>NC_048595.1:181451983-181760108 GCF_003668045.3 Cricetulus griseus | reverse complement strand
TAGAGTTTGTAAGCACTTATGCAAATGTGGTGCTTGGAGGAGCTTCACCCATGCTTGAGAATGTTGAGTGAGCAGTGGGGAGCAGCATGGGGTGATGTGCTACACTAACACACTGAACCTTATGGGATTAAAATTGTTGTGCCATGGGTAGCCTGGTGGTCTGAGCCAGGCCTGGTCCAGTCCTGGTGTGGCACAGTATTGCTACCCTAGCTCCTCAGGAGGCTGAAGAAGGAAGATCACAAGTTCAAGCATGGTCTACCATCACTACAGAATCAGTTAAAGTCAGAGTTGGTAATTTAACAAGACCTTGTTGAAAAATGGGAGTGCAGTTACTGTCGGGCAGGACTGCAACTCATAGAGCATTTGCCTTGGGTTAAATCCCAACCATTAAAACAACTGAGGCCTGATTTTTGGATGAACAGAGAAGACTGAATGGAGGCATGGAGCTTTTACCCCAGAGGGGCTCTGGGAGATGTGAGTGGATAGCAGTTGGAGGGGCCAGTTCTTCTACAGATGGAAGACAGCTTGAAGTTGGTGGGGCATTGGAGAAGGTAGACTCAGGTAGATTTGTGAAGACAGAAGATGGAGTAACCAGGTGGGCAATTCACAGTAGGAAATATGCAAAACACACAAAATAAGAGGCCCCCCTCAGGGATCCCCTAGTTCCTGCTGAAGCAGAAAATGCCAGGCCAAGCATGCCCTGGGCTGGTGTAGTGTTGGCAGTTGCAGGCTTCACTGCTCTGAGGAGCTGCCTGGGGCCTCAGGGATGGTCTCAATCATTACCCCAAAGTAGCAGTTCATCAAAAGGTTTAACCAAACAGACAGTGTTCAGTTCTTAGACATGGATGTGCATTTCTATTGGCTGAAGCACAAGCACACCAATGCTTGGTGGTGTTTCCGTGTCACCCTCAGCACCATGATTAACAGAGGTCACAGTGTTAGGGACATACAGGTGTCTTCCACCTCAAATTACATTTTAGAACCAGAGCTTGCTGCCATCTCTGTTGGTAGCATAAAATCTGGGTAACAAAACACGATTACTTTATCAATTAATGAAGTTACAGATCATGAAACTGTATGCTGTAGAGAAAATAGGTAATATAAGGTTGCATGAATTTATGGTAGTAACAGTGTTATATAGAATGAAAGAAAGCAACAGGCACTTACTAATTACCTTTATCATCTTAATAGCACCTTCCTTTAGAACTGGAAGGTACCTACTGGCAGTTAAACATCTTAGTGGTTGGTAGCTTTAGACATGAGGAACAGTTAAACTTGTGAAGTGCTGAGAGGTACAAATCAAAGGATCTTGAATTTTTCTTGGCTGTGATGTGAAGGTGGTCCACCAGAACTTAGAGCCTGCAATGTGTATCATTGCCCATGTGGATAAACAGCAGAAGGGAGTTGAGTGAAGAGCACATGTGTTCATATGGTTCAACAGCATGGGCTTAGGAATCAGGCAGAAACACGTGCCTGGGAGTGCCTGGGAATTTAGCATTGGGATGTTTAACATGATGCGATATGAAGCTGCTGATGAGATGACCAAAGGGAATGTGGGATCTTCCAGCCAGAACCTTTTGGAAGACCAGATTCGACTTGATTTCTTCCCCACATTTAAGCAACAGTGTTAACACGCCATTGCCTTGTCTTGTTGACTGGGGATAATTCCCACTGTATGAGACCATGCATGTGGCATCTACTCAGTAGACAATTATCAGAAAGTCGACACACCTTATGGTAGTGATTGAGATAGCCAAATATGGATATGGGCTTGCACAGTGAGAGATACAGGCCACTGTCACCTCTATGCCTAGTAGAATCTGGAGTCACCATGAAATAATCATTAAGAGGGAAGGAGACAATGGGAACACCTGGGGACATGGGTTTTCTACATGCTACTACAAAGAAGGAACAACAGTCACAACCTCCTTGTAGATAAATGTTTTCTTTTAAGCTGATGATTACTAGAAAATGTATTTTTAAAAAAGTGCGTTGATAATAATAAAAAAGGTTAGGTCAATTAAAACGACCAAATGAAGGGCCTTTGGGATGGCTTAGTGGCTAAAGGCACCTGTGCCAAGCCTGAGTCCCAGGGCCAATCCGCAGAATCCATATGGTGGAAGGAGAAAACCAATCCCTACAGTCTGTCCTCCAAACTCCATATTATCATGTGCATGTGCATGTGCATGTGCGTGCGTGCGCGCGCGCACACACACACACACACACACACACACACACACACACACACACACATACTCACACACACTCACTCACACACATTCATACACACTCATTCTGCATACACATATACTTGTAAAAATTGTGAAGGCACAGGTAGTACACATACTTTCAAAAAAATGAAATGAGAACACTAGTTCCAAGGACATGTTCTTGGGAGCAGGGTTTGAGTGGGTCTCAAGGTAGACAGACTGTTTTGCAATGAAAACCACCTGTACCCTGAGATTTAGAGCCAGGAAATGGAGCCTGATTTCCTATGTCTTTGTGGAAGATGTGCTCTCAGGTTCCACCAGCCCTACAGGGTCAAAATCTGCATCTTAACAAGATCCCCTGGTGTCTGTGTAGACTTTCACCCTGGAGAAAAGCACAAACACAAATCCTTCGTGAGGCCCTGCTAGCTGCATCCTCATTGATCTCTGAACATTTACTTTCAGGCAGCGCCATGCCTTGTTTTGCTACGGTGACTATGGTTTTAGGGCGTTGCACGTAAAACAAAGGAGAGAAAATTAAATTCTGCAAACTGTGCAAAGGGAGCCTGTGAGTGAAGGAATCCTGCATAGCATCCCCCTGGAAATCAAGTAACTCTGAAACCCTCGTCTCCCTCCCACCCTTGTGCTTCAGTTCTAGCTTTTTCATCTTGGTTCTTATCAAGATGGCATGAAGGAGGAGCAATGGCTCCTTTCCCAAAGCCCCAATTAGTAATACAGAAGTGGTAGTAATTGAATCAGCAGTCCTGAAGCGAGCTGAGAGAAGAAATGAGGATTATTACCATATCTGATTAAAGTAACAAGATAATTCAGGCAGATAAAATGTAATTAACCACTTTGGAATGTGCCCAAGTGATGATGGCTTGCCCCCTCCTGTTCTGTGACCTTAAGTTAATTCCTGCTGGGGTTTCTTCCTTGTGATGCCTAATAGGTTAAAATCATGATGATATGTTTCTGTGTGTTTGAGGAGGTTAAACAAACAAGCCACAGAAAGCAGAGGGATGGGTTCCTTCAGCAAAGGGGCTTCTGCTCACCACTTGGGTTTGAAGCCTGGATTGCTCTGAGGTGGCATCTGGGAAGGGACAATGGGAGAGGGGCAGGGTTTGTCAATGCCTGATGTCAGTTGTTAGGGCTGACTCCTGACTGTCTCACCAGTGTCCGGAGCTCCTGTTCCCTGTCATGGGAAGTAGACCTGATGGAAGTGTACTGGACAATGCAGACTCGGCCTTCCTCACCTTTCAGGCCTTTTCAGAGCAGCTCCTGGTCAGTGGGGTGGTCTGGACTGCTAGCAGAGGAGATGGCATGGTTCAAACAGTAGCCAGACATTGACCAAGGCACAGTGATGAAGGGGGTGTTGGGAGACGTTGGCCACTTTGCAGACATTCTACTTCCTGATGTCAACACACAGCTTCCAGCCCGTGTGCTCATTGAGAAGTGGCAGCCTAATTGTCCAATGACAGATACTAAGCAAATCAAGTGTAGTCATTGACAAAGTCTATTTGTGACCATGGGAAAAAGCTTACAATGTGAGTTCAGGTTTCAAATGTGTATGCATTGTATGATTATAATGTAAGAAAATCCATAATCCTCAAACTAACCCCCAAAGACCACAGAGGGCAGCAACATGCTTTCCATGGGTACATGCTGTCCACGGGTATGCTTGTTACAGAAGTCGCTCATTCTCATTTTAAAAGTTTGTTTTCCAAATTTCATAGTGTGCTCTAGAATTCCTTTAAAACTGGGAGAGGAAGGGGTAGAGAGACAGCCCAGTCAGTAGAGGGCTTGCTGCACATGCCTGAGCTAGACATGAGTCCATGCCAGCACCCATGTAAAAAGCACAGCATGGTGGTCATACTTGTGTCCACATATAAACACAGCTTTTACCTCAAAGGGAGTAAAAGTTCATTTTGAGTGATCATGGCCCAGGAACACACATTTAGGTTCCCAAATTTCATCGTTCCAAGGTGGAAGCAGTTTCATGAAGTTTTTACTGCAAAATAAGTCACAAATCATGACATTTAAAAATGCATATACCTAGATACTACATTGCAGTATGCTAAAATGAAATATATATACATATGTATATCAGACATTACAATTATCTCATGTATCTGCCATTGACATGCAGGTATAAAACAATCACTGAGACCAGTTTCAGACCTGTTTGTGAGGTGGCATTACACAGCCTTTCCAACCAGCTCTCCCCTATGTCTAACCTGAATTCTTTGTGTAGAACTTTGTTAGAATTTAGGACTTCTTCCTCCTGTCCATTTTCCTGTTGATGGTTCTTGTTAATGAATTCAGACTATGGATTACCCTGCAAGTAAGTCATTGATGCTGTCCCGTTTTGTTTTTGTGTAGATTTAATGGAGACTTAAAGCAAGTGAGGCAAACCTTCCAAAAAAGAAAATTCTCCTGTAGACATACTTTATACACCAGAGTATGCAAAAGATTTCAAATGAATAAGTATAGAATTGAGTGTCCAGTGATCTTTATATTCCCTTCCTAGCACATAGGATCCCATGTTTCCATACTCCCAAGAAGGCATTAGTGGAGTGTAAAGGAGAAGAGAGTGTTTAGAAGGTAGCAAGCTGCTGGCACGACTGTTTCAGGCTGACTGCCTGTTTATATATTTAGAACTGAATGTAAAGGACTCATGGTAGTCTTCGTTTCTATGTCCTGTACAGTCTACTGCTGCCTGGGAAGCTGGGCCAGCATGTGAAAGCCAAGTGCTCCAATTGTTCTGATTTTTTTCAAAAATAATCAGTGAGATGTAGTCGGTTCTGAATACCGGGATTGTATCTCTGCTTATTAACCTTGTTGTTTGTCTGCCGACTTACGGTGAGAACTTTTTATGAAAGGCCTTTGTTGTGCATGGAATCCTGGGATGAGAGCAGTGAATTAAGTACAGAAAGACACAGTGATATGTTTTGAAGTTTGGGAACTTTATCCTAGCGTGGACAGGAAAAGGATTTCCATTGCAATGTGTAATATGGACACATTGTCTTTTTCTCTATTGCTAATATTTGTCTTTGGGTTGTGCTGGTTCGATCAAAACCCTATGTAAACATGAATATTCTCTGTTAAAAGCCAGTGTGAGAGCTGGCCAAGTAGGTTCAAGGCATGAATTCAATCTTTAGTACTGCCAAAGGAAAAATCCGTGTGGGGCTGTAAACAATGATAGTTTAGCCTCTGTTTGTTTGCTTTGGTTTTTGGCTTTTTAAAAAAAATGTGGGGATCATATCATTAATATAAAAGTAGAGGAATGCTGATTCCTGGTTTTTTCTTTTCTTTTCAGCTACTCAGTGACCATACAGGAGTCGTACCCACATCCCTTTGATCAGATTTACTACACGAGCTGTACTGACATCCTGAACTGGTTTAAATGCACAAGGCACAGGTAATGGAAGCTTGGATTTGTGTATGAGCTTGACCGTGTGGAAATGGAATCAGATACAAACATAGATACCACCTACTTGAGAAAGTGTGCCCATGCTTCCAGAGAGCAGTTGTTGAGGGCTTTAATTCCAAGCCTAGGGGACAGCGAAAGGCTGACATAGTCCAAGACCTTTGTGGACTTACAGATTAAATACAGGTGATACTGACCTTCCTGTGATTAGAAAAACCTCATCCAGCTTCTTTATAGAGGATGACTGTGGAAGACACTCCCATTTGTTCTTTTTATTCATTTTTTGAAAATTTTATACAGCATTTTTTCATATTTTCCCATCCCGTTTCCCCTCAGATTTCACCTGCCCAACTTCATGTTATTTCTCTGTCTTAAAAAACAAATCAGTCAAAAAAAAAGAAGGAAAAAAGAGATCCACTAAGAAATTATGGAGTCCCACAGACATGCAGAAGACCTGCACAGGTTCAAGCCAGAAGAATTCCCAGCAAAGGGGAGGGGATGGGCACAACATCCCACCCCAAAGAAGAAGCTGTTTGCAAATAGCTGCTGAGAGAGGGGAAATCAGTTGTCTTAAATGGGTTGACAATGGGTGTGTCAGCTCTCCTCCAGGGCAGGTCCATGCTCTGGAAAAGTCTGCTAGCACAGATTGGAGACATTTTTCCCTTGAAACATTTTTCCCAAGAAACACATGCCTCACTGTCTGTTTCTAGTTGGGCATTTGACTCAGTTTATGTTGAAATTTAATCTTTAAATAAGATAGGCTATCTATGATCCATGAGAACACAGAGCCCAAAACATTAGTACTTGTAATAAAGGAAGCTCTGATACCTTAATTCTCTTAAGTCTTTATAGTATCATCAATTATGGATTGAGTGTGGTACCTGTCATTTTATGATCTATTATTTGCTTAATATGTTTCTTTATTAAACAAATTTTACCAGCTCTACTTCCACTGGAAGTATAAGTTCTAGTGAGAGAAATGTAAAGAAAGTCTTTATACTATTTTGCTTGGTGCAATTCATTCCTTGGTTCCTAAAGTAGTGCCTGCAATATTCTAAATGATTAAGAAATGCTTGTGTTTTTTGAATCAGTGAATGAATGGTGCTTCAGTGAAATCAGATGGTAAAATTATTTTTTTCTTTTATAGCAGGATGACACTACATTGAATTTTAAAAGAAAGTCTGTGAATACTTCCTTTGGAATATAAGTGAATGGTGCCTAGATATCTATGTATTAAATTAGTTGATACTTTGCACATTATTTCCATGTAGTCAAAGTATGAAAATCACAACACTTCTGATGCCTTAAATAAAGTTCAGAATGGCTGGAGTGGAGAATCCTGTTTAGCACTGTAATAACTTGATCAAACCTATATTCTGTGTTCCTTCTTGTTTTGACACATTTTGCTTTTTGTACCTTTATTATGGATGGTAGCTATTTTTATTAAAGTAATTCCTTGTTAGTTTGTCAACAAGAGAGAATGGCACTATCTTTTTCCTTCATACAGAATCAGTTACCGGACAGCCTACCGCCACGGGGAGAAAACCATGTATAGGCGCAAATCGCAGTGTTGCCCTGGATTTTATGAAAGCCGGGACATGTGTGTCCGTAAGTAAGGTGTCCATGCTGTTCTTGTATGTTCAGTGCTGCCTCAGGTAGTGACAACTGAGCTGGGGACCTTGGAAATGGCGCAGTTGGAATGCTCCCCTTTGCTCCTGGCTGTTGGGCTCTTGGCATATGTCCTGCAAAAAGCATTAACTTTGTCCCCAGGTCCTGTCAAAACTCTCCAGATGAGTATTACTTGAGGAGAAAACAGCTGTACAGAAGATGATGCAAGGCCAGATGTGGCCTTGTCAAATTGTAATTCCAGATGGAAATTGGTTAGGAGTGACTGGGCTGAGGTTACAGAAGAGAGCAGGCTTTCCTACTGCAGCTAGCTTCTGAGGGGCCAGTGTGCCTTTTTTATGGTCACAGAAAGATGAATGGATGGGTCCAGGGCACAAAGCACAAGTGCATTTTCGCTGGCATCTTCCTTCCCTGCAGTATATCTCTCACTTGGTTCAAGGCATCTTGGGAGATGCTTTGAGCTTCTAACATATTCAGAAGGCTCTAGCTCTCATGGGATGCTGTTACAGTGGAGGTTTTGTCTTATTATTTTGCTTAAGTCACTTAAAAGAGAAATCATGAAAAATTATTTGATTCAAGTATTGTGGCTCAACACACAGCTGTATGGCAACCCCCACTTCTGAGCTGAGGCACTGATACTGGGGAGGCTAGAAACCAGGTTCTACTACAATCTAGAAGCAATGGAGATGCCTGATGGGTCTGAATTGACAGTACTATCCCCACCAACCACTCAGCTGCGTGGCCTCAGATTCATTATCTCTACCTCTAGGAGGCTCCTCCTTGCCTCAGAGGTTGGGGTTGCGGAGTTAAATCCGTGCCTGCCAATCTTCATGCAGACATCAGCAGCTCTCCAACTTTGGTTCAGGACTACCACTATATCTACTGACAGATGCTTGTAGAAAACAAAAGTACAATATGGAATTAACACAAAGGAAACAAAAGTACATAGTGGCTTGTGCAGCCAGTAAATGTCCTCTGAGACCAACGGTACATTGTTGTACTGTAGATATTTCTCAATTAAACTCTTGTGAATATGTACATGGTCTCTATTTGTCTCTGTTATGAACTGTGCCACAAGCTGTCCTTTTGCTTAAATAATTATTCACTTCCTAAGTCAGTTAAATCTAAATTCCTAGAAATAGAATTGCTAGGCCAGAGGTGTGCACATCTGGAGGGTTTCCAGTGTATAGACACTCTCAGGAAGTGAGAATGTCTGTGAGCCTATGCTCCGTGACAAGTTTTGTCCTTAATTTGCATGCCTTTGACTAATGAGCATGGTGGATAAGAAAAGTTACATGTTTGTAATCAAACAGAATAATCAGCAACTGATGACATCGGCCTGAACTGATGAGAAGCTGTCAGAAGAAATAAAGAATGCAGTGTTGTTGTGGAGGCCTCACTGACTGGGCTGGCCATCCTCCAGGGATGTGGGTGATAGGATTTTGATGCCCTTTGCTAGGGTTCAGCCTAACAAGCACAATTGCCAACCCATAGTGAGAGAGCACTTCTGTCCTCAGATCATAGTACTCATGAATGCGGCCACAATACTATTATTCTGCACATGGCTTGGGGTTGCTTAGGCCTTGTCTGGCCCTAACTTCCCTCCTGGAATACATGCACGGAGGAAATGAGGTCCAATAGGCCAGCTAGTGTGGGAAGTATGGACCCAAAAGGAGCAGTTAGAGAGTGCAACTCAGTGTTCCATGACTGAAACTGCAAATCTACCAGTTCATCTTGCCTGGAATTATGTTGGTAAAATATCAACGCTTTTCTCCCACTAGACTCATATAATGTGTTCCCCAGGCTATGGGAATGACACCTTTAGCAATTGCTTCTAAAATTCTTTTTCTAGGTCTTCTTGGCTTACCTGCTGTCCCTATAGGCAGAAAAAGATTTTTTTCCTTTTAGATATGTTAACATATTTAATCAGCTCACTGTCTGCTCTCATCAGCCTGGGAGCTATTTAGCTTTTTTAGGGCAGTTTGCATTTATCAGCTGTGATGTCTTACTTCATTGCTGAATGCCCTGAGAAGAGTTGACTTCTCTCTTGGTTGTGATGGGGGATGCCTTTCAGGAACCTGTCTGCATCTAAAACCCTGGGATAGCTAGGTATCACTGTGGAGAGATCAGGGAGACAGAGGATAGTGTTCTTGGTACTGCTTTTGTGATCTCTTCCCAACAGGTTTTGCTGCCAAGCAGGCAGCTTAGTCATCATGTTCAACTGTTTCCAGAAAGGAGCAAAATAGGGATAGGTCCTTAGTTCAAGTTAATCATTGAGTACAAGCTTTCCTGGAAGTCAGAAAAGGATGTTTTCTTCTGCATTTGCAATCAAGTTTCTTTCAGGTAGTTGAAAAATCTCCTCCTGGAGAAATGGTCTCATGTATCCCAGGCTGGTCTTGATCTTGCCATGAAGCCTAGGATGTCCACAGTTTCTGCAGGTCTCTTCAGCCCCGTATTGGCTCCTTTGCTCATCCCTCCTCCCTCTCCACAACTGAATTCCAGTAGTGTGGTTCAGTGCTTAGCTGTGGGTGTCTGTTTCTGCTTTGGAATAGCAACAGGATGAAGGCTCTCCTTCCTCTCCCTGCCCCGGGGATCCCACTTTGGTCAGGGGTTCTTGTTCCCATCCCCTTCATCCAGGGACTATGCAATCTTCCCTTGGGGTCCTTCTAAGTAGTTTTTAATGTCTTCAAAACAACAACAGATTAGTAGCTATCTCCACCAAGGGTTTATTCTATGGCAGGCATATATATCATCACACTAATTCCCCCAAACTCACTGTGAGACAGATATGATCATATATATGCATTTTGTAGATGAGGAAATTGATCTGGCGGTTATGGGTGGTGAGGAATGATGCTGTATATATTCTGAATGTGGAATGAGATACTTCATCCAAGCAGAAGAAAGTGGCAGAACAGCTGATGGAGGAGAGTTACCAGCTCCTAGCATACTGTATTTCCCAAAAGTGGCTCAGTGGCATTATGATTACATGACCTTGGAGATATCAAAGGAGCTCATAGACCCATTTTGCTTTTGAAAACAAAATTGCTTCATTCAATTCACAAATTTGATTCTGTTTTTGTGTTCACCTCTCTTTAAGGTGACTAAAATAGGCAAATATTTTCCTTTTGAAGTTGGCCTTTGAAAAGGTTTCTGAAAACAAAGAACTCCTATAGAAATTGTTTAGACAGCAAATGTCTGTATAAGTCAGGCATCTGCTTCAGGATACAGAGGTGTGACAGGGTTGGGGGTGGACTTTTCAGCTACCGAGGGAGCCTTGGATGCTGCTCTTCCCATTTAATACTTTGAGGGTCTTGAGGATAAAAACAGAGTTCAGAAGGCCCAGAAACCATTAAATTTCATATTCAAAGCAGGGGAGGTCTGGAGCTCAGGCTTTGTGGGGATTCTCACCAAAGGTCTCTCAAGATGTGCTCCTCCTTCCATGTTTAACACCAATGGAGGCAGCAGAGGATTCTGAAATACACTTTTTATTCTGCGCTAAAGGGATCCCTGGAGAACACCATGCTCTTCTTGCATTTGGAGCACAGTGGGGAGATGGTGGTGAATGAGGGCAGAGCCTCTGGGGAGGTGGTAAAATGCAGACCCTCAGCTCAGTGGTCTGCGCTGGGCACAGACCTATGTGTTTCTACTGGATTCAAGGCTGTGAAGTCCACAGAGCACACTTTGAGCCTCTAAGCTTCACTGGGAGACAGATGAATGTTATTGGGCAGGAAGAGGAGGGGAGACTCTAAGTAGAAGCCTTTTCTGAGAGTCTGGTTGGAAGAAAGGGAGAGATAGGAAACATTTTCACAAAGAAAGTGTCACTAGGACGTGAAGATATTTGTGACACTGAGATATTATTGTGTTCATAAGTCATGATGAACTTTAAGTTCATCCATTCTTGGATTGGGTTTGCCTGATCTGTAGTTATTTTTGATATGGAAAAATCTTCATCTTGGTGAAGAAATGCCCAGGGGATGAAAATAGTTTTAATGTGTGTATGTAGAAATGTGTGTGAGTGAGAGAGAGAGAGAGAGAGAGAGAGTGTGTGTGTGTGTGTGTGTGTGTGTGTGTGTGTGTGTGTGTGTCTGTTTGCAAATGTGTATATCTATCTATCTATCTATCTATCTATCTATCTATCTATCTATATGTAAATACATGTTTTTTAAAGTCACATAATTGATCTCTTTAAAAATGCTATTGATTAAAGTGTCAGGTTCTTGTACCTAACTACATGCTCACTCAAACATATGCCAATATATTTTTACTAACACACCAATATTCATGTTGGAATTACTGTTGTATCCTGTAGTTCTTTATTGTGGGTTGGTTAATACACTGTTTTTATGCACTGGTGTTAATGAATAGGTGAGCTTTATAGTTATGAACCCCAAAGTTCATCCATGTTGCAGCACATGTCAGGATTCCATTATTCTCCATAAGGTCACATGTTTATTTGTCATTGTTTGCTGAAGTTTTTAAACTCCAGAGAGCATGGTCCATGTTGCTACCTTGATGGAGCATGCCGAGTCCATTGTCTTTACTGTGGTCTATCTCAGATGCCTTAGAATGTAATACATTACTTCCTATTATGCTTCAAATTATATAGCTTGGTTATCTCAGTTCTTTGAATTTTGTAATTTCTTCTTTAGAGACAGAATTTTTTTTATCTAATGACCATGATAAATGACTCACTCATGGATTCTTCTCATTTATTTCTTGTTTTCTGTGGCCACACATGCCTTGTGAATGTTAAAATGATGTTAGTTTTGTTTTGAAAAATCAACTTTTGAGTTGTTCTGTTAGAGATTGAAGAAACAGCAAACCACTGTTGATGTCCTTCAGGACTTCGTCTATGTTAAAGGTAGCAGTGTGGTACAGACTGGAGAAAGGACAAACAGACCATTAGGTCCTCCCTTCTCAATGGGACCATCTCATTTACTAGAAATAAAAGACCCAAACTATTTCACAGACAATAATTTGTTGTGTCTTTAAATTTTTTTCTGAAATTATATTTCTGTCTTTCTGAAATACTAGAGAGAAAAGAAGCAGTCATTCATATGTTGCCATTTTTAGTGTAGAACACTATAGATATTTTGCCTGTTATTCTAAATCCAAAACAAATTTATAGATTTATGCCATGTAAACAATTTTTTGTGAATAGTTTTACTCATTTGAATTATATCATGTATATATTTCCTATAAGTAAATCAAATCTAGTAATTAGTAACCAATTTACATAACTAATAGGTTAATCATTTTATGTCTGGATAATGTTATATTGATATGTACCAGTGTTAGCTGCTAGAATAATAAGCATCATTTCATAAATCTTTCTGCAGATGTGAGTGATTCTTAACACAAATTATATTGAGTAGAATTTCTAGGACAAAGAGCATATGAGTCTATTTTGTGTTATTATGAAATACCCAAGTCAGGCTGCTTTATAAAGAAAAGAGGATTATTTAGCTCATGGTTCTGCAGACTCAATAGTATGGCATTGTTTCTGTCTTGGTAAGTAGTCTTTTGGCTGTGTTGCACAATGTGGACCAGATGTCAGAGATACTAAGCATTTATAACAATAGGGATTACACACACACACACACACACACACACACACACACACACCACACTACATCTAGGAGAACTAACCCAGGGTCCCATGAGAAATAATCTTCCTTGAGGCACACTCTGACCGTCACAAGGTCCTCCTATTAAGCCCTATATATAGCTTAAAGATCTACATCATCACCATCCAGAACAGACATCTTTAGAATCAAGCTTCCATCATGAAGCCTTTTTGGGGGAAATATACGAAGATCATAATCCAAAGGACAGCAAAAGGTATGCATATTGCATGATTTGGGATTTTTGGTACCCAAAGGTGGCCAAACCAATAGGCAACAAAACAATTTCTACCTTTCCATTTCCCATCTACCATCTCTGGAGCGGTCTTAATTTTCATATACCACAAGGAATCCTGAAGCTCAGGAAAGAATCCTGAGCTTCACATACCAATCTGGTTCTCAAAGAGCCAATGGAAGAGACATGGGAAGAAAATCACATGGCAATGCAGCTACCATCTAAGGTCATGCTGGAAGTGATCACGAACCATTTCTTCTTACATACTCATGATCAGATCTTTGTAATATGCGTTCATCAAGCTGCAAGGACATCTGGGGGGGGATAATGGGTTTTGAAAGACAAAGGCAACAATGAGCTTACCCACACATTAAATACTAATGTGTTTTCATATACACTGTCAAATTGTTGTCTGGATGAGTTCTATGGTTTACTTGCCTCCTCACCCCAAAAATTCATGAGGGTGCCCACCTTCCCATAACACTAAGTATTATTGGCTTTCTTTTTCTTTTTCATTCTGTTGGGCAAAAAAATTAGGACCTTTCTTTATTTTGCATTTCCAAATTACCAGTGATGCTGATCTCTTAAAAATTGTTTTTACTATCTATTTGTTTTCTGACTTAAAGGACGAGAGCAGAGTGGGATATAAAGAGACTTTGTCTTTCAGAGAACCACAGAAAGAGAAATTAGTACAATTGGGGATGGTGCAAAAGGAAGGAGGACTAGGATGGTTTGGGGACTGGAGAAAGTGACAGCTTGAGACTAAGAATTGACAAGCACAAGCCCAGAGCTGAAGCCAGCAGAAGTACTACTGGGGCCCTCCAAAGTCCTTTAATCACATTAGCTTAACATATGCACATTTTCTCTGCACTTCAGCCTTCTACAGGGCCTCTCTTCCCAAAAGGACTGTTTGCTGTTCCTCTAGCGATGGGTACTCAGGGCAGTCTCCTGTCTCCTCCCCATGCTCTCTCCCCTGGGGGAAGGGATGATCTATGATCCCATGGCAGTGAGGGGGAGGGGAGCTCTTGGTCCAGCAGAAACACAATGTGTAACTCATGCGAAGGAATCCAGAGCTGTGATCCCCAGAGTACTGTAGCTCTTTCAGGAACATTTTGGAGTAAAGAAACCTTTGGAGCTATACTAAGGACCTAGCCATTATCTACATTATAGTTCTATGAAAATGTGTTGTTGCTACACACAACTGATCTCCAAACACTTCTTTGGGATCTGGCATTTTGTAAGCTGGTGGCTGTGTATGGATTTGGTACACGGGACTTGGAGAAGCTCACGAGTGGGTTGTTGGCAGCGACCCACAGTGGGAGGGAAATGGTAATACCAGGCATACATCCTTTAGATGTTGTCTTGGCTTTATTTTGGCTGATGACAGAAAGCAGATCATTGTAATCCCAGCAGCCTGGAGCAGCAGGCTCACAAGGAAATGCCCAGGACTCTCTTCCCAGTTCACTTACCATTCTCTGTGTTCCAATGCCTTGCATTCCCCTGCTGCAAAGGAAGGGACCCTTTCAGGATGGTTTCCTCTTGGGGAAACTTAAAGGCAGCTATCCTATCCTGGAAGTCCAATGTTAACTTGAGTTAAAGCTCTACTGGGGAGCTCTCAGGCTTGCAGGGAATTCAGAAGGGAAAGGCCTGAGGTCTGGCTTCTCCCCCACTTTAGCTTGCAGGCCAACTCTGGAGGATCAGTTCCCATGGATGTGCCCTCTTGTCTTTGGCACTTGTTAAGAGAACCTGGGAACCGTAAATAAAAAGCCCCAACTCCCACACACTGATCTCTATATGATTTCCTGTTCTTAGCAGAGACGAGTGTGACAATTGATTACCAGAGCAGTGAATAAACATTCACAGCTGATTTTAACTTGGCCAACTTTATGTAAAACTGAACCGGCTGTGAGCAAACAGGGAGCTAGAGCTGTTGCTGGTGTTTGTATGAGAAAATTACTCTCAAGATGAGAGAACTCTGCTCTAGTTTAAATGCCATGCTTTAAAAAAAAAGAAAACAAAAAATAAATCAAAACATGTATTTTAAATTGTCCAGTATTTTCTACATGTATGTTTTTTTTTATGATGAACCAGTTTTCTTTACAGAACCTAAGTAAAAAAAAATATGTTTAGAGACTGCTAAGGTAAAAGACAGTTCATACTTTGAGTGGGAAAATAAAACCATATTTCATGTGAAGTAAAAATAAAATAGGCAATGGACTTTAAACTGAAATACCAGGGCAAGGGCTACAAAAGTCTGTAGCTTACTTAGTCAGGACTCATTTCCTTCCAACAGACAGATGTACTGTACTTTGTAAGGCCATATGAATCTATTTTTCATGTGACACACAATTCTCTCTCTGACACCCCAGCCTCTTTTCTTGTCTTTGGAGATTATGTTATATTAGACTGAAATTAACAAAAATGCTCCTCCTTGGGAGAATAGGTACATCTTTTGGAAGCAGCTGTCCAGAACATGTTATTTAGAAAGAGTCTGAGGCTAAGTCTGGGGTGAGAGGAAGCATTGGTAGTCAGTGGGTGATCCAGGGTGGCAGTGGGTGGCCTGTGTGCTCCATATTTTCTGTTCCTGAAATTGTCCGGCATCCTAAGGTTTTTTTTGTTTTGTTTTGTTTTGTTTGTTTGTTTGTTTGTTTGTTTTTATCTCTTGGAGTGATGTCCTAAAGACATCAGTTGTCCCAATTAATCATCATGGTCCCCAAATCACCCGTTACAGGTCCCAGTTAGACCCATCTCTGCTGCTTAACTGATGGTCATGTCATGTACTATACCAGCTCTTGTCTCCAGGACAAACTGGCTGTGTCTAAGAAAGCCAGAATATTTGCCAGCCTAACTCAGGAGAAAACTGTCTGTAATTTTGTCAAGTGGATGAAGATATCTGCATTCTGTCTCAGTGTCAACCTAAAGAGGATTGCACTGGGAGAGAGACAGCAAGCATGAGTATGTTTGTTGACCAACTGGGTAAGGTTGGAGAAAAAGCTGGCTGAGATACTGTTTACCTTCCACCCCTTTGGCAACAGTGAATGACACCTATCACCTTTTACCCAGGTTTTCTGTGACGCAAGTCTTTTTTTTTTTTTTTTTTTTTTGCTGACGAGTTTTGAAACCAGATTTTTTAGACCATGAGTTGCTGATGAGACCTCTCATTTAGGACTGTGAAGTCTCTGTGTTTGGCAGAGAGCTGTGTATGGGAGAGAAGAGCTTTCCTGGCTGGTAGGCAAGAGCTGAGGGAAAGTGGGAAGGCCTCTCTTTGAAGATCAAGGCAGCCAGAGCTTCCTACTCTGAGTTTGTCTGAGTCCCACAGGCTTGTTTAATTGGCACTTACGATCTTGTCAAACATTTCCAAAAAATCTGTTGTCTGTTAGACTCTTGAACACACCCTTTTGAGTGGAGATAAAAGTGAGACAATCCCGTTAGACTGGCCAGAGACAACAATGAGATAGTATGTCTCTCAGTGTAACTACCCAATCGTGCCCCTCTTGCACAGGCGGTGGATTTTTTCATGTTTCCATAGGGACCCTGTTCTCCGTTGCTATGGAGTCCTACTTGTTTCAGAGGCACCTACCAGAAAATGCAAGGAGAAGCCTTTTGTCCATACGCTGCACCAGCAGAAATTCCAATTTTCCCACACACCCTCTGGAACCTACTCTTGGGTTTTCTAGTTGGGGATGTTGGGCTCTGCTAGGAGTGAAGATCTAATAAATAATGCAGTGAGCCTTTGTTGTCTTCCTAGTTGTCGGTGCTTCCCTGTTATTTAGAATGTTATAAATAGAAACTATGAATTTAATCTTTAAGAATTCCACCATGAATTTAAGAAAGACTCAATGCAATTCTGATGGAAATCTTGCCTGCCGCTCTTTCTGCCAAAGCAGGCCAGGTTTTAGAACCCCAGGGAGACAAGGCTAACAGAAACAATGGAAATTTGCCTCACCTCCAGAAAGTGAGTTTCTGAAATTACAATCTTTTTGGGATAGTTAGAATGTTCACAGGCTTAATAATTTATGCAGTGTCCTTGTAGGTACAGATAATCACTAATGTAAAAGCCTGGAACTGTGAAGCAATTTTAGCTGGACTACTGTTCAAGTCTTTTTAGGAAAAAGTAATTTAAAATAATAGAAATAAAAACCACATTTTTATCTAAGTGAACAACATTGACATGACCAGGTGACAGGCTTGCATTCCCCTCTCCCTCCCCAGTCTAGCATAGTGACTGCCAGCGTTTTCTACAGATAATCCAGTGATAAACCTAAGGCATCCATCTGAGCCACACGCTGCACAAATGGTTTTATTTTCTTCAGCTGTAGCATTAAGAGTATCTGAAGTTCTAGACTTGCTCTGTTTTCAAGATAAATGAGTCTACAAAAGGCTGGAGAGAACTTAGTGCACCCAGAGAATTTTTACTCAATAAAAGAAACTTCTCTACCAGGTCCCGGAGGACCGCTTATCCTGAGATGGGTCTCCCTAACCTGGTGGGCTACAGGACAATTGAATGAGGATGACAGAGGTCCAGTAGATGCTTATCCTTCAAAACAGCCACTGAGTTTGTTTGGTATACTTGTGTGGAACCATGGGCATAAAAGAGGGAAGGCACCAGAGATGAAACCGTCCCAAGGGAGACTGACTTCCCAAAATTGTGTCTTGGGTACCATCCATAGTTGCATGGCCCTAATGTGAATGATGGGACTCCTGTGGAGTCCATTGTTACAATATGAAGGTATTTTGGGAAATGCCATTGGCTCAATACCCTTTCTCTCCCACCATTTGGTGTAACTTTTATTAAATGTGTTCTTTGATAGTTTCACACATGTATATAGATTATTCTGATCTCTGTCACCCTGCCTTATCTGCCTTTGCCCTTTTTCAGGTTCTCCCCCTTCCTCAAACCCCATTTCTACATTCATGCCTTTTGTTTTGTGACCTGTTCTGTTTGACAAGAACCATTTGTGATTTCGTGCTATCCACTGGAGCCTTGTGGGTTCATCAGTAGGTATACAACTAAGGACAGCAGCTGTTTCTCCCCTAGAACTCATCAGGATCCAATAGTTTGGTAGGCAGTGGTAGATTTCCATGAACCCTTCCCCGGTCCATGATTGACTGTTGACAAGCTCAGTTTGGGACCATGTCAGTTTAGCCAAACATCCACAGTAAAATCTCTCCTAGACCACTAGTCCTCCTTGGTCATGGGTTTTTAACTAGCTTTACACTACCAGATATGAATTCCCTCTTGGGGAGTGGGCTGAAAACCCAATCAGAGGGCAGCTTATTAGTCCTACAGCTGTCATGCCATGATTGTACCAGTGTGTACATTTTTTCTGGTGGGTTAGTAGATGATTTCTTAGGGAATACTTTTGCTTATTAAATGCTCTGGGAATGCTTGGAGTAAAAGTCATGTCTCAAATTTATTTTCCAGGGACCTCCCTCCCCCATCAAACAATAAGAAAGGGAAGGTTTTAGCTGACTTCACAAGTATAGCAGATATATTCATCCTACAGTATGGAGGAGGGGGTCTATTATACTGGCTTCACTGGTGGAAACAGTGTCGTCTAGGTTTTTCTTTCAAATTTTTAACCGTTATCACTGGAGGTAAGTTATGGTCAATCATTATTTACCAAGAAGATGTCAACACACATGCATATAAAATGTAAAAATCTGAACAGCCATATAAATGTCAGATCTGTCAGGGTTAAATCTAAAATTAAGGGGAAAGTATCAGTTAAGTTTAAAAATGTGACTTTCAAAGAACCTAAAATTCCCTTTAATTGCTCTTTTTGGACCTTTCCTAATGTTCTGTAAAATTATCTGAGTAACAAGTCAAGATGGTCTAACATATATTCAAGTTTTAGACTTTTTCATATTATTTTTATATTTGGTGTGTGTGTGTGTGTGTGTGTGTGTGTGTGTGTGTGTTGGGGTTGCCCCAGTGGGCATGTGACTCCTATGTGGAGGTCAGAGGACAACTTTTGGAAGTTGGTTCTTTCCTTCCTACATGGGTTCTGGTATCAAACTTAGGTCTCCAGGTTTGTATAGCAAGCACCTTTATTTCCCTACTGGCTGGTCCCTGTTTTATTTTTTTTTAAATATAGGGTCTTGATGTGTTTCCTAGTCTGGCTTTGAACTCACACTCTCAGTAAACCTCCTCCTTCAGCCTCTTGAGTTGTTGGGATTGCAAGGGTAGACCACCATACTTAGCTTGTGATATACAATCAAGTCTGGTTAAGTCCATACTTGGTCTCTGATTATAACACATTTTAGTACCAGCTTGGAAAAACCAGGGGATTAGTAACACTGGCTTGATGTTCCTAAGTGACAAAGGATACTGAAGACTACTGCAGCTGCCGAGTTCCCTGAATACTACTGACTTGTATTCCTCTAGTATATCTGGGCCCCATCTATCTGGTCTCCAAAGGCATTTTAGTTGGTGTTCTATGAACTTACTTTTTGGGGGGGGGGCATTCTAGTAGCCAAAGCCCTACAACTTGCTTGCTTTCTCCCTTTTGAATCAATTAAGTTGCCCAATCCATATATTTTTCTTAAGGTGTCCATACTGTGAAGCAAAGGATCCAGACAAGGAAAGAAACTAGGTGTCACTATTGGTCCTTGACTCCTGGGAATGAGGAATTGACTTGTCCTTAAGCAGGTATAGATGTAAAGGCAGAGTCAAAAGAGTGCATGGGTCTCGGAGTCCAAAGGGAAGTGTCCGCAGATCACCACCAAGGTGGGAAGAGGGCAAGGGCATAGAGCGGAAGAGTGTAAACCTAATTATGGCCCCACTGCCCTCTTAGCTTTCCTCAGGACTGGCTTTAATTATAAATATATGATTTTGATATAGAGGCTAGAAGCAAGTCTCAGTCAGGTAAATGAGGGCAAATGCCATGTGTTGAAAAACAGTTCTAAAATGACCCCATGGTCCCATGGTAAGGGATCAGGCCAGGAGAGACACCTTTCTAAGAACAAGAGAGGCTGGCATGCCCTTCCTGTGGCATCGTCACACTTTTCTCAGAGACATAGACGAGACCAGGCCAGCAGAGACTAATCCATCTCGAGTGAACAGTAGCTTCCTTCTGGATCCTTCTCTAAATTGTCAGTGAATAAATTTTAAATCCTGTTCAGAGTGAGTCAGCACGGGGTTGTGCATCAGACATGCCAGAGGCTGAGTTGTTAGGCATTTCAATGTAGGAAGCTAGAGTTTATTCTGGCGCCTTTGTCATCCTGAATCAGTGGCTCATTAGGATCATATTACTGGAGTTTCTTAAATCTGATTGAACCTAAAGAGACCAATGTAAGAGCTGGAGCCAAAATCCATAATGCCTGTGTAAGTTCAGAATTAGACGAAAACTCCACTTTCAAGGAATGAATAGGATTATGTGCTCCCCGGATGGCATTTCTATTCCTTATATGGGCTCCATTGCAACTGTCTATTTCCACACAGATTTTTGGTTTTGTTTTTCCAATTTATTTGCTCCACTGAGGAGAAGCTCAGGAAAGCATCACATTATGAATTTTTAAATGGATTGACACTTCTGCAAATACATTTCTTGAGAGGAGTCAAAGCCAATACCTTCAAAAGTGTTTACAGAGTCCACAGACTCCTACTGAAATTATAGGCTTGTGAAGGTAGCTCAGTGTCACAGCACTTGCCTAGCATGTGTAAGGTCCCGAGTTCAATCCTTGCCATCACAGAAAAAGAAAACTTAAAGAATCTCGTTAAGAATGTACAGTATTTTAATGGCAGTTCAGATGTTTTATTCCTCCCCAACCCCTTGGTATATAAATTTATTTGATCTTTAGAAGGTTACATTCATATTGTATTTTTTTAAGAACAGCTCAGTTTACATAAAATGAACTGCACATATTTTAAGCATACATATTGGTAAGAATTAACATATGCATAAAGACCCATTTCAATTAAAAAAAATATGCACAAAGCCGTGAAACCCTCACCCCATTCATGATAGTGAGCCTACTCATAACTTCCTCCATTCACTCTTTCCCTTTCCATTCTTCCTCAGGCAAACATTACTCTGATTCTGTGGCTCTAGGTTATGGTGCATTTTTTAGAGAACTGTGTTCTCTGGTGTCCCATCTCATGAAGCATAATGAATCTGAGATTCATTCATGTTGTTGTATACATCATTAGTTCATATCTATTTATTTCTGAGTTGTATTTTTAAATGTATAGTCCACAATTTATTTACACTTTTACATATTTATGGACATGATATGTCTCATCTTACCATTATAAAAAAAATGGCTGCCTGGAAAATAGATGTGAGTGTTTGTACGGTTTTCACTTCTTTTAGGTAGTATCTGGAATGGAATGGAAGATTGTTTGACATTTGGACACAGGTGTTCAAATCTTCTTTCTTTGTGACAGTGCAAAACTGGAAACATCACTATGTCCATTAGCATTTTCAGACAGTTCTGTCATATTTTGATGCACACATTATCATTATTAAATGACCTTCCTTACCTCTGAAATAGTCTTTCCTCTGAAATCATCATAGTATAATTACTGCAAGTTTTTGATTGCTGTTAGTATCTTGACTAGTTTTTGATGCAAGCTATAGTTATTTGGGAAGAAGAAACTAAATCAAGAAAATGTCTTCATTAGATTGCTTATAGGCAAATCTGTAGGGCATTTTCTTGATTAATAACTGGTGTGGCAGAGCCAAGCCCACAATGAATTGTGCCACCAATGGCAAATGGTCCTTACTTGTACAAGAAAGTAGAATGGGGAAGCCATGGAGAGCAAGCTAATACTCAGCACCCCTCCATGTATTCTACCTCAATTCCTGTTTCTAGGTTCCTGCTTTGATGCCACTCACTGATGGGGTGTGGCCTGAGAATTGTAAGCTGAAATACAACCATTCCTCCCCAAGTTGCTTGTGGTCATGGTATTTTATCATAGCAGTAGAAACATAACTAAGAAAGCTAGTGTGTCTTTTAAAACTGTTATATATTTAATGCATCTTATTATTACATTTCACATGTAACTTTTATAAACATAATAGTTTCTTGCTGTTTTAAAACCTTCAGCCTGTGAAGTGAGATGTTTAGGCCATTTCACTTAATTTAGTTACTGACATTATTAGGCTTGCTTTCTGTGTTCTCTTCCACATCTTCTTTTTTATTGGATGCTCTCCACTATTCTATCCTTTTTTTTTGGTTTATTAACTACAGCAGTTTTGCTGTTTTGTTTGTTTAAGGCTAACAAAATTTTTAATGTTTAACTATTCTTACACTCTGAATTAAAGTTATGCTTCAGAGAGAGGGCAGGGCAATGCCCCATGGCATTGTTTTTAATTTTCCTCACATCATTTGATCATCCTGCATAGGCTTGTGTGATCCATTTGCTTCAAACTCTAGTAGAAACTCCAAGCTCTTGTGTATCTAACAGAAATGGGCCTTCATTCTGCTAATGTAGATACTTTATAACACTCACCTGGAAGATCTCTCAAAGGGCCAATGCACTAGTTTGGAATCACGTTGAGAAGAGAACAGATACAGAACAGAAACCCAAACAAGTAGGGTTTATAAGTGTCTTGCAGGTGGCTGATGGCATTCATTCATCTGCAGGAAGAATTCAGAGTAAAGAGTTCCATGGTCCACTTGTTTCTTTTCCTAGCGTTGTCAATGGCATACTGAAAATTCTGCTGTTTGTCTCTCAGGGTATCAGGGAGGAAGGGAAGATAGACTGCCCACTGGGTCTGTTTGTGTTGTTGCCCACATGGACACATCATTCTAGAAAGAAAGCCAAAAAATGCAGTTGATTGCTGGTTACTCTAGTTTCCCTGGCATGAATGGGACTCTGCTAATAAAACAGAAGGGAGGATTCATTTTCAATGTCTGCCAAACATACTGTTAGTAACAACTGTATCTGCCTTTAAGAGACACGAATCCCCTTTAAGAATGGAAAGAGAGGAATTTTGCATATGAAGGTTTTCCCATTACATTTACTGCATCCAGAGTTCTACTTGCCTTGTGTGCTCTTGCTCACCATGATGGCTATCCATTCAGGGTCACTATGTGTAAAGTCTTTTGGTGACTATGGAGGAAGTGTTCCTGAATCCTAGAAATAAGTTTTGTGGCTGTGGGGTGGGGTACTAGGAGGATGGAGTAGAAAACAGCTACTTCAGGCTGCTTTCACATGTAACTGTTCTAAAAGTGTCCACTTCATTAGCTCAGATGGTTTCCCTGTCATGAGATCTTCCTTGATAGCATGCCAATTGGAATGAATAATATCTTCCTTCAATTCTACAGTATTTTTTATGATAGCCTTTGGAGATGTAATTCACATACTATGTAAGTTACAGCTAAATTATGACAGTCTAGTTTTCATATAATCAGAGTTGTGCAAAATCACAGGGCCAAACTTTAAATATTTTCTTCATCTCAAAAAATATTCACTGTCCTACATTTACATCACCCATTAATATATTTTTGTATGGAGTGTCCTCTTTGGACATTTCATATGAATAAATGGTCCAATGTCCCCTCACAGTCTCCTACTCATAACTTTGTTGCTCCTTCCTCTCCAGACTGAGTTCCTAGTTTGACAGATCCATTCTGTTTGTAGGATTGCAAACATTAGAGTGTCCTGCTCTTCTGTGTTTCTTTATAGAAAGAAAAGGGACATGGAGATGGTTAGTTATTAAGCAGTTATTTTTAAGACATACATTTTCTTAGTTTAAATGAATTGATTGCATCATCGCCTTTAGAACAATGGGTGCATTGTCCATACAGACATATTTGGGTTATGTAGGCATCTTTAGTCTGCCAACTCTTTCTTTCACCTTTTCTCTATCCCTAAGAGTCAATAGGAAATGTATGTGGCAGAAGAGAAAACACTTGATTACAGCTAATGTCCCTCAGCATTTACAAGCGAAAGGAATGAGGCCCATGACATTAGTAATGGGATTTAAATGGATTTAAGAACTGAGGCTGAAACAGGAGCCTAATTAGCAGATTCCAGGGTCATCATGTCAGTCTTCACCTGTCCACCACCAGACAGGCTGTCCACAGCTCTCACTTCAAAGACTCGGCCTGTTTGTCTCATCTGTATTTCTTGTCCCTCCATTCTGGAGGGAAAAGTTGCCTTGGCTATGCCTTGTAGCTTAATGTACTTCCAGCTGGATACAGATTGTGGGTAAAGGTTCAGCTTTATCTGGCCTCAGAGAAAGGCTACTAAAAATATAGAAAAATATAGTACATGCATTTAATTATTTCCATTTGAAAGGATGAGGGAAAAAATCGCATTGGATATAAAGTTTGTGCTAGGGTTCTCTCTCTCTCTCTCTCTCTCTCTCTCTCTCTCTCTCTCTCTCTCTCTCTGTGTGTGTGTGTGTGTGTGTGTGTACATGTGAATCTAGAGACTACAGGACAATTTTAGGTGTCATTCCTCAGAAGCCATCCACCTTGTTTTTTGAGGCATGGTCTTTATTGGCCTGAAACACACTGATTCAGCTAGACTGGCCAGCAAGCCCTAGGGATCTGCCTTTTCCTATCTCCTCATTGCCAGGATTACAAGTGAGTGCCACCACATCCTCTCCTCCTCCTCCTCTTCCTTCTCCTCCTCCTCTTCCATCTTCACTTCGTCATCATTGGTCATTGTCTTTGTTGTATCATCATTGTCTTCATCATCTAACTTGGATTCTGTAGGTTGAACTCAGGTCCTCATGCTTACAAACACTTTACTCACTGAGCTATCCTACCAGCTCCTTGTTATCATAGTTTCAACTGCCCCTTGAAAAGTAAGAAGGAAGAGTGTGGATAAGTAACAAAAAGACTTCCTGTTCCTATGGGTAAGACCTTATGATGACTCTTTTCTGCCTATGCTTGGGACTCAAGTTGTTGATACTTGCTAAGCTGAAAGCTCTCCTCTTTCTTCCCAGCTAGTCCTCTTTGGCAGGATATGAATGACTAATTCCCATCTTTAACTTACTTGGTTTCCCATGTGGGGCTAGTCCTGTGCACTTAGCACCTAGAGTGGTGACGTCAAAGCTGTCTGGGGAAACTGAGGACAGGTTAGGATTCAGTTGATCACCCAGAGTCAGTTGCTGTCACTGCATCCCAAGCCAGCACATTTAGTATCTCTGTAGGCTGTGGCATCCCAGGTCACAGAGTGCTTTGTAGCAGCCCCACTGCTTCCCTTTGTCCTTGACCATCTGTGGGCATGTGTGCAGAGCTATTACTAGATTCAAAGAGTCAGGGATGAGGGGAAAGAACACAGAGAAGAGATGGAATTTGGATGACAATAGTCAAATGCTGTGTGAGGCTTCTATACCTGGAATTGGAGTTGTGTGTTTTTTGTGGATGCTAGACCATTGTTTTCATCACTTGGATCATTATTTGGGAGGCAATACTCAAAGGTGATTTCATTATATTGAGTTTTAATTAAGATTCACCACCCCTACCTAACTACTCTGAATTAGCTTTCAGATGAATTTGTTTTTATGTCAGTAACTCATCCACATTTGTTTCAGACTTTGGTGTAATGTTAGCTCAAGAAATTTCTTTAAATAATCCAGATTTTAAAATTGCCACCACAGGATCCCTTTTTCTTCATTTGTAACAAAGAATCCCCATTTCACCTCAAAGGTAAATTGCATCTAATTTCTAAAATGCACCAATATATGAAAACATGATTTTAAATAGCTTTAGTACCCTGAAGGAGGAAAAATTGCTAAGCAACCATGTGCTTCAAACCTAAATGCCATCAGTCCATGAGGCAGGTAAGACAATGCCTTCTGGTGGTGGCATGCTTATGATAGGTACCAGTGCTCTGAGAAGGTGAGAGTCCTCTGGACATGCTACCCTGTGACACAGCCTGTGCAGTATAGAGTTCGAGCTGCACTGTCACCCCACCTTCCATTGAGTATGGCAAGTTGTTGGCTTCATGCCTAAATTTAAACAGATAACAGGAGAGAGCTATGTGGCCTTTAAAATGAACAACATCTGCGAGGTCATACACGTGCATAGAAACAGAAGGAGATTGAATTCTGGGGTCAGCACACATTGACTTAACATGACAGTATATGTGACATATTATAGGGATAGTGTATTCATAAGCTAGGGTGATTGCTGCTCTTAATTACAATTAAAGGTGTAATATTCTGAGTCAAATATTACAAGGTTACCAAGTGCTTCCTTGGAATTCTCATATCAGGAAACTGTATTGTAGGCAGAATCTCATGCTCAACAGGCCTGGCTTTCCAGCCACTGAGTTGCTACCATGTAAAAACTTACTCTGGTGGTAGCAAGTCCTTCTGTGGTCCTCTGTCTACAGGTTTGAACTTCACTTGGACTTTTCCTTGCTAATTCTCAGAGTGAGAGGCTGACATATCAGCTTGGTTCAAGGTCTGTCTATATCTGTCCTGTTGCCCCAATCCTGCAACAAACAAAACTCATTTCCATTGGATTTTGTTTTGATCACTGGTGTTTCCTTTCTCTTCATTCCAAATCCCTGTGCCTCTTCATGTCGAAGGTCAAGAGTTTCTGAGTGACCATCCTTGTGAATCTTATATATTCATAACGGTCATCTATTACAGATTTATAATTACATATACATATACTATAGATACATTATACCAATAATGGTGAATAAAGTGCATAAAAGAGTATTTAATGACATGCTTTTCATTATTTTGTGTTGAAAAGCAATTTAAAAATTACTATGGTTCTATTTTTATGAAGAAACAAAAACCATAGTACAAAAAATAAAAAATAAACGCTGAAAACAACCACAAAAATGCTACTAGTGTGTGCTACTGGAGGTGAGGCTTACTTATTTACTAGCTTTTTATGAACTTGGGCAATTAATGTATTTCATTTTATTAATAAGCAGAGATCAATAAAACACATCTAAGTCAGGCTATTTTACTCCAGTCTTAAGTGAAATGCTGGAACTCCAAGCTCTTTCAGTTAGCTTTCACAATAACTTACATATTTAGATATTTTAGAAAGCATGTAACGTGTGTGTGAGGTTTGTGGTCCAGCACGATGTATTTTTGGCTCTGCTGTGTATGAACATGAATGTATTCTCAAAAAAAGGTGGCCATTGTTCCTGGAGATTATATCATGTACAGGAAATGACCTCTTGGTCTATGCTGTCACTATGGAATCCTCATAGCCTGCTTTGTGGTTTGTTTCTCCATATGTACTCTTCTCAGCACAAAGGGGATGTATTTGGGACCCACTGAAACCATTTTAAAGTGTGGATTAGACTATTGTCTTTGACACTGCTTCCCTAATTTAGTGTGAAGTGGAATTAAACAGTAGAAATGGAGGAATTTACTTGGAAATATTGAAATAAGAGGGGAATTGTTTGGTTATACAGTAGATTCTAAAAGGGCTGAAGGAGAGGATTAAAGACAATTAGGAAGCATGCATGTTGTTTTTAAGTGATATATGAGCCTAGGGAGTTCAACAGCTGTGTTGTTGTTGTTTTTTTTTCTCGTGCCAACTTTCTTGGTTTGATTGATTTTTTTTCTCTCTGACAGCGCACTGTGCTGATAAATGTGTCCATGGTCGCTGCATTGCTCCAAACACCTGTCAGTGTGAGCCTGGCTGGGGTGGGACCAACTGCTCCAGTGGTAAGTTCCCATCTGCTATTGTCTGTCTCTGGGTGTTGTTGTAAGGGCCCCTTGTCTGTGGGTGACTCTAAGCCAAAGTTTCTGTCTCCAACCCAAGCAGAGGGTGGTGTGGATGGCACATCTAACTCATTCATACTGTTCCTCCTAGCTCTATGCACGTATCAGGGAGAGCACTGCTGTTAAATGAATAGAGAAAAAAGTTCTTGGAAAGGAGAGTTGGGCAATTCAATACCCACACCTCTGCCAGAATCAGAGTAAGAACCAGAGTTTAGTATCTTCACTGAAGGAAGGCCATTGTGGTAACATGGTTAGGGGGTCTTAACTTCTGCTTTTAAGTTGATTTAAGTAAGCTACTTTCTTGTGTCACATGTTGAATTTAATTCAGAAGTAGAATGGTGTGATGCTTACATGTCTTTTTGCCTCTGAACTCGGAGATGAAAAGGATGAGTACATGCTCAATAACTTCAGGGAGATAAATCTGCAATAAAAATTCATGAACATTTTGATGCTTGTTTAACAAAACTACAACTGTATGACTCTCTTCATTATGAGAGAGTTACAATTCTAAAATGATGTTTTCTAGATTCTAACAAGGCTGCACTCAAGACCCCCATTTTCAGGACCCTGAAGCTGGAATGATGACTGTCATAGAACCCAGTTACTTCATGCATTTTGCAGCTCAAATTTCAGTGTTCTGGCAACTTGTTGCTGCATGCAAAATTGTGACTTTTTCTTTATGACCTTAAAAGCATGAGAGGAAATGGAAATATAATACTATATTTTAATGAATAAATCATCAAGCTCATACAAGGGAAAACGTTGTTTTCCAAAATTAAGCCATCCCAAAGAGTGTCTACTGATACCAATTGCATTTTTTGGGACTAGTCTGAGAGAATTTTAAATCGCTCAGATAAGCTGGCTTCTAAGGCTTCTATTTGCTTTCTTTGGAATTGGGAAGATTCTTTCTTATTTTGCTAAGAACACCTTTAGATTTAGGATTTCTTAACTGCCCCTGAAGCTGCATCTCCCTGGGGGAATCCTTTGTGCACAGAACATTCAGTGTCAAGCGCCTACTTATTGTGACTGTGAGGTGTGTGAGAGAGAGCATATATGAATGTGTGTGTGTGTACATATGTCAATATGTGTAAGTCTCTGCCAGTTATTCACCTTTATTCCAGTAGGTAACTGTGTTTGAGAGTTTTGTTTCACTTCTGTTGGAGAGCAGGGTTGGGGGGTGGGCATTTTGTTCACATGCTATCAAGGCAGAATGTTTGGGATGTGGGATTTGGCTTGTGTCCATTTTCCTGACTGACTGACCACAAATACAGCAATGCTTTCATTAACTTCTCTAACTTTAAAACCAATTGTACCTAGGCATTTGAAGAAAAATATTATTGTAAAGTGGGAAAGAGGGAAATGGATGTATTCTTTATTTGAAATTGGGTTTCTTACTTATTTTGGAGCAAGAGGCTGTGGAATAATTTCAGCTGCAGTCATACATTGTCTCCTAAAAATTTGAGACTACCTCAAGTTAAAGCCTCAGACTAGAGGGCATTTGTGAACAAAACAAAAGCCTACAAGGACTTTAGACCCTTTAAAGCTGATTCGAACCTTTGAGAAAGTAAAGGGTTGCTCCCTGTGTTAGAGTTTTCTGACTTCTATGAAGACTCCAATATTCTGAGATTATATGTTCTAACCACAATGGAATATGATAATTTAGCAACTTTTAATTTATTCTCTACAATTCATGTTTGGGCTTTGTAACAAATAAAAGTATAAATAAGCATGAATAGATTTCTGAAGTCTTTAAAGATGTTCCAACAATGACATTCCTGACACATTTTAAACACACACCATAAAGAGGCAAGACCATGTGCTGCTCTGCTGGAAGGCAGCAGTTTGGTTCCCAGAACCCATCTCAAAACTACCAATAACTACAGCTCTAGGGGATCTGATGTCCTCTTGTGGCCTCTATGGACACCTGCACTCAAATGCACAACCTCCCCTCCCCCCCACACACACACACACACACACACACACACACACACACACACACACACACACACACACACTCGTGCTGATGTGAGAAGAGCATGCTGACTCTGAAGTCTATGTTTGACAAAACACTGGGACATAGACTGGGTCCTGGATAGCCCCACAATCCTCTATTCTTAACTCTTTAAATACCCGCTGAGTTCGGCAGGACTGAGAAACTGACATTAGCACTTTGGTCTCAAGTAAATCCAAGATGTCACTCTCCTTGTTTTCCATGTGTCTTAAGAAAAATAAAAAAAGATAGTGGTGTGTGACAGTGATGCATTTTTGTCCTCTTTCTGCTCTAGATTCTCTTAGGGTCACATTGCACTTTGTTGTCGAATCTCCCCACTCTCTTCTGTCTGTGTGGATTTTTGGTCTTTCCTTGTTTGTGTAGAAGAGGATAGCAAGACTCCCATAGGATATCCAGTCCCTATCCTATGTCCCTGGAGTTTTGTCACATATCACTCTAGTACACTCAAACCTGTGCATTGAGCAGTGTCTTATCACCATTCTGTTGCAAAAGGGAAGTTGTCGGCTGCTGGCTGTTACCAGTCAGTGTCCCTCAGGCTCTCAATGCCAGGAAAGCTGCTCATGCTATAAGAGCTTATTGTTGCTGAAGCCCCCATGACTCTGAAGGAGCTGCAGGTGCTAGAGAAGTCACTGAGGGGGTCAGCTGAGCTAACACCCTGGGGCCAAGAGCTAAAACCACCTTCCCTTCTGCGGTGTCTCTCCAGTGCCCTCTACTGCAAATGCTTAATATTCAACCACGGGGCAGAGGAGAAGTAGTTAAAAGACTCATGTAGCGATATATTTGCCTGCCATGCCTTGAGACTCACACATGTTTTTTGTGGAATAGACAGTGAGGGATTCATTTTAAATAAGATGCATTGGTAGCTCCTTGGTTTATTTGGTTACTGTATTCACTGTTCTTCACACTTGAATTCCTCTATAGCAACACAATGGTTCTGTCCTCCCTCCTAATTTGACAGACCCCCATTTTACAAACAAGAATGTCTCCACTTCTTCTCCAAAAAAGGAGAGTCTTGTGTGCATTGCTACTTCCTCTGTACCTTTCCAAAGTTAGTCACAGCTCTGCCGAGTGTCCCCTAAATACTACAGTTAACTTGGAGCACTTTGTATCTAAAATAATGGATAGCTTGAAAATAGACATGTAGACAGGGATATGGCAAACAGAAAAATACCGAAAGCTGCTACACGTCTTTTCTTGGCAATTGGCCACATAGCCCCAGCCACGGTGTCCTCCTCTCCTTTCTTTGTTTCCATCTCTCTCAACCACAACCTCAGCTGCTTGTGGTTCCTTACCTGGATAAACAGCTCAAGGCTTCATGGCTGACAGGGTTGTGTTCCCTTTTGTCCTCTACTCCTCATTTGGTTGCTGTCATTTTCTATTACTCTTTACTACTAGGCATGGGTGCTTGAGAAATGCTCTACCCATTCAAAGAAACTACCCACAGACTCTATGTCTAACAAAAATCCAGTTTCCCCTTTGATGGTTAGGATCAGGTGACAATAAATTAGTAACTATCACACACAGCTATCTTTTTTTCTTCCCAAAAGACATAGGAAACTAAGAGATTGACATATTCAAATGTGAGGTTTTCAATTTTTTGCTTGAGATTTAATGGGGCTGCTTTCCATGTCAGCAGAAGGTGAGCTTCATCTCTGAGACGTAGTTGGTGTGTGTCCAGCTCCCAATACAGGCAAGTCAGAGGACTGTACAAATTTGGTTTCCTCTGAATGAAACCATGATTTATTTGACTAGATTCTGACATACCACTTCTTTTGAGACTTGATTAAAATAATTTTTTTGAAAAAACCCATACATATTTCTTTTTTATTGGCATCCAAATGTGAACCCCTTGCCTATATACCTGAATGATACTAATCCATTTTACCTGTCTTCACCTTCCCTATCCTCTTTCATTCCTCCATTAATCTCTCCATCCTAGGATCAATCCTTTGTTCCACTCTCCCTCCCACTGGGTGGTAACTTCTGGAGGGAGGGTCCAGGTGTTATTAATATGTTAATCTCCATTATACTTGGCATGTGGCTGAAACTGTGAGATGGAATGAATTGTGTGATTCTGAGAAGTTCATTCATGTCTTCATTCTGAATGATTACAGTGAGCAGAACATTGTACTGGGTGCTGGAGATAAAGGAAAGTGATGCTTTATGATTACTGATCTCACAGACATCATAGCTTGGGAGAACAATAAAATAATAGACCAAAGATGATTGGGGTTGGATAAGATAGGAAGATTCTGAAAGGACAAGGGCAGGAAGGATTAAAAGCATTGCCAATAGAGAGCAGATTGTCATAGGACATGAGAAGATGACTGGATATAAACTAATCTTCTAGAAACTTTCCCAGGAAGCAATAGAGAAGGTGCAAATGAACGAAGAAGTAATTTTAATTTCAAGAAGAGGCTTTGTTGACTTTCTCAAAGACTTGGAGGTTGGGGACTCGTTGAGAAAGGAAATCAAGTAGTTGGGGGAAGATAACTCCAGATGGCAGTTAGGACTGAGATGGGATCCCATCTCTGTGTGTGTGTGTGTGTGTGTGTGTGTGTGTGTGTGTGTGTGTGTGTGTGTGTGTGTGTGTGTGCCCCTGTGACCACATGTGCCAGCAGAGGGCACTGTCTCATCTGTGGCTGGAGTTACAGGTAGCTGTGAGCCACCTGTCATGGGTGCTGAGAACTCAACTTAAGACCTTGCCAAGGGTCCTGCTTTTAATTACCCAACTCTCTCTCCAAGCCCAGAGTATTCTATGCAGTTCCCGAAGCCTTTCTTTGTATTGTCAACCCTTTAGCTTTACTACTAGGAATAACCACACTTTTGTTTTCTGAACCTATGGAATCCTCTTTATAAGTTTTAAACAACTATTGAGAAATTTGTTTCTCCTTTGGCCACAAGGTACAAATGAAAGTCCCAGATGAGCCAGCAGTCAGCAAATAGATACAAAAGCTCACCCCTCAAGCTCTTTAATTTCAAGATTAGGGCCAAACAGAGGCAAAACTAGAAATTAATTTTGGTCCTGAAAACCCACAAAGGGGTTTTGTTTAGTCACTGATGGCATTTCTGGTACTTGTAAATAGCAAAAATGTGCCTCAGAGGCAAGGCTGGCACCAACATTTCCAGGTGCAATTCGAGGAACACTAAGGACCTTTTGAATTAGGTAGGTGTGCTGTGCAGCAGGGAGCAGTAAGATGCTGCCTCAGGGTATTTGAATGGAGGAATCTGTCTGAAAGATATTACAAGGCAGAATTTGTAAAGTACACAAAGCTGACATGTTCCCCAGCAAAGTATGTGGTATAGATCTATTACCCAGACACAATGGTGGGTCCGTGTTGTCTGAGGAGAGGAGGCCCTGGGAGCCCAGTCCCCATAGCCAGTAGTTAACATGTCCATTAGCACAGTCAGAACCACTTTAACAATCAGTTTGATGGAGCAGCCAGAGCATGAGATCATTGGGTTCACTGAAGTGAGGGGGCAGGTGCCAATGAGAGGTGGGAAGAGAAGAATGGTCCATCAGAACCACCTGCAGGCGGCTCACTGATGGACCATCTGAGTCACACACAGAAACTGCTGATTTTGTCTTTCTAAAGGAGCCACTACCTGAACTGAGAATCCCCACCAAGCTCTCCCAGGCCCATCCTAGGTCTTATCCTTTCTTTGTTTCTGGGTGTTGCTTCCTTACACTTAATCTAAGAATAAGGTTACCTACTCCATAGTCATGTGAGGATTAAGCAATGAAAAGTGCACCATCTTCAGCACTGTGCCCAGCATCGTCATACAGGCAGGTCAAGGATGGGTGTGATGCTTTCAAGACAGTCATCACTTTCATAGATGCTGTGCCTGGCATCATAAAGGCAAGCCAGGGATTCGAGTGATGCTTTCTTGACAGTCATCACTTTCATTCTTTCTTGGTCTTAGGACCATCAACAGGTGGATCAGCCTCTCTGACAGCTCATCTTGCTCTGTAGGCCATGCCTTCCTTTAGCAGCAGTATTCTCCTGTTGATATGGCTTGCCAGGACATCCCCAATACAAAAGCCCCAGAGCAGTGTTTTTTTTTTAACTTACTGTTTTGTTTGTTTGCATTATTTCCAACCTCTGATAAAGGTCAACTGTATGAGATATGTGCACATCTGGTTTGTTCATTTGGGACACAGGACTATTACAGATGCTCATATTGCTTGTGCTAGCTGAGCTCATATGCAATGGCTACAAGATAAGGCTGGGCTGTCATGCTGTTTAACTCAGCTCCACATGATTTATTAATTAAAAAAAAACTGTGCAATATCTATTTACCAGCAATTCTTGTTGGCTTAGCTACAAAAACTTGATGTTTGTTCTCTGTTTTTATTGCTGTCACCCCCTTTCAAGGCATCATCCTCTCTTCATGGGTAACTGTAGTTGTGTCCTTGCTGACCTCAGGCCTATTAAGAATCAATTCTCTTTCTTGAGACCTCATCGACCTTGTGAAAACACACTTAAGAGCAGGCTGATATCATCCTTAAGCTCCATGCTTTTCAGTATAATTCAAATAAACTCTGTGATCCACCAAGCCTGCATTGTCTGCCCTATTCCCCAATTTCTCATCCATGGTCTCAACACTGCTCAGTATTTGCCTTCCAGTTCTGGAACATCCTGGTTTCATGTCTGCTTTTACATTTTCTGTTTGCATACTCAAAGCATGTCTCGTATTGCTATCACATTTCCTTTTCAACCTTTAAAAAAATGGTGATCCCTGAGAATGTCTGTATTGTTTACTTGTTGGTTGTTGTTTGGTCTGTCTCTCCCTCTATGATGTAAGCCTCATTAAAAAATTACAGGCTTAGAAAAACCCCAAAATACAGGTATTTGCCTGTTTAACTCTCTGTTGTCTAGTTTAATTCTGGACATGCTGTAATGTTCAATAAATATTTGTAGATGGAGGGAATAAAGACATAAGTGTGCCAGAGCAATAATGGATAAATCCAATTATTGGAATTGACACTCTGTGTCTTTCAAGGCGCTTTCAACTTGGTAGAAGAACTGAAGGTCATGAACAGACAAGGCATCTTCAGGAGTCTAGAAAAAACTCATTCTGCTGCCTTAGGGGGTACAGACTTCCGTGGCTTCAAGATTCCTTGTTGGTTGTGTGCAGTGTAGACTGTTCCTCAGAGACAACAGGGGATTCCTCCTGTAAACTGAAAGCTGAAATAAAACTGTAGAAGTCAGATGAGGTATATCAGATATATGGATCTGGGAGTGCTCCCTTCACCAGAGAGAGAGATGACTACACCTTGATGAACTGTAAGCACCCTCTGGTGTAAGCACCAGAGGGTGCTTACAGTTCATCCCCATTCCTAATATGGGGATGTGACTTCTGAATGATGGGTCTATGACTAAGAAAACTGGCTAAGTCAGACTTTGTGTGAATGAAGAATGTCTACTAATTTCCCTTCCTAAATTTTTGCCATTTCTTCCTCAAAGGGAATATTCTGTAAGGTGATAGAATTTAGCTGTTAATTTGTATTCAATTGGAGTATAAATAGCAAGAAATTAGGCAAAGACATTCAGACTAAAAATTATTCCAAAGCACATAGCAATGAATAGAATTTCATTAACCTCTTTGGACTCTCCTCTTATCAAATAAATAGCAGAGAATAGCTTAGTCCATTTAAAAAATAGTCAGATAGGGATAAGTATTAATTCACCACAGATCTTTGTAATTTCCTTCTTTTAAACCTATAAGAAGCATAATATGTTAGTGTTATGTGTTGTATGCAGTAATGTGTTAACTGCCTGCTCTGCTTTGGGTGAAGTGATGATATATACCACATGGTTCTATGGGTTCTATTGTTGCCTCCTGCTATTATCTAGGCCACTTCTGATTCAGGCAGATCCAAATATATTCACATATGTATTGTAAGTTGACTGAAATCATATGTGTTCTTGGTTATTTTACAACACAGTGGATTTTTCTGACTGAAACCAGTATCTTGCTTGTGATTGTGTCAAATAATTCTTGTTTAAATACTCAATGTCTAAAAGCAAACTTTAAAAATAATCACATTTTTCTTTTCTGTTAGAAAAAATCTTTTGATTTGTGGAAAACCTAGTTGATTTCAGAGTCTGAACATTTGTGACTATGCCTAGAACAAATTAAGGACACTTGAGGTACATAAAACTAATGGAAGTAGGACATAACAAATTGAGAATATTTATCTTACTTACAAAGACTAGTCCAGTGGGCTGTGTAACAGATATTATAGGAATATAGTTCTTGGCTGATGAGCAAATCATTTTAGCTTAGGATCCTGTAAAAACTGGATGGTTTCACCATTCATTACTGATGCATAAAACTAATGAAGGCAACATCAAAGAAAGTTATATTTTAATGTACTAACAATTTCTCTAGTAGTCAAAAACTGAGTTTTCTTGAGAAAACAGTATTAAAACTTTCAAGTCATTCAGTCAGTAAGGACAGTGTGGGCCTAGTTTCTTACTGTCGAATTTCAGACCAATCATTTAAGGCCTCTACCGCTTAGCCTCATATCTAAAACAACGATGGTATTTGCACAATGGTGAGCCTACATATTTAATCCTTCAATCTCTTCTCAAGGTCCACCTCCTCCATGTAACCCTTTCTTTCCTTCCTTTCTCTCTTTGACCAAGGAGGCCATGAAAAGAAGTGCAGATGGAAGCAGGCCTGTGCTCTTTATCATCAAGCATATGTATTCTTATGTGATAAATCTCATTGTGGTCTAGCCTCTTCTAATATATGATGAATTTTAGCTATAGGCTTTGTCTTAGTCAAGAGTAAGTAGCATGGGCTCAATAACAAGAACTTGGTAGCTAAAATGATGCCTAACAGCATATATATATATATATATATATATATATATATATATAATGAGTTTATAGCACAAGCTCCCATGTAATAACTTCCATGGTTATTACCTTTTGACATCAAGGAATGTGTATAATCCCCTCCAATCTTTACATCCCCTCACTTTATATCCTTGAGCTTTGCTTGCACTGTGGATATAGTCATCAAGATGTTCTCACATAGACACCAACATTTGTATTTATATGCATTAAGGTATGAGCATTTCACACCCTTTCTTTCTGGTTTGTGATGTGAGATAACCCTACAAATGAACTTATAAAATCACAGTCTAACCTTTAACAAACATCTTTAAGAAGAATAAAGATTCTTTCTCAGCCAGTGAGTAGAATTAGTCTGAGATGCAGTGGGTGACTGTTCATGCTGATGCATTCTGTCAGCCCTTGCAGAGTCCTTTTGCAGTGTGAAGGGCACAGGGTTTAACACTTTCAGGGGACCTGGAAAATGCCCTTCTATTGTTCTTTCTCATGGATGGAGACTCTTTACAAAGTTGATTTATTTTCAAAGCCGCTTGATGTTTTGAATGAGGGTCTTTTCTTCTCCACTAACAAAGAGAATGATGCACCAGTCATGTTAGCCTGGAGCACAAGGAAGGAAATCACAGGACGATGAAAGCCTGGGACGGAGGAGGCATAAGAAGAAAGGGTGTGTGTTTCTGCAAGAGCTCTGATTTTCTATCATTTGAGACAGAGGGAAACTATTTTGGTCTGTTCTGAAAAATATTCCACAATGATAGTTCCTTGAAAGTGACTTATTTGTACTTTACCTCCACGTTAGATGTGCGTGTGGGTGGATGGGGGGCTTGGTGAATTTTCTTCCCTTTTAACTTCTCTTTTGGCCACACATTTTCTCATGTTTAAATGCATCCTCAGCCAATCCTCATGCAAAACCATTCAAGACATGGTGCTACTGTCTATGCTTTAATAGACACTTGACATTTCCATTTTAAGGGTTCTTAGAGCCTCCTTGCTTTTAGCAGTAATCCTGATGTGGCTGCTTAAATAGAACAAGATGACATCTTTCAGTGTGGTGAGCTGGAGCACTAAGTGCCAATATGTTGTTACACACACACACACACACACACACACACACACACACACGCGCACATATGCGTGCTCACCGTTAAGTGTGTGATAGAAACTTGTCTCCAAGGCAGTTGATCTCATGCAATCCCACAATTACACTTAGATCCCAGAGGCATTAAAATAAGATTAAAAGAAAATAATCCTGGTCCAGGGCTGAGGAGATAGTACAGTTGTTAAAATGTTTACCTTGCCAGTATGCAGAATTGAGTTCAGTCCCCAAAATCTGCATAAAAGGAGCCAAGCATTAAGGGGTATGCTTGGAATTCCATGATTGGGGATATGGAGACGGCTAGACCCAAGTTCACTAGTATCCAGCTAGCCCACTTAATAAGTTCTAGGTCAATAAGAAACCCTGACTCCAAAGAAAAATGTACAGGACACCTGAGATGACAACTACAGTTGACCCTGGCCTCCACACACATGTGCACAATCACACTCACAAATTAAAGTTGTTTCAGTTCATTTAGGGTTGCTGGATGTAACACAAGCTCACAGATCTGGATGCTACTGCCAGGGTACAATTCTGAACCAACTCCCCAAGGGAAGGCCCTTATAGACCAAGATGTGTTTCAAAGTCTCTTCTGCAGTCTTAGTTGGTGAACTGGAGTCAGAGATAAAGAGGTTAAATCAAGTCAGTGAACTTGTCTGGTACCTGTCAATTTGATGAGTTTGTCTAGGTTTTATTTGTGCTGATTTGTTTCTTTGTGCTGGGATGGAGATGACAGTGGAATTTGCCTCTTTCTCTTCTTGTATTTATGGAACCCCTATAGGAATCTACACTGGTGAACATACAATCACCAAGTAAGAAGTATCTAAATTTAGGGATTTTTGTTTGTTTTGGTGTGTGGTGTTTATTTTTCATTATCTTTGTCATTTTCACTCATGTATATAATGAGTTTCAGTCACTTCTTCCCTATTGGTCTGTCTCATTCTGGCCTCACATTGAAAGTCCTCTTCTCAGCAAGTCCCCTTTCTTTCATGTCTTCTTTTTGCACATGACCCACCTAGTGTAATTAGAATTGCTTGTTGGTGTGTGTGTGTGTGTGTGTGTGTGTGTGAAGTCACTGGAGAGAGAGCAACTTATTAGCGGCTGCGCCACTGAAGAAAATGCATCCCTTGCCCAACCATTAACTGCCCATAGTCTGTCTATGAGGATATGTTTACAACACAGGTGCTACATAGGCAGAAACAGCTATAGTGAGTTCATCATGGTGTAACAAGTATGTCATGTCCAGAAAAATGTCTTTTTTTGTTGCATATCTCCCCTTTCTCTGACCATTACATTCTTCCACCCCCTCTTCTGTGATGTTCTCTGAACCTTCATGAAGGTGAAAAGATGTCCCATGTAAGGACAGCTGTCCCATTAGTCATGGGCATCTGCATTCATTTCTGCTCACTTCAGTAAGACACTTCCCTGACGAAGGTGGAGGACAGAATTAACCTATGGATATAAACACATGTTTAGAAGGAAGTTTGACATAATGACCATTTAGCAAAATGATACTAGTAAGTCCCTTGCCTATGACTTTTGAACACCCCAGTCATGGGCTCTTGATTAGGTTTACAGTACCAGGTATGAGTTTCCTCTTGTGGAGTGGTAAACCCAGTTTTTAATTAGCAGTTATAAATAAGATATAAGGCAGTACTTGGTTTCCTTATAGGTCTGAACGCATTTCAGGCTTGCTTTTCGAGTTACTGGGTACTTTATGTTTGAAGTTTACATTATGAGAGTCAAATTGGCCTTTGGGGTGTGCATGATTCCTGTAAACCAATACAAACCAGGGCAGGGGGCATGCTATTCTAGCTTCATAGACAGCAGGGGATGCTGTCCTAGGGCACTCACATTCCCAGAGTCAGGTATTCCAATGTGTGGAACCACATAGCTGCTACTAGAATCTGGGCTGTGTCACACATAACAGAAAGTACTTCTTGTGTCATTAATATGTTCTGCTGTCTTCATTCTGTGAAAAGAAAACTAGATAAAACAAAATCTGAAGACTTGCCCAAGATCCTGTAGCTATAAGTAGATGTGAGCCCCAGGCATACTGATATAAAGTGGTTATAACCACTCCATGTGCCAGTCAGTGATTGAAGACTTCTGTAATAAGATGAACTTGATGGTAAACATCACCTAAGGACAAAATGATTTTGTCCTACCCTCCCTGTCCCCAGTAGAAGAAATCCTGAGATTGGACAATGCTTATTGTATTATTATTTCTGCAGAGAGCCTCTCAGTTTGGGATTTCCATTTGTCCCTAATGGTATTCTTTCATTGTCTTTTATCTACATGAAGACAAGAGATGCAGTATAGCATCTCCGTTTGCTAAAAGACTTTTTTAAATACATGTGAGACTGTGTACCTGGTGGGTAGTTCTTATAAAAACCAATCGATGAACCTGCTGCTGTAGGTCTGAAGTCTGAGAACTGTCATTCTAGGCAAAACCAAGTGTTACTTCTCAGGTAAAGAGCTGTGAGATCTTTGTCCTGAGATACTGGTTTCACAGTAGGTGCCCTCTGCTTGTGTGGGATGGTGTGAAGGGAGACCTCAGCTTTCAAAGCATTGGGTTGAGTTGAGCCCTTGCTTGCAGTTCAGTGCCAATGACTTTGGGCAAATTTCTGTCTGAGTCCATGTTACAGATGGAAACACTGGGATAATTCTACCTATTAATTGAGTTATTGCAAGGTTTAAATAGAATGCCTTCATAATGCCCCTAGTAATTTAGCCTGGCACCTGTTAAGAACTTAGAAATCCCCTTCCTCCCTAACACCGTCTCCATGTCTTGTGCATGAAGACTGGGTTGACAGCTCAAGGAGAATAAAGCTTGGGGAAGAATAAAGCACGTAATTTTTTATAATGGTTTAAGAGCTGTCTCATCTTGGAAGCTCTTTATATTCACAACCATTTTCATTCATTTCCCAACTAGTTTTTGAGTGTGGTCCATGTTAGCCATTATGCAGACCTAGTTTCCAGGTTTGTGTGTTCCTAAATATGAACACCAAAAGTGTTTTCCTTTTGTTTAAAAATACTCACTAATTAGTATCAGTTAGTAGGTGTACAAAATAATGGCTTTCCTTATGACATTTTCATGCACATATAATTGTACTTTGCTCTTGTTTTGTGTCCTCAATATCTTCTTCCATTTCTTCCCATAGTTCACTTCCTTCCTCCCTGATAACAGTGGCTTCTTTATTTTCATAGCACACATGTCAATACTCTTTCACAGTGAGTTTTCTAATTTCTTATTTGTGTAAAATGACTATCATCTTATAGGTTATACTCAAATGGTGTTTTATTTCCTTTGATAAATGTTCTACATTCTCACTGTTTAGGCAGTCACCTAGCATCACTGCTCCTAAACACCAGCTGTTGATTAACCCCCAAGAATTTCTTAGTGGCTATCAGTGATCTGCCTTACTGCAATGGATCATATTAAATAAAACATAATTGCAGAGTATTCTGTGTACCTGAAAAACACCATTTTAACTTCACAGGCAACATGGCCTCATGAAAGGTGCTTGTAGCTTATGTACAGAAATTCCTGGTTGGGTCTGAAAACTGATGTTGCATACTATTAGGATGTTTTTAGACATTTTATTTGAGGGCACTAATCCTTGGTGTGCTAAATGCAAAAAGGGTACTAAGCTTACTGTGATGGTAAAGTGTACAACAAATAAAATGATCCTTAAATTATGGCATATTGTTGCTTGCTTTTCTCTTACTGCCAAGATTATGTGTGTTAGAAAATGTAGGCTACTTAGCTAAATCGGAATGAAAAAAAAACACGAAACATCTCAGGCCATAAGAGTGCCCACTGGTGACTGGTTACTGTGGAGTCCACAGTGTTCTCTGGTTCTTCTGCTCTCCCCTGGCCCTCCATCTCCCAGATATTAAATTCAGCCACTGCTTCCACTGATACTTTGCATTTTAAACTTAAATTAATGGCAGTTTCATCTAGTTCACTGCTAAAATTGAATCACATGATTTATACTGTTTTTAATTTACTTTTTATAATTATGATATTGCCAAGATTCTAGTTCATTAACTATTCTCTATATCATTTTTAATTGTGCACAGTGTTCTGAAGTATAATTATAGCCTTATTTTTAACCAGTCTCCTGTTCCTGAATAATTAGATTATTTTCAATTTTTTTTATTATTGAGAGTGCTGAGATAAACATCATTATAATTTGGGAAGAGTAAAATGTAATGATTTAGGGCACAGGTTCTGGAGATAAGCACTCTGTGCTCAATGCCTCATCGCCTGTAACCTTGAATGAGCCAACTTGGTCATCTATGAAACAGGAACAGGAGTGGTACTTATTCTTTGGAGGCTCTAAGCTAATCCATCTCGAGTCTATAAAGACTGTGGACACACTTAGGTATATTTTTGTTTAGACCTTCCCAAAATGCTGTGATCAAACACAGTTCTTGAACTGAAGATAACTGGTCAAATTCTGTATCAATGTAAGGGACAGCTTTGTTTCTTTTTAGGCAACATCAACTTAATCTAGATGGCGTAGGACTCAGAGAAGAAAGCTGGCTTTTGTGTTATAAACTGCCTGACTGACTGGGACACATACAAGAGTAGATTTGCTGACAGAAACAGTATAGCAAAAATTAGAAAGGAAATCAAACCCTGTTTAAGCTGCTGTGCCCTGTTCATCCTATTCCTCTGCCTTCAGACTGCAGTATGTAGGCTCTGCCCTCATCCACAGCTCATGTTGACACATTGCTCACACTGTGGGATCTGTGTATCAGTGGCTTTGTAGGAAAATACAGCCCAAAGTGGGGAAGCTATCGCTTCAAAGCATGCCACAGTGCTTAGACATAGCCAGGAAATTAACCATGTCGGCATGGTAACATTTCTTTGAAAGCCTGCAACTCTTTCCCTCTGGTGATATTATCAATTTCTATTATAAACTCATTTCTATCATAAGGGACTATCTTAAGGGCTCCTCTACTTTTTTTCTGTTTTTGGTCAAATCCAGAGAAATTAGAACTGGTTTCTTTCTGTCTGCTATTCTGGAGAAATGTTCAGTGGATTGTGGGAAGGCTCACAGAGAGATGGGATGGGTCCTGTTTCCTCAGCATCTCTTTTTCACTTTGCCACCATTGTGCTTTTATAAAATACACTCTGTGATGCACGTGGGCTTATCCCTACTCTTCTCACAGTGTCACAGTGGGGAAGGCCCTACAATAATTTATCATAGGTTTTTAAATGTTTTTAAATGCAACCTTTGTGTCTTTATCAACATAATATTATAAGCTAAAATTGCCTTTTGTGTCTGCCAGCTTGTTTTCCTTTGAGCATGAGAGGGGGCAGGTATTTAGTTTCTCAGGTATCTGAGGATCCCACAATGTATTAAGCTATGGAAACTTTATAGAGGGTTTAGCAAAGAAAAAAATACAAAGTTCTGAAGAATTGCTATGAGTATCTGAGATACAGCATGTAGTTCACTAAAGAACTGGGTCAAGAGGTGAGGAGATAACTCAGCCAGGAAAGTGCTTGCTGTGCTAGTGTGAGGACCTGAGTTTGGATCCCCAGTCCCATGTAAGAAGTCAGATATTGTAGCAAATGTCTGTATTCCCAAGGCTGGGGTCACATGGAGAGAGGATCTGGGGACTCACTGGTCAGTCTGTCTAGTCAATCCCTGAGCTCCGGGTTCAGTGAAAGATCCTGTCTCAGAAACTTAGGTAGCACAATAGAGAGTGACTCCAATGTACAAACATGTGTGCCTTACTCCACAGAACCAAGAACAAGGTGACCTTCATGAGCCAGGAGTAAGATCACTTGTGACAGGATAGGGATCAACTAGACTGACTGTCCTGGGATTAAGGCAGAGGAAATGGATTAGAAAAAGGGGTGGTGGATTTGTCTTGGGTAGAATGATGACTTCTCTCTCTACCGATGATTGATGAGACAAGGAACGAGTTACACAGAACCACATATCTTACTTTGGATGACTTTAAAGACAGGGTACTCTTGTCTCCACCTAAGATAGCTAAGAAGGGAAAGCATGTGTGTACAGTTTTAAAACAGTATGGTTTTCTTTTAAGACTGAAAGTTGCAATTTTAAAAATGCATGGTCCTAAACTACAGGCAGCAGAAGAAAGAACTGATATGAATAATAATTAGGTTTGGATCTCATTTTAGAGTTACCACCTAATCTTATTTTGAGAAAGAAGATTGTGAGCTCGTAGGTAATTGCTTCCCTCATCTGCTTTAAGTTCAATAATTCTCGCTCATTGTTTTTAATTCTGTTAAAGAGTGTTTATTAAAATACTAATGAGACCAAAACCGTGCTGATTAAAAATGGAATTATTCGCTTAAACCTTTTGCTATTATGAAATCCACGGTAGGTTATACCATTAGAAGATGGAGCCCACACTTCTGGCGAGTTGCTTGCCATGCGTTTAGGGTTATTGTTTTCTTCCCAGTATTACTTCAGGTCTGGTGAACTTACAGTTTTTATACACAAACGCAGTTTACCCTAAGAGTTCTCTCTGGGGTGCATACTCCTGGTGATGGTTGTGGTAGCTAATAAACAAGTGAACACGAATGTGTACCAAGCAAGGTGTGTTTGTGTCCCTCATGGGTTTCAGGATGGTTGGGGTTGGGATTGTTTCCTTCCACTGACAGCCCACTCCCCGCCTCCGACTTCTGTCTAACAGCCATTCTTCTAATTATTCAGAGCCTCAATTTGAAGACATATTTCAATTTCTATTTTTCCCTTTTGTTTTCTATGGTTTCCTGTGCCTACTACCTTTTTGTCTGTTTTCAGTCTTAGGTTGGATGTGCTTTTTAAATAGGCCGCTATTTTTATTCTGTTTTTTGTGTGTGAGGTTCATGGGCTTACACATTGACATACATTTTGATTGGTATCTTGCAAACCCAGGCTGCTAAAAGGCAAGGTTTTATCTATCTATCTATCTATCTATCTATCTATCTATCTATCTATCTATCTATCTATTATGTATACAGTGGTCTGCCTGCACACCTGAAGAGGGCACCAGATCTCATTACAGATAGTTGTGAGCCACCATGTGGTTGCTGGGAATTGAACTCAAGGACCTCCTGAAAGAGCAGCCAGTGTTCTTAACCTCTGAGCCATCTCTCCAACCCCCTGCTAGTCAGATCAACCCAGTCCCTGGTACCCTCCTCCTTTCGTTGTCACTGCCTGGGTTCAGGCGCCTCCTAATGATCTGAGCAGTTAGTCTTCTTCCTGCTCTGTCTCTTTGCTGTCTTTTTCTCACACCAAGGATGACTCCATGTTTCCCTGCTTAAAATCCTCCAGCTGAGGTTCCTTGTACAAAAGACGTGGTGCGTGCAAGTTTTACCAAGCATACAAACCTTTGTAGGAACTGCTCATTCCCAGCTTCCCTCCCAGCCTCCTTTCCAGTCTGTTCCCTTCGCAGCTTTCACTAGCCCATTCACTACTGTGGCCACATCAAACTCCATATTTGAGGGTTAGGGAACAGGAAGAGCGAAGCCCTGGAGCTGGAAAACAATATGGTGATGCTTAAGCAGTGGAGTGATGCCATGAAGGGTGCCTGGTTGGTGCCAGGTACCCTGAGCAGCCCCTGGTGCAATGCAGCTGTTAGTGCTGGATCTGGGAAGCTCAGCTTAGGAATGGCGATCAGGAAGGAGATGTAGCATAGTAGGCAGAGTAGTAGAAGCTCCGAGTTCAGTCTCCAGCATGGCATAAATCTGGTGTCATGGCTCACACCTGAAGTCTCAGCACTCAGGAGATAGAATCAGAAGTTCAGGGACATCGTTTTACTACATAGCTGGTTTGAGACCACCCTGGGATACAACGAACCTTATCTAAAAAATAAAAAAGGCTGATATCATTCTGAAGGCTTGCCTTTCTCACAAAGGAGAGCATAGTGAAGAACTGCAAGACCCACCCTCACACTCTGATGCCTCCTCTTTTTCTCATCCTAGCTTGTGACGGTGATCACTGGGGGCCTCACTGCAGTAGCCGGTGTCAGTGCAAAAACAGAGCTTTGTGCAACCCCATCACTGGGGCTTGCCACTGTGCTGCAGGCTACCGGGGGTGGCGCTGCGAGGACCGTTGTGAACAGGGCACCTACGGTAATGACTGTCACCAAAGATGTCAGTGCCAGAATGGAGCAACATGCGACCACATCACTGGGGAATGCCGATGTTCACCGGGATACACTGGAGCCTTGTAAGTTGATGAGCCATGGAGCAGAACCACAGATACGGTGTGCCTCGGTTTCTATTGCTCCCTCAATAGCTACTGCTGGGTCCAGGGTCCAGGCACCACTGTGATGGCCACTAGGGCCTGCTGCTGCTTGACTTTCAAATGCTGGAGCTCAGCCAAGATATAAGGACTAGCCTCCAGACTCACTGGATGGTGTATGAATGAGTATATTTTGGGATTACCATGGCAGGTGTGAGTTTCTATTGCAAATCTCCCACAATTCCATTCACCGTCTAGGAATAGTTGATAGTCAGGTGGTTCTGCTCTTGTGGCAATTAATTGGATCTATCCAGGTGGATCCAGAGCCTGTGAAAGAGATTGAAATGTTTGCGCACAATGAAAGACAAGAATATGAAAGATCATTTGAGTCATGTGGTGCTCATGGTTGCACGTGTTTCTTTATGAAATAAAAGTACACATATCACATCTATTAGGATGCAATTTGTCACATCTATTAGAATGCATTGCACACAAAGAGTTTAATTTTTTTTTTGAGGACACTGAAATAAGTCTTCATCTCCATGACTTTGTTTTGAGAATGACATTCTTTGGTTTGTTTCTGTTAACAGAGTAAAAGGCAGAATTTGAGAGAGAGAGAGAGAGAGAGAGAGAGAGAGAGAGAGAGAGAGAGAGAGAGAGAGAGAGAGAGATCTGTTCCTTTACTTGGAAAATTACACACATAAATCACAGAACTAATAGTTGGAGAAATGTAGCTGATTAGGTGAATATGTCCTGCTGACAGTGCTGATGTCTGTAGAATTAAAGAAAAAAAAAAAAAGCACACTAGCCTAGAAAGCCCTGATTTTCAGAATAGATGTTTGTTCCCAACTGTTTAATTGTTAATATCACTTTTATGTGTTTTCATCAAGGCCAACATTAAATAGGGCTGTGGGAAACTTAAGAGGCATTTTATCAGAGCAGAAATGAGGGTACCTCAGTGGGGAGGTCAGAGGACAGTAGGGTTAAAGGAACAGGGGCTTGCCATTCAGGAGACGAGAATGCTGAAAACTGTGACTAGCACACAGAAGGAGTATGTGAACATACAGATCTTCTTTCATGTTAGAACAAACTTCCAGAGAAAAGTAGATTTCACTGCAGCACAAGAGCTTAGAAAGACTTCCCTGGACTGCTTCTGACACCAGCGTGTGGTCACTTTTCTTCCTGGAGCTCTCGAATAGGAGAGATTTTCCCCAAACCAGAGTCAGGTGGATGACTTGGTAGGAGTTCATGCTGTGCCTAAGGATCTGAGTTTGGGTCCCGAGTGCTCACATAAAAATCCAGGTGTGGTCTTTGGTGCCTGTAACTCCAGTGCTGGGAATCAGGAAGGGAAAAGACAGGGGATCCCTGGGGCTTGCTGGGCACCAGCTGAGCTACAGTCTGTTAGCTCTGAGTTCAGTGAATGACCCTGTGTAAGGGAGTAAGTAGAGACTGATAGAGGACATCCTGCACCCTCCTCTGGCCTCTGTATACATACATATGGGCAAGCACACCTGCACACAGATACATACACAGAGATCACACTCTCACACACACATACATGCAGAGGTCATGCGCGCGCGCGCGCGCGCGCGCACACACACACACACACACACACACACACACACACACACACACACACACAAAGAGCACACTGATGCACACATATACATACACATGAGAGAGAGAAATGGATGCAGGTCTCAAACCAAAAGAAGGACTGAAAGAAGGACCTAATGTCTCATGAAGATACTTCCATCCAATGTGCTTAATGTCTAAAAGCCAATTAAATTAATAATTATCGAGTGAGGAAAGACTGTATATTTTAGGCTTCTGGGTGATGTTGTGTCTGGGAATCTGAGGATCATGCACTTGGATAAATAAGTGTCTTATATTTCACTTAAATCCCTCAGTTGTGAAGATCTTTGTCCCCCTGGCAAACATGGCCCACAGTGTGAGCAGAGATGTCCCTGCCAAAATGGAGGTGTGTGCCATCATGTCACCGGAGAGTGCTCTTGTCCTTCTGGCTGGATGGTAAGTGTCCCTTCAACTCCCAATAATCACACATTCCAGGACACACAAGAGAATATCGTAAGAAGACTTTAGCACAAAAGATATTAACAATGGTGGCTATGATTCCTGCACTCAAATACACAGTCATTTAAAAACAAATCCTTCAGATCACAGAAGCCAGAGGTAACTTTGTCCTGCATTTTTCCATAAAGTATATTAAAAAGTCTCATGGAAATAATAATGACCATGGGTCTGCATGTTCCCCAAAGAGAAAAAGAAGCAGATTATCTGATCTCACACATAACATCAGCAACTGATAAATGCTGAAACTATTTAATAACTGCCTACACAATTGTATTCATGATGGTGTGTTGTGAATATATGTTTCTCTTATTGGTTGATAAATAAAGCTGTTCTGGCCAATGGACAGGCAGGATTTAGCCAGGCAGGAAATCAAAGCAGGAATAGAGAAAGATAGGAGGCAGAGTCAAGGAGACACCATGTAGCTACCAGGAAGGTAGGATGCCTGGATATTTCTCCGGTAAGGTAAGGGCATGTGGAGACACATTAATAGTTATGGGTTAATAACTAAGAGAGATCTGGCCAGTGAAAAGCCTGACCCATTGGCCAAACAGTTTATAATTAGAATAAGCCTCTGTGTGTTTATTTGGGACTAAACAGAGGCTGGACCTGGATGGACAGAAAATTCCTTCAACGAATCCATGTCATTGCTACTGTCTATGATAACATCCTTCTTAACAGGATAATGTCACATGAAAGTATTAGGTTGTTATAAAAATCTGAAGAAACATGGAAGTAAATCAAGCAGACCAGAAATTGTAGAACTTTACTGAGAATGTGAGAAAAAATCAGACTTACAAAGCTTCTATTACGTTGACTATAATGCTTTTATTTATGTGGTAATTCTGTATGCTTACTGCTATGTGGGATACAGTATAAAGCTTTACTAATTATGCATTCAATGTGACACAACTACCCTGTTAGTTACTCCAACCTTGGTAGCCTGCAGTCATAATGCCACTAACTATCTGATCTCCACTTAAGCTATACTTTCTACAACTAGATGTGGGGGTAGAATTGATCTGGAATTATTCTTTATTTTAGGCAAGGAGCATAGGCATGGGCCTTATGACATAAGGGAGAGGTTTTTCTTTTTTTTTCTTTTTTCCAAGACCACTTTGACAAGTGTGCAACAAATTGATCAGACCCATGGTGAAGTGACAGAAACTGGCCAGACAAAGTCTGATTCCTGAAGCAAAGTCTGGGAGCTAGATAAGGAATGGAGTTAGGGGTTGCAGCCTTTTGTTGAGGGCCTGGAGGAGGAATGAAGCTGTGTAAAGATCACTGGGGTGGTTCTAGTAAGCCCAGCAAGGCAAACATTAGGAAACCAAACCCGCCATATGCCTCAGCCCTTTGGATCCGAGTGCAAGCCAATGTTTCTTAGAAGCCTGAGTAAAAGTGTGATTATCTTTGACTCCTTCTTGTCTCTCAGCTCCTGCCTCTTCTGCCAACACTGGCCCTTGGTGACTTCATGGCAAGGGAAGAGTCTTATTGTAGAGCAGTGTCCAGGGAACCCCAAGTTCTGAGTGAAGGACTGTGGACGTTTCACTTTGAGGTTGCCTCATCTTGAGGTTGAAATGTTCCCTTGTCATCACCTGGAGGTCATGATGTGGGAAGGTGGTGGTCACAGCCTGGGACTATGAGTCCAGGAGGCAGACAGATGGATCCACTCTGTCAGTACCCTGGAACCTGCCCTCAACCACTTCCTCTAGGCCACAACAGATGTTTCTTAATAGAAGCTCCCAGACACTTTTTCCTCTGAGGGTAGCTGAACTCCCTACTTAAATTTCTCCTTTGCAACAACTTATTTATATCGTTATTTTAGATGTTTCCAAAGGTGAACTGGCATTCCTGTTACACTCACATATACACACACACAAACCCCTGTAGAGGAACCTGTAGCCACACCTGCTTAGGGGCTGGCTACAGGTCAGCCGACCTGAGTTTGAGTTGGCTGAGTTTCGCTTTCAGTTTGGACCCCCCTTTTCGGCTTGTGTACAGACTGAGGCCATGCCGGCTGGCTAGGTCGCTCTGTAAGTAAGGCTTTTCCCTATTAAATACCCTTATATTTCTACTTGGCTCCGTATTGGTAATTTCCCACTATACACCCCTCAGCCAATAGCAACATTGTCATCTTTCCATTGTTTGCTTACAGTAGGCTTTATCCATAGTCAACATTTCAGCAGCATGCTTGGAAATTATGAGGGACCATGATGGGTCATTAGAATCAAACCCTGAGAAAATGAGCATTTGCAGCAGATCCCACCACCCACTGAACCTAGGTCAGCTGTTAGCTGGCCCTCGGTCCATCATTCCTTCAGTAATGTTATAATATTCCACTAAGTGCACTAAGATTTCCTAGCACCGAGTGATTAGAGTTATTTTTGTATCTGCTCTCCTCATCACCCATGAACAGGACAGGCAAAGGCAGCTTATCATTGAATCTCATTGCTTAACAAAATGCCTGGCATGTGGACCATTCTCTATTAAGCACTAATCTCAATTGTCTCTCAAAGGTTTTTATGGTTCCAAGAGCCTGTGGGAGAATCTTTCCTGTTGGTGAATAGCTTGAAACCACCAGAGGAGACTTAATTAGCTCACCAACTGCCTTTGAGGGTAGCCAGTAGTTAGAGAAAATGTATTTCTTATGCTATCCAGAATAAACATTTAGAAAACCATCTGGTGTTCTAGCTAGGCTCCAATTTCAGAATACTCACAGTCTGTCTCTTTGGAGAGAGAGGACAATGAAAAACATTAGGGAAATCCCATTATGTGGGGTATGCTGTTTGTACTAAATACGGCTCCAATAAATATTCTAATGATTATAACCCCAATAAATCAGAGACCATAAGCCCAAGTTACATAGCTATATGAAGTAGAAAACAGTGGGGTATTTCACTGACATATTGAGATCTTAAGACCATGTCTTCACTTTCACATACCCAGGATTGGAATATACGTAACTACACTTGCTAAGGACAGTTCCTAGGGTGAGGAGAAATGTCCTAGCAACTTACTTGGGTTCTCCTAGGGAAATAAGTTTGCCTCAGAATGTTTATTTAACCTGCTTGAAAATATGTCTTTTCTTCTGAAACAAAGATAAATTCCTGTGGAAATCTTTCTTAGGTCATTTATTGTTAATTCAGCACACAAAGTTTCAACTTCTGCATTGTTATGTCTTTCTGTTATTTATTTATTAATTTTTTATTTATTTTACATACCAACCTCAGTTTCCTCTCCCTCCTCTGTTATATGTTAAGAATAGAAGCTAGAGATCGTGCCCAGCACCTGGGAAACCATTTGGTATTCTGTGTGCATGGGTTGCTACTTATGTAGCAAATGTTCAGTGAGCTTTCTTTATTTCCAGTGGGAGGAAGGCTCAGGGAAGAACACGTAGGAGTACTCATAGATTCCTTAGGTTGCCATAATAATTTTATATAACTTTATCTTAGGGTTCAGTTTTTACTATGAAAATTTCCTAAGATCACTATTCTGCTGTCTTTAAATGTATCTTGAGATTTGGGCTTATCAAGTCAATAATTCAGTCTGAAATTCTTCATATTTTAATGATGAGCATTTTGTGTTCTAAAATGACCTTAATCTAACTTTCTCACAGCTCTGTCACCCAAATCTCTCCCTCCCTTTCTGTTGTCCCTGTTTTCTTCCTCTGCCTTTCATGGTTCTGGCTGGTGGCCCATCTAATTTTCTAAGTCTCTTTGAATTCAGGGCACAGTGTGTGGTCAGCCCTGCCCTGAGGGTCGATTTGGAAAGAACTGTTCTCAAGAATGCCAGTGCCACAACGGAGGAACGTGTGATGCTGCCACAGGCCAATGTCACTGCAGCCCAGGATACACAGGGGAACGGTAAGGACACACTTGTGTTTCTCTTACTATACATAATGAATTAGGAGGACAGTTTGGAGAGTCCAGGGAGCATGCTCAGTATTCTGCATCTATAACTACTATATAATATTCCAGAGGCATCTAGAAAGTCTAGAGGTGTTCCAAAAACTCTATCCTCATTGAATGTATAGAAGCAGAATCACACAGAACACCAACACTGAATTGGAGGAAATGAGAGAAAACACTAGAAAAAGGACAATAGAACATGAACAATTCAGAACCCGTGATGAATGTGCCATTCTGAAATGTTGAATAGTTAGGACAGCCACTTTACAATTTCAGTACCTTTAGATAGATTTGAGGTATTACAGAATAATGAGGAAAGGGATGAGGCAGTGACAGATTGGTTTTCAAATGTGACATGTACTTAGAAACTTATGTGAAGTACAATTTCCTTCTCATTACCCAGAATATCTTAAGAATGCTTTTCATTTCCAAAATTCTGCTCTAATTTTATCACTTTTGATTAGATACTATGAGCTTCTCCATCTCTACAGGCAGTATCTGTATTTTTTTATTAAATGCATATTCTAAGTATTTTGTACATTAAAATAATCTCTTTGAGCTTCTAACTGGGTATTTTCTAGATAAAGAAAAACTTGCTTTTACATTTTTACTTATTTACTCCTCACCTTACCAATTTTAAAATTAAATATTGTAAGCAAATACTGGGATTGTTGAGTTTTTCTGTGATAGTATCCACCACTAAAGATGAGTTGGTTGGTTTAAAAATATTTCTGATGATTGCTCATTTTCTTACTGGAGCAATTTAAAGCTCTGAATTGATTCTCATGAATAGGAAGTCAGTGTGGAAGTCCAGGTGTATTCTGCTTTATGGGAGATGGCTTCAAATAATTTTCTGTCTACAATTTCTGGTCACTACAATAGCTCCTTCCCAGTCCTTCCTTTTGTTAAGGTCTTTTGTTCGAAGTGTCCACTAAATTTAATTAAAAACAATTTTGTTGTTTACTTAGTGTTTTGATGTAGGGATTATAGATATGGCAATTATTTGCTCTACAATATAGAACTGGGCGAGTTCATGTGACTTTGTGATCCATAGCCTAGTTCTAAGCTATGCTTTGGATAGATGAAGTCATTAGATGACTGATTGACAGGGTCAGGGAAAGAGAAGAGGCATAAAACCAAACAGGATTCTAAGTGATTATTTCTGTAATGTTTTAAGCTCTAGAGACATCTCAGTGCAAAATTGCACTTACAGATTTAAGTTTAAAAGCAACACAAAAACATCACACCTACCAGGTCAGCAAGCTTGTGCTCAGCTGCCTTGGAACACAGGGGTAAAGAATAATAGCTAATTTTCAAGTCAACTTTTGAAACTCAAAGGCAAGGGAATAAAAATGAAGTGGGGTGGGGGCGATTGCTTTTCTACCCATGCATTCGTGATCAGTGGTGACCAGTAGTTACTGTTTTCTGTCACTATCCTGTTTCAAGTTATTAACATACACAATCCACAGGATGAGAGAAAGCACTTTTTTCCTCTATGAAAGAACACAGTGAGTGGCTGTGAGGCAGTTTGTGGCAGGAGGTGAGGAGGAGACCCAAGGGTGGGGAACATAAGTGTCCTTTCACTTGTCTTGAGACGTCAGTGTGCCCAGAACACTGTGATTAGGAGGGCTGCTCCACAGTGGTTGCCACCACAGGCAGCTGCCAGCAAATATACCCAGGATGTGGGGACGCCAGTCACCCCACCACAGGGAAACAACTGGTGTACCCTGCAGGCTTGCAGAACTACACAAAGGATGATAAATAAGAGGTTTTGAGGTTTGTGGGAAGACCCAAAGGGTACTGTGGTTAGAAGATTCAGTACAGTTAAGTTGGCAAGAAATGAAGAGAAGACAATGCTGGGATCCTCACAGACCTCTGCTTGAAGATGCCTTAACAGGTGATAATGGTGTGTTGCAGAATTACTTAGTGGCCCTTTGATGATAGGGAATGGGCCCATGCCTACAAACAATACTCGGTGAGTGTTTATGACTCAGTAATGGAGTCTGTTATGGTGAACCCCAAGACATCCCTGCCAGACCTGTGTTCTATACAACTCTGAAAGTGAAGAAAGACAAGGATAATGGCACAAAGTTGGGAACTGCAGCTCGGCACTGGATGAATGCAGCACTGGTCTTCTAGGAAGGGGCATTCTCCTGTTTCCATGACTGTGGAAAAATTGTCTCCTCAGTGCCTTTGACTTTCCCCCAGGACAGCAGCTCCAGATGTTACAAGGCAGGCTGCTGACTGCTGATGAAGAGTGGGAGTCTTTCACACCCAATCACAATTTGACTCAGCTATCCTGGTCACTATGGGAGCTGACATGCTCCAAAGGACAAGGAGCCACCACCCCCGATTATTTCCTCTTTCTTAAATTTACAGTCTGTTGCAAAGTAGTGATCAGAGTGACATCATTGTAAGGATGGGCCCCATTAGTTAGTGTTTTTTCAGTTTATGTCTACTTAATGAATGTCCTTTCTCCTAACTCCAGAACACTATTAGAAATTTTGTTCTTCTTTTATTTTTAATAGAAATCCACAATTTCTACATTTCTTCTCTGGCCAATGTTTATTTCTCTACCATCTTTCTTAAGAAAGTGTATTACCGATTCCTGAGATAGACTTTCTTATTTCTTGTGGGATCATAAAAGCAACTCTAAGGATATGAAAGGGAAATACACCACTCCATGATGTTTATTTAAGATAGAAAATGTTCTGTATTCATACATTGAATTATCACAATGTACCTTATACATCTCTACACACTTAAAACAGTGATTTAAAAAAAAAGTGGGAAAAGTCTCTACTAGAAAGCCGTTTGGGTTTGGAGGTAGAAATGCACAGCTATTACTGAAGGGAAGATGCGGCACTGACAGAAGAACCAGTTCCCACAGTGATGGCCTGGACAGCAAATCCAAGTGTATTTGTCTGAGTTGACACTAGAAACGACTAGATGTTTAATTAGAGGCTAGAAAGGTGAATACAGGCTGAGACCAGCCATTATACATTTTGCTTTCCAAGAGAAAGAAAACACTGTGCAACTACACAATGAACCCTCCTCACACGCTAATTCCATGTGATGGGGCAACATAACTTTCCCAGACATACGACTTCCAGCAGCCTTTATATACTTCTTAAATAAGTCACATTAAAATCATGCAGATAACTCAAGGTCCAACATTTTCCTAATTAATATTTATGTATTTACTGTATGTGTTGGTGGTGGGGTGGTGCATGGAACCTGTGTCGGGGTCAGACAGCAACTCTCGGAACACTCAGTTATGTGGCTTCCGGGATCCAACTGAGGCCATTAGGTGTCTTTATCCCTGAGTCACCCCACTAACCCAGAATTTACCATTTTATTTTGTTTACCAATTTCTAGATGAGGGTGAGGAAGTGTTTTTTAACCTATTTTGTTCATTGGCATTGAGTTGCAAGGACATCCTGTCAGACATATTGAGAAGCTCTCTTGTCAGCCTTTAGCAAAAGCTTAGATTAGCTGTATCACTGTACCTTACAGAGTCTTTCTTTAAAGTGCTCACTTTCAAGGAACAAATCAGATGACTTGGTTTGTTAAAGCATCTTGAAGGTTAAAAATATTGAGGACCTTTATAAAAATACTCTGGTGTTATGATAAATCTTTCCGCCAAAAGCCCCCGAGCCCCACGGCCACGTGTGTGCTTTATGCCAGCAGCCCACCCAAGTTAGGGCCCCAATTAATGCACAGAGAGACTTATATTAGGTTCAAAGCTGATTGGCCAATGACTAGGATTCTCATCTGTTAGCCCAGTCTTAATTATCATAAATCTATATATTTTATAAGACTTATCTTATAGAGGATGCCTTTCGCTGGCGCCCTCTCTTGCCGGTGGCTCACATCCCGCCACTGGTGGAGGCGAAGGGGAAAAGGGACACTTCCTGTTTCTCCTTTCTTAAATATGAGTCTCCTTGCTATGTCACTTCCTACCTGGAACACCACTTCTCTACTACATTTCCCAGAATCCTCTTTGACTCCTAGTCCTGCCTAACTTGCTGCCTCATTGGCCAAACAGTATTTTATTTATCATCAGGTAAGACAAACACACAGAAGCACTTCCCCCATCACTCTGGTCTAAAAATAGATATATACATTATGTAACTCTAAAGTCCACATTTAAATTTATTTGAAGTCATTTTCACTCAACTGCTCCAGAAGTTCTTTTGCGGTTAAGCAATTAGTGATGGCCTGATGGATGTCAAAGTGCACTTGGAGAGATCTAGAAGCAGTGAAACCTTCTACTAGGAGGCCCTTTCTCTTTTCTCCTTCATATTTAATGCATGCTAGAGCCAGGGTCAACCAGCAAAATGTCAGAAGACTCCCGAGGTTTTCCCTCTATACTTAGACTCCCAATATTGACACTCACCACACCCTGTCATTAAAATTACGCCAAGCCTGGTAGAAAGGCTGTTTCTTTTGGAAATGCTTCTCTGTCGTTGCTCTTGAGCATGTCTTACTGCTTGCATTGTTCAAATCTGGAAAATGCAATACTGACCTACACATTTTTTTTTTCTGAGTCTGGCATCACTGGAAAGTCACATGGGAAGTGGCTGCTGAGGCAGTGCCTCCTACTGTGATGAGCACTCCACTAGGTGTGACTTCATCCCTGTCTTCTTGGCTGGATGCTCAACATCACCTCGCCTCACCAAAGAGAGATTTGGCTAGCCTCAATAACCACTCATGCTTTCCACAGAGCTGTGATGACTCCTTCCATTCCCCCATCATCAGCATCAGCTTCCCTTCCATGCCATTTCTTTTTGTTAAAAAGAAAATATGGTGAAAATTAAATTTGGGTTGTCTTTTTTTCCCCCTGCCATTTGGCTATCCTTCCCAACAGAGGGCAATATCACACTTGCCAAAAAAAGTTGTTAGAAAACTCCAAGCCTTCTTATAAACTACAAACTGGGGTGGAGGACACCAGATGTCCGAAGCTCCTAATACCTCGAGTCTTTCTATTTAGTTCTCCCTTGTACATGTTTACGGCTGTTAATCTAGAGTGATCCATCTTATTACTTTTCTGCCTATAATGGAACAAACATGAAATACTATGGGTTCAAAAAGCATTTCAACTTGTACATGGTTAGGGCCTTTTGAACGGACTGTTGGCCTCTTGTTTGAATAGGTGTCAGGACGAATGTCCTGTTGGGACCTATGGAGTTCGCTGTGCGGAGACCTGCAGGTGTGTTAACGGAGGGAAGTGTTATCACGTGAGTGGGGCATGCCTATGCGAAGCAGGCTTCGCAGGTGAACTTTGTGAGGCTCGCCTATGTCCCGAGGGGCTATACGGCATCAAATGTGACAAGCGGTGCCCCTGCCACCTGGACAACACTCATAGGTGAGTGCCAGCTACCCTGGAAAAATATATTCTATTAAAGTTGTAACTTTAGTGTCCAGGGGTTGACAAGAATGGCCTCTCATTGACAGAAATCATCAAGTTGAAGGGCATTTTTTTTCCACTTAGTGACTGAAAGCCCCTGCTCAATGGGCTAAGATTATTGGTTATTGATGGGTTTTAAGTTATTTTATCTATTGATGGGGACTGGCAAAAATGACTTTACTGAAATGTACAGAACTTTTTCCCTAACAGAAGGATTGTGTGACACTCCCTTAGAAGCAAAGATACCATGGAGAGACAGGGTTAAGCAAAGTTCAGGATGTGAAAACATCATGCTCACTGCAGCATCTTTTACTTGAGAACACAGCTGTGGGAGAAAAGGAAGGCTACAGAGAGGAAGTAGGTAGGGTTTGTGAAAGTGCTTCACATGTGGAATAGCTTTCAGAACTGATTGTGCTGAAAAAAAAAAAAAAAAACCTCACAGGGGTCTTTCAGCTCAAAAATCTCTCCAAAATTTTAGGAACAGGAAACCACAATCCTGCCCACCCTACTGGGCCTTGTCTGTCCCTGAAAAATATCTCCCCCCTTATTCCTTTCTTTCCCCCTTCTCCATGGACCAGATACATATAACTTAGAATCCCCAGATGTTTGCAGATGTCTGGAAAAGATAAATTGGACAAAAATGTAGTGTAGTACATGACAGTTCAGACGTTAGTAGAAAGATTTTTATTTGCATTCAGTGCAGATGGTCCTTCATTTATACTTAGCCATATCAAATCCCAAACTCATAAGCATTATGGGGAATCAGAGATGTGTAGTTAGCTTATTTTTTAAGCCATTATTCCAAACAGAAGAAAAATGAACTTTTTATTGTAGTGTGTGTGTGTGTGTGTGTGTGTGTGTGTGTGTGTATGTGTGTAGGAAGTGTACTCTCCAAGTGATTCAAGCAACTTTATTATGGTCAACTTTGAGTTCCCTTCATTGGAACATATTGCTATCTCTTACATGAAATACTGGATAAATATGCAGGTAATAAATGATCTGCAAAGGTTTATTTTCAACTTTCTGATATGTAAGGGAATGGCACAGTTAAACCCAAATCATGAGTTTGGCTTCCTCTACAGTAAGGCAAGCTTCATGTAGCACCATCACCAGTGGGTTGCTTTCTTGTGTGTGGACACAACTGAAACCCAATAAAGCAGAAAATCACTTAAGAGTAGACCCCTGTTCTGAGAGGAACTGGAGAAGCATGGAGACTTGGTTTTGGTAGAACTGGGTTTCTAGATGCAGGTGGAGGGTGGTTTTATTTTTTCCTTGATCAAAGGACTGTGGTGCATAGCAATGTGTGCTCAAAAATAGGGGGTGAGGGATGACTCAACAGTTAAGATCACTTGCTGTTCTTCCAAAGGACTTGGGTTCAATTCCCAGCACCTATATGGTGGCTAATACCCATCTGTAATTCAAGTCCAGAGGATCCAAAGCCCTCTTCTAGCCTATATAGGTACCAGGCAAGCATGTGGTATGGGATGTTCCTGCAGGCAAAACACTTATCATAATAGGAAAACACTGTGCAAAAATGGATGAACCTTAAACTTGCTGCTAAAGTGAACAGGGAGGGCAGACTCAAAAGATATATATATATATATATATATATATATATATATATATATATATATATATATATCATGAGCCCCAGGCTAACTGGGCTAAAGAGTTGGACTTGTCTAAAAAAATGAAGAGATGCCAAGTGGTGGTGGTGTAGCCTTTAATCTCAGCACAAGGGAGGCAGAGACAGGTGGATCTGTCAATTCAAAGCCTGCTTGGTCCACAGAGCAAGTTCCAGGACAGCCTATAAGAAACCGTCTGTTTCAACAAAGGGAGGAGGGAGAAAAATGGTGAATTTTAGTGTATGTAAATATCTTAGTAAATGGGCTAAGGAGGTGGGAGTGAAACCTCTTGCATAGTTTACTCTTTTGTTTATATGTAGGAGAGAATTCAACATTGGATTTTTAAATTGAATGTTCCTTTTTGTCATGTCTGTAGAGATCACAAACTGAACTCAACCTTAATTCTTCATAGGCCTTTTGGAGGTATCCACTAGATAAGAGGTCAACACTATTTAGTCCCCAGCCATACAGCTATTTTGCAAAAATAATTTTTCTTCAAAATTGGTACTGAGAAAACAAAATGTACTTGAGTTACTATTCTAGGTTGTCATGGAAGTTCCCAGAGACTTGCAAATGATGGGAGTGACTTTGGTGCCACATAAGCAATACTGGGTAAGGAAGCACCCCAGAATTTGCAAGTAAAATAACCTAAATAGCATGAACCAGGTTAGGAAAAGTGAATTCTTAGGGGAAACAAGATGGGGATGTCTCAATTCCCAAGTGACTGTGTCATGATCTAAAACACATGTAAGGCCATTTTGACACATTAGTTTCCACACTTGTTCTCATAAACTGGACTTCTCCAGTCAAATAAACTTGCTTTGCCAAAAAAAAAAAATAGGACTGTGGTGCACTTGACATAGGCCCCTTTGGAGTAAATATATATACTCCAATAAAGAAGTAGATGAGATTGTTTGACAATTACATAGATCAAAACAATACTGAAGTGATGTCTATCAACTATTCTGAAGATTTAGAAACAATTTAAATGCCCTTACTCATGAAAACTATTTTAAAAGATTAGCTTTTACAAATTCCTATTAAAGCTGCTTAAATGTGGATTACATGAGTCTATCACACTGGCTACACAGCTGGAGTCATTTATTAATTCTTATATCTTGAACATCCCTGTAAAATGCAGGGCGCATTAGAGATAAAAAGGGCTTAGAATCATTGCTTTAATTGAAATCGTAATTTGTTCTCTTATCATCTAATAAAGCAAGTAGAAATTTGCTATTATATATAATTCATGCAATAAATTTACCCAAGCCTTTCTGTGTACTTAATATATATAATATATATATATATATATATATATATATATATATATATATATTGCAATGTAAATTACTAGTTTACATTGCATTTAGCTTCTGTGCATGTAAACATTGACATATGAAAGCCACACATTTGAGAAGGGGTTAGTATAGGCTAGCATTAGTTACATCACAACAAATAAACACATGATGACTTTATACTGCGTGAGTTAGGCTCAGCCTCAGTCTGGGGGTCCCTTTTGCTCTTTTTGTAGGTCCACATGACAGATCCATTGGAAACTGGCTGGTCCTGGAAATTCTCACTCCATGTCTGGCATTTGGCTGGATGATAAGAGTGACTAGACACATGGAGTACACTGGAAGGGTAGCCTGGGCTCATTTTAGCTAACTGGCTTCTAAAGGCAACAGCAAGCAAGGCAGGCTCTCACATCTAAATAAATTTAAGCATTTGGCTATGATGTATTGCCCAATATTTGTTTATGAAATGAAGAACCCTCACAAGCAGACCTATATTCAATAGGCTCTCTTTTATTTTATCTTATTTTATTTTATTTTGAGGCAAGGTCTCCTTGTATATCCCTGGTTGACTTGGAACTTGCTATGTAGACTAGACTGTCCTTGAACTTGGCCTCCACTTCTTTAGGGGAGGCATCACCCCAAAACTGTATCCATTTTATTTTGTAATCCATTATTTAGTTGAAGTTAATTTAAATATATTTACAAGTAATATCAATACTTTAAATATTAATGAACCCAAAGACATTTTTACTGACCTAGACTTTCAGGTGGAAAATTAACGCTCATAGTGGAAATGATAGAGCAAGAATATAAAACGAGTTTAGTTAGATGGCACACATCATATGTATACTAGTCCTTGATAATAAGGACATCCAGTAGCTGTTTGAAATCAGTATGAGCCTTACTCTGCAAATGTCACCTGTTCTAATTTGCTTTCCTGTTGTGATAAATACCATGACTAAAAGCAATTTGGGGAGGAAGAGATTTGTTTTAGCTTCCACTTCCAGGTAAAAGTCTGTCACTGAGGAATGTCAAGTTAGAAATCCAAACAGGAAACTGGAGCAGAAGTGATGAAGAAAGGGTGCTTACCAGCTCCATCTCTTCATGCTTACCTAACTCTCTTATATAGTTTATACCTATTTGCCTAAGAGTTGTGCCACCCACAGTGGGCTCGTCCCTCTCATCAGTCATCAATCAAGAAAATCCTTCACAGACATAGCCATAGGCCAGTCTGATTCAGTCAACACTTCCAAGTGGTATTCCCTCTTTCCAGGTGACTCTAGGTTGTATCAAGCTCAATCAAAACCAACCAGGAGACCACCCAATAGTCATTGCATTTCAGTGAAGACCTCATATAAGGAAATGAATAAAAGGAAGCTTGATGACTTATTATGTTTTAGTAAATATGTCTTTTGGGGGGGGTCAAACCCAGGACTGCACACATGCTAGGCAAGTACTTTATTACTAGTACAGTCCCAGCTCTTTTCATTTTTTTTTTTTTTTTAATCTTGAGACAGAGTCTCATTAAGTGCCCAGGTGACCTTGAATTTACAGTATGGACCAAACAGTTCTTGAACCTGCAATCCTCCTGCTTTAGCCTCCTAGTGGCTGGGATCACAGGCCCATGCCACTATTGTGTACAACTGGATTCCTGTTACAAGTTAGCTATTAAACTGAAGAACTACTTTTTTAACATAGAAGTAATTATATGCATGTATAAAATGACAAATATTTTCATATGTGCCTAATTATATTTTCATGTGTAAAGTAATTTGTTCTTTAGATAGAAAACAGATAGGAGGTATAATACCTTTCCACCTCCAATCTTCCACATGTAGGTCTCATTGCCCATTAACTACCTGAGTGAGAGCCCACTGAGTACCTCCAAGCCACTCTGATGTCTTAAACTTAATTACAAATTGGAGACCGCTAATCCTGGTGTCAGTCATTCTGAGAATCGTACATTGTGTTACCACTCATGAGGGCCCTTGAATATCATTTTCTCTGTCTGCCCCTCAGTTCACATTCATATAGTAATATCTATTTTGCTCAACATTAGTGGCTATATTATGAATAATATTTCTGATTTTTTTACTGTAAGCTATTTTCTACCAAAGATTGCCCTTTCCTTTGCAGCAGGTTAAGATAAAGTAAAGCATTTTGTTTCCTTTTGCTTTTCTCAAATATAAGGTTTTACTTGTCTAAATTTGTCTTGTTTTCACCATCTTGCTGACTTTGTATCACAGTGTTAAATCCTAAATTTTAGCAATTCCTTTTCTTATTGAGTCTCTCGAGAAGGCTGCTAGCAAACTTTCTTTTCTTTCAGTTTCAAAACTGATATTACATATTTCTCTGGGGTTGGAGGCAATTCCCTTTAATTTAAGACTAACGCTTTTGAAACAAAATTTCAGGGAAGCCCTGCTTTTGGACTCAGGTACCTATGTCATGCCTCCGAGATGTGAGAGAGAAGCAAGGATTAGATGAAAACCAGATTTGGAATGGGCTATGTCTTTATTATCATTCACTCTGCAGTCTTTGCTGTGAGCCTACTGTCTGCTGGGGACGGGCAGTAAAAGTGACTTAACTCCTGGCCTCACAGATCTTGTGGTGTGGCTGTGTTGGGGAAGAAAGATGTCGAGGTAAAGTAAGTTGACACTGCAGACTGAGAGGTGAGTGGAGGAAGGGTAGGATGCAGGGAAGGGGAACTAGAGAGGCCTAGTTAAGTCTTGGTGGTTGGAGAAGGCTTCTAGGAAGAGAAGCTGTTTCAGCTGAAACTGAGGGCAAGGAGGAGAGAGACAGGTGAAGAGTAGGGGAAGTGCCCTGTAAGACATTGGAGTAGCCGCCCATGGAAGCTCTTGGAGAATTCTGGATGCTTTTGCCAGCTGAAAGAAATGGAGTGTGGTGAGCATAGTGATAAAGTGAGAACAGAGTGCGGTTGGAGCAGACACAGAAATGGCAGTGGCCAATGCCGAGGCTGTTTTAGGGTGACTATGTCTGGCTTCACAAGGACAAGGTAGCTAAGCTTATTGTCCTAGGATAAGTTTTATTCTCTCCCTTTCCACTCTTAAGAGCTTCTGGTTTAGGTAGAAAATAGTATAATCATGTCAGCATATTAAACAGTATGAGTTTTATCCCAGTGTTGCTTAGTGGGGAATCTTTGACAAGCTTTAATGAGGAGCTATGGCATGATTGATACTTTAGGTGACAAGGCAGGTGTAGATACAGGGAGGAAGGCTTTTTAGTTCAGTTGGCGAGTTACAGAATAATATAGAGGAGATATGAAGAGAGTCAAGATATAGTTTTGAGTTGGAATGGGTAAGTCCTAGTAGCAATTAGAGATGGGAGATGAGGCTGAAGGAGAGATTGAGAACAATTCTCTGCCCTCATCCGAGAAGTTTCTTCTTGCAGTAGATGGGAAGTAACACAGAGTGTTACACACATACCACTGGACAGTGTGCAGAGTGAGAGACTTTGGAGCACTTGGTCCTAAATGGGATGTTTCATCAAATTCCTACCTCAAGGCTCAAGGAGCTGTTTGGAACAGGAGAAGGGAAAGAGTGTAAGAGACAGAGGTGATGGGTGACTTCCAGGAAACTGTGTCTTCCAGACACAACAAGACTGGTACACATATGAACTCACAGAGACTGTGACAGCACACACAAGATCTGGTTCAAACCAGACAGGGTCCCAGCACTGAGAGAGAAGTGTGGACATGGAGTGTTGTTATCCTTAACCAAGAAAATATCTGCAATTGATACCTACTGGCAAAGGAAAAATACAATCAGTTTCACTGGGTCTGCTAACCACATTCTGGGGCAGGCCCCATGCTCAGTAGTAACTGACTAACAAAAAAATGAACTCAATTGTATTTTTGTAAATGTTTTGTCTCATTTTGTTTTGTTTGGGCATTGTTTTTGTCATGATGGTCTTTTGCCTGTTTATTTTGATTTCTATTTGTGTGTGTGTTTCTTTTTTTGTTGTTTTAAAAAGAGGAAAAAACCCACAGGGTTAGGTGGGTAGGGAGGTGAGGAGGATTTGAGAGGAATTGGAAGAGGGGAAAACATGATCAAAGTGTATTATATGAAAAAATTAATAAAATTTAAAAATATAAATAAATAACAAAAATAATTTTGTAAAAGAAGAAAAGAGAACAAGTCTTAGCTGTGCCCAGTAGTCCATGCTTGTAATCCTAGCAAAGGCAGAAAATCTTGATTATAAAGTCAGCTTGGGCTATGTGGCAAGGTTCCTGTATCAATCAGCAATCAAGGGAACAAATATAGACAAACACAGCAATCCTCAGGCAGATGGATGGTGGGTACCACATACAGAAATATAGAAGACTAGGGTAGATACTGGCTGTAAAAGAAGGAAAGAAGGGCTCAGTCTTAGGTGCCACAAATATGCCAGCTATTTGCCCAAGGATGGTATCAGGGGAATATATCTATTCGTACATATGCAGATCTAACTGTGCCTAAGACTCAAATCCCTGTCTTCTGCATCCAAACCTTCTCTATGCAGGACATATCAATCATATACAGGTATTTAGTTTTTTCTTCATGTTTTCAGAGGATGGTTGTGATGAATATCTAGGTTTTTCCTGTGGATAGTTAATTGTAGTAGGAGTCTGAAAGCATATTAAAAAAACAAACAAATAAAAAAACCCAGCTACAACAAATAACCCAAAACGAAAAGCTTCAGAAAATGAAGATCAAACTATCCAGCCTCTCAGCTTTTTCTGAAGGAGAGAAGAAAGGAAGAAAGAGAAATACGGACAGAACATAAGTTTATGGGATGTGGGGCTGAGAGATGGCTTGGAAGTTGAGTGTACTTGTTCTTGGAGTGGCTCACAACTGCCTTGGCTCACAACCACCTGTAACTCCAGTTCTAGGGTATCCGAAGCATTCTACTGACCTCTGTGGGCAGAAGGCATGCATATGGTGCTCATATATACATGCAGGCAAAACACTCATCTACTTAAAAAAAAATAAGGTTACGGGGTGTAGCTGAACCTCACTCAGTAGGGGATTTCAGGTAGGAGGCTTTGTACCTTCCCTAAGGTCTCTCAGGTAGATAGAGAACTAGAATTACATTCTGGCTTCACCCCTACAATTCCCCTCTCCCCATAGAGTACAAATTCTGCAACTAGCTTCTTTAGAATTAGCAAGCATCTAGACGGAATTTAGATTTTTTTGTTTTTCCTATTTAAGTAGAAGGTTTGGGCTTCACAGGAGGAGGGTTATCTCTACACAGTTTTTTTTTTTTTAAGATTTCTTTTATTTATTATATATACAATGTTATGCCAGCCTGTATGCCTACAGGCTGGAAGAGGGCACTGGATCTCATTAGAGATGGTTGTGAGCCACCATGTGATTGCTGGGAATTGAACTCAGGACCTCTAGAAGAGCAGTCAATGCTCTTAACCTCTGAGCCATCTCTCCAGCCCCCCACAGTTTTTTTTTTTTTTATTGTCAGCAGACTTTGATTGTTAAGGTTTTCCTGTGTCAAGAAGCACACATGTTTTAAGCCAGCATGCCACAGAGTGCCTTATTGTGTCCACCTATTTGCATGAACATCAGCACAGCTGATGTGTCCATTTGCTGTGGGGCAACAGCTGGCTGACTGGCCTGTCAATGTGGCTACTGTTCCAGGTGACAGCTGCTGCTGTACCACCAGGTAGATGGATTGAAAGAACAGGCTTGTTGGCAAAGTCCCTGCTTTTGGAATTCCTTGGATATCACACAGTTGACTTGGCATTGCATGGAGCTTGTCAGTCTGTCTTGTAGTCTGCCTTCTTATTGAGTTATTCTTTCAATTTAAAACAAAAAAAATTAGACAAAAGGGTATGGTTGTTGTAGTCACTTGACTAGGGTATGGTTATTGTAATCACTTGACTAGGGTGTGTCAGCCATTATTTAAATACACCACCACAGGAATTAAATTTAAATTATGTTCATGGAATTACCTGCACATTTAGTGGTTATTGATAAAGCAACATTTGCACATAGCTGAAGTGTCAGGTTTACCCCAGAATGACTTGTTCCTTTCATCTGTTTCTCTCAGCTGTCATCCCATGTCTGGAGAGTGTGGCTGCAAGCCAGGCTGGTCTGGACTCTACTGTAATGAAACATGCTCTCCTGGATTCTATGGGGAAGCATGCCAACAGATCTGCAGCTGCCAAAATGGGGCTGACTGTGACAGTGTGACAGGAAGGTGTGCCTGTGCCCCTGGATTCAAAGTGAGTAACTTGGGCTCTGGTGGCAGGAGAGGGATACACAGTGTGGAACAGATCAACAGCACAATTTATGTGAGCCACCATGAAGCACAGCAAACGTGATTAAACCATTCATATCATTCATGAGAGAACAGCTATCTGACAAAGTAACTCTAACTTTCCATTGATAATGGAGAACACTAATAAAATTATTAAGGTACCATTAATGTTTAATATTAGAACTCACCAGGAAGTCTGACCCATTATAATTATTACTTATGTAGTTGTTTTATTGTTATGTATAGGCAACAAAGAAATAGTTTTTCCATATGGTTATTATTAGTCATTTTTTTCCTCTGTGTAATAGCCCAGGCTTCTGGAACTGGCTTTGTAAACCAGGTTGGCCTAGAACTCTCAGGGATCTGCCTGCCTCTACCTTCCAGGTGCTGGGATTAAAGGCATGTACCACCACTACCTGGGCTTGTTATTATTTTCAACAGTTTCTGTTTTAATTCCACAAAATTTAAAAACACAGCATGCATCAGTTAATATTTACAGTATATTTGCACTCTACAGTCAGTTGCACAAAGTTTTGAAGTCCCTTCGAGAGTGTAGATTCTGCAAATGTACCTGTCTGTACAAGAGAGCAGAACTGTGCGTCAGGTCCCTAGGACCTTCTTAGCTATTGAAAAGGGGACGTGGTGGCTGTGCTTTTTTCCTACCATTGTAAAGATAGAATTGCCAAATGTTGACAGTTATCCCAGGGCACATAATGTAGAAAGAGTGGGTGGTGAAGTCTTAGGGCCCAGAGGACTTTCTCAGAGTTTTCTGATCAGTCACAATCTTTTGGCTGATCCCCCAAATTAACCTCCTCTTAAGAGTCTTTTGTGTTTCTGAAAAGAGATGTCTCTCAGTCAGCTTTGGTAGCTCAGTTCTGTGTTCAATGCTGACTGCTAGAAAATTGAATCACACCACTGGCTGAGTATTGCTTTGATTCAACCATTAACAACATTACATAGTATACAGGGAGGTCCATGGAGCTCTTAGAAATGATGTACAGCTTGTGCTTATATTTTTGTTGATAATAATTTTACAGTTGTTATAATTTGTTTTTATATACCTACTTGCATAACCAAGGGAGAAAGGTTTGTTTTGTTGTTCTGTTATGAAGACAAATCTAAAGAAGTCAGCAGGCTTATGGCATGTCCTATTTAATAATTTTAGCACAACCATGGACTAGCCAGTGTTGCACTTGAGTATGTTCAATTTATATAAGGAATAGGATCATAGCAACTTTCAAAAGTGTAGAGTGTTAAAATTAGAGAGAAAGTACAATTAGCATTGCCATGTATATTTTTGTTTGTGCTGGCATGGTGTCAGTCGGAAAAAAAATAGCTGCGTTTTGCTGTTTGTGCTCATCTAGGGAATTGACTGCTCTACTCCATGTCCTCTGGGAAGCTATGGGATAAACTGTTCCTCTCACTGTGGCTGTAAAAATGATGCAGTCTGTTCTCCTGTGGATGGGTCTTGCATCTGTAAGGCAGGTAAGAGTATGTATGTCTGAATTTTTATTAGCCCCTCGTCCTGTCACCTCCTAGAGTCACTGGAAGGACACATGGATGAGGGCTCTAGCTTTAAACCCAATAAAATCAGTGTGACCTCATCATCTCTCATTCTTCCTGAGTCCAGGAAAGAAACTCATATTTGGTCATATCTGAAGTTTCTGCCAGCTTTCGAAGTCTGAGTCCATGATTTTGGGAAGGGTAAACAAGCAGACGTGTCTATGCCCCAAAATGGCCTTGACTTGAGGCATGACAAGAAATGTAGCCAGCACAGATTTTATGTGTGGCCCAGAGTGTGTCCTCCATAGATGCAGCCAGGATCTTGGAAACACATTCTTCATGGTTAATGGTTATTGCTTCAAAGATGGGGTTATTTTTCCAAGAACAAACCTTCTACTTCCTCCCATAGAAATAAACAAAGCTTATCTTTCTACCCGAGCATCGCAGCACATTGAAGGTGACCTCACTCCACATCTCTTCCCAGTAGCCCAGGGGTGCTTCTCAGCCTTGGCACCCCTGACCGATCACACGGCACAGTTGGCTGCTCAGTTCCTCGGGGGTTCCTTTTCATTTCTGGTGGATGCCTTTTGTGGCAGAGCCAAGTCTGTCTGCCACTGCTGTGACTGGGGCTGGGCAGCACTGTTATGCATCTCCAAGATGTCTCTAAAGAGAGATGTGGCTTGGAAGGGCTCAGCAAAGCTCCCAGTCGCCTTTGTTCCTCACATGCTCTTTTGTTCTTGTCATGCAGGCTGGCACGGGGTAGACTGTTCCATCCGCTGCCCCAGTGGCACTTGGGGCTTTGGCTGTAACCTAACATGTCAATGCCTCAATGGGGGTGCCTGCAACACCCTGGATGGGACCTGCACCTGTGCACCTGGATGGCGAGGAAAGAAATGTGAACTTCCCTGCCAGGTATGTGCGCTCCGGGTGGCCATGCCTGGAAGACTATGCAAGAGGGTTGGCTTCTTTGTTTGTTTGTTTTTTCTTGCTGAAGGTGAAGGAGTGTGACCCAGTCTTTGCTAACTATTACAAGAGTGAAAGTGGGCAGAGGCTCGGAAAGGGATAGAGTGGAGATCAGTTAGACAGGCTTTATCCCTTTATCCCTAGGCTGCTTTCCCAGTCCCCCACTAGAGCATTTTCCATTTCTTACACACTCATCCCTTGGGTGCAGCCAGGCAGCAGCATTGGTCAAACACCCAGTGTGTGCCTGTCAACTCTCCACATATTTTGTTTCCATTATCATGGAAATCTGCAGGCTTTGGGGTGGGAAGTGACAGGGGTCTGAAAAGGGGGCGGTGGCTGGTGTCACAGAAATGTGCATTGAAGTGCTGAAAGAAGGTTTGGAAACAGCCTCTGTTGATGTAAATATTTCTGGAGGCAGAGAAGTCTCCTCAGCACTCACTCCGTTCCCCTGACCTAATTTGGAGACATACATCATGGAAAATCCTCCTCTGTAGATGCTGCAGACTAGCTGAGGGTTAAATGGGAAGGGAATTCTATAGTGACCTGTTGAGCACTTGCTTCCCAAGGCACTTTTCCTGTTTGCATCGTGCTTTCTTCTTGACCCATCAAGCATTCCATAAGCAGTGGCAGGTTCTCTACCCCCAGGACATTATCAAATAACAGTGTGATCCCCTGAATTGGGCCACTCCAGAGACAGGGCTTCCATGGGGCCTCTTTTCTCCTCTGGGCATCCTTCCTGTTAAGTACAACCCATTTCCCACTGGACAAAGGATTGGTGCCCTGCATTATTCTGTGCTCCCCAAGGCCCTAGGAGCTAAGCTATCTTTGCTGTCTTCAGACCAATGGGCAGATTAACAAAGCTCCACTGGGCTATTATGTTAGGTGGTCTTTTACCTCCTCCTTGTAGACAAAGTGGAAACCCCAGTGCAGGCTGTCCATTGCTTTGTATTAGATGTATTAATAAAGCAGACTAAGCTGATTTACTTCTGTTATAGCAGAGCTATATGCTGTGCAATCCTTCCAAACATTACTGGGGCCTAAGAAGTGGGCTAGTTGGTTTCTTTGCTTAATAAACTCTAGACAAACAATTATGTCATCTAACACCCGCTGCCTGATAGTGCTGTTTCTACGTCCACACCTTCAGTCACTGGGCTCTTTTCATCAGTGTTTGAGCAACACAGAAAGGATTGTAGTACCCTATACCATTTCCTAGGATCTAGGGTCAAAAATAAGTTTTCCCTACAAATAAAAACATTTCCATTCTTCTTCATGAAGAATTGATCATGCCCATTCACCAAGAGTCTCCTCTTTATTGGACCACTCAACAGTAGCATGTACATATAGGAGCAGATGAGGAGGCTGCCATTGTAATGTTTATGTACAGTCTTGAATCACAATGTTGCGCACAGTTCAGACATTTTCTTGGAAAGGAAGATACTTTTTAGAGAAAGTAACAATAGATTTTCAGTTTAATTTTCTATGTCATGTATTCCACTGACAAAAGCTTATGGAAATGAGCTTAATTTAATTGTTTATATAATTATATATGGAATACAATGTCCATAATATAATTGTGTATATATAACATATACTGTACATGATATAATTATGTATATATAATTATATACACAATTAAGTTCATTTCATATGTATACATACCTAACATCTATATACCCATATCTATGTATCTATATATTCATCATCTATTCATCTCTCCATCTGTCTATCTACTGTGTATCTTTTTTGTGTGGACAAAAATTCTCTTCTTCTAAGGAAGAGAATTATAGGAAACACTGAACTATATTATAAAAATAATTAAAGAAAAATGAACATATTTTTATGAGTATGGTAATAAGAAAAGGCTCTTTTAGTCAATTGGCATGCTAATATTGTTGTCTGTATAGATCTATATACATGCTGGCATAATTGGTTCCACTATGCACATCTTCCAACTATTGTATCAAATGTAAGTTAGAGTTGAGGTGATTTTAAAATGCTACCTGTCAAGCTTACGTTTTGCATCATGGGAGAGGTCATATGATGCATGTTCCTAGGAAGCATTTCAGGACCCTTGTTGTTTGTTGTCGTGGAAATACTTAGATTTGTCATCATTGGCTGTGATGTTCTCTTCCTTGCAGGATGGCACATATGGGCTAAACTGTGCTGAGCGCTGTGACTGCAGCCATGCAGACGGCTGCCACCCCACCACAGGCCACTGCCGCTGCCTTCCTGGATGGTCAGGTACAAGCTTTGGGCCAATGTTTGAAAGAAATAACCAATGCTTTAGTATCTAGTGGTGTTGCTTGTTCCTTCAAAGAAACACACACACACAGGTCATTTGTTTTTTCAGAAAAAATAAAATAAAATGCAGTAAAGTTCCCAGCCAGTGAACACATTTTTGTCCTTGAAATGTTTTGTGGTAGGTGTGATTAATCCGTCTCCAAGGTTAGTCAGTTTCATTTATCTTAATGCAAGATCCCATTGATAGAATATAGGCCAGCAAGATTTCTGTGGTATATTTTGAATATTGAGAAATAGAAAAAATTGAAATAATTCCCAAGACTATAATTAGAATCATCATAGAGATAAAACTATTAACTACTGCTAATATGGTTCATATACAAATACTAAATCTCTTTCCCAGAAATAAGAGTTTAAAAACCTTAAAAGTTTGAGTCATGGCAAATTCATTATTGAGCACAAAATTTCTAGCCATGGGGTAGAAACTCCTCCTTATTTATGTGGCTTCATGAGTTCAGCCAGGAAGTTTATCAGGTGAGTTGTGGTCCCGGAAGAAGAAAAATGTCTTTACTCATGATGTACAGGTTTGCTTGGGCATTTAGTGCTGTCTTCAAAGTCTATAAATCATGAGCAAGACCATCACTCTTCTTACAGGACCACTTTACATCTCCACCAGCAGCATCTGAGCTCTTCTTTATCTCCATCATACATCTGTCTTTCTGGTGACATCTGTCTCTGTGGCTGTGAAGTGGTACCTCTTTGAGGTTTTGCTTTGTGGTCCTCCGGTGGCTGATGATGCTGAGGACCCCTCTTCTGTGCATTTACTGGCCACCTGTGAATCTTCTTGGTAGAAATATCTATTTAAATCCTTCATTAATTTTTAACTGGGTTGTTTTTCTTTATATCATTGCACTGTAAGACCACATCTTATAAATTTTCTTTACCAGACATGATTTGCAAGCATTCCTTCCTATGTTCTGTTTTTCCCCCTGCTATTCTCATAGCACTTCTTTGCAGCAGAAGTTTTTATTTTGATAAAGTCTCTACCTTGTCTAATTTTAAAATGTTGTTCTCTTGTGCTTTTTGTATCAATTTTGAGAAATCATTGCTTAATACAAGATTGCAGAGATTTATTCCTATGTTGCCTTCTAAAGTTTTTAAAACTTTTATACTTAGGCTTTTGATTCACTTTGAGTTAAACAGGAATGGATTGTCACTTATTAGTGTCTGTCTTAGAGTCGAGTCACCTTGTTGTATAGGCCAAGTTGGTTCGATGACTTCATTTATCTCAATGGGAGTGACCCATGAATGGATTCAAGGCCCATATCCCTGTAGTTCCCTCTTGACTTGTGAACTTGGCTGAATAGCACAAAAGTTCATCTTTCTATGTCTCCTGTCACCTCTCAATCACTGTTGTTGATTCTGGATCATGTCAGACATTAAATCACATCTGTGATTTCATCAGGGTTCCAGAGTTTTGCAAATGGATGGGCTGCTACTAAATTCTCAGTGACCTCAGTGAGGTAAAGAGCATTTTTACTCTGGTAAATTCAGATTGATATGAACAGAGAGGCCACATTATATAACTTGGGCCCTACTCTACCAATCCTACTTTTGTCTTATAAATCCATAGAGAGTTGGGGGTGTCCCTGGACATACCAGTCACAGCTCAAGTGTCATCCTACTCTGATAATTTAGAACCAGCCTGTGAAAATGACACCCTAGGACACATGAGAAAAGCAAGAGATGACTTGGCTTAAAGCCAGTCAGAAAATGTGTTCCTGGCATTCCACAGTCTGGGTCATGGGGTAAGACAAATTATCCCATCTGAACTTAGACCTACCAGGCTCCTGCGGGAACATACTGGCTTTGCCACACAATGTGATCTTGTAATCCCCTGCCCATCTGTGACCAGCCTGCTTCCTGCCTCATGGCTCTTGGTTTCTCATTCTCTCTCTCTCTCTCTCTCTCTCTCTCTCTCCTCTCTCTCTCTCTCTCTCTCTCTCTGTTTCTCTCCTCTGTCTCTTTGCTTAGTAGACCATACTTATGTCTCTATTGCTCTCAGACCAGCCCAGGGCCCCAAATGCTTCATTTCTCCAGGTCTTCCATGGGTCTGTTCCTTCATACTCTTAGAACACATCTGAGACAAGCAAACATATGGGGGGTGGGGGAAGACAGTTCCAGAAAATTTAAAAAGAGATCACAGTTGAAATGAGAGCTGGATTACTCTTTTTCTAAACAGAAAGAACAGATTCTGGGTAGTATTTATACAGGGTGTCATTTCATTGTCAGCCATGAACAGGCTCATACTTTTTTTTCACTGATAAATTTGTTTTGATTAAGTTCCTTGTTAAGGCTTTTCACAACAGGAAGAAGGCTTTGTCAAAGAGCCTGAGGAGCCACCTTTCAGCCAAACATTACCATAAGCATGAGAATCAGGCCCCTTTCTCTCTGTTGCTGAAACTTCCCTAGGTGACATGTTAGGGATCACTTGCTGGAGAGGGTACGATCTGATATTATAATAGGGGCATGTCCTCAGTGAACTGCAACCCTGGGCCTAGGCTTTTCCCCTGGCCACAGTAACAAAAATGACAGAAAGTGTTCAGCCAATGAGGACATGAGCAGAGGTGACAGTGAGAGGAGGCCATCAGCATACTTAGACTGAGCAGCCATCATCTCATCTTTGAAGGAAGTCTGATTTCTTAACCTGGAATCATCACCACTCAAAACTTCACAGTGTTTTCTAGATTTGTATCTTCCCAAAGGAGCTGAGGTTTCTAAAATAAGGCTATAGTCCATGGTCCTTGGCCAGGGCATACAAGGAGGGCATTGTCAGTGAAGCTAAGTGGCATGACTTCATTCAAGTTACATATGCATGTGTATACACATAATAACAATTAAATAAAAAGAGGCTGTGAATTTGAGAGGAAGCAAGCAGGGATGGACATAAAGAGGGTTTAGGGAGGGAAGGGAGGGAGATAAATGATATAATTGTCTATAATTTCAAAAATAATTTAAATTGAAGAAAATAGGTCTACAAATGTTAGCATGTTTTACCTAGGTAGAAATGTAACAGTGTGGCCAAATGGTGGTGACACATGCTTGTAATCCCTGGACTCTGGAGGCAGAGGCAGGTGGATCTCTGAATTCTAGGCTAGCCTGGTCTACAGCGTGAGTTCCAATATAGCCAGAAGTGTTACACAGAGGAAACCCTGCCTTGACAAAACAAAAACAGAAAACAGATTATTGTGAAAATCAATCAAAGCTCGAAGTGCATTCAGTATTCCAACTTTACTTTCTGAAGATAATGTACCATTTTCTCAAAGAAAGGACATGCACATTTACCATATGCATATATTTAAAGCCTTGGTTTATTGACATTTTCTGCCAATAGACTGTTTTATCTGAAAGAAATAGAAAACTGGGGGAAATAAATGTCATTGTACCTGGAATACATATTTTAATTCTTTAGGATCTCTGGGGCCCATGTTACTCTGTCACACCATCAAGGATATCTAGGCTGTGTCTTGGGCTTTGTACACAGGAGGACACACTACACGCATTCATATGTGCTCACACAGCATATATGGTGTATGCGCAAACACACCCCACACAGTTATGAACTGAAACTGGCTTTTCAGAAATGATTGAGAAATTCCAGATGAAATATAATTGGTTTTACACAGAAAGATATGTCGTGTATATGCAGTTGTCCAGAGTAGGAGTGGAGTGATGGGCTCTGTAAAGTATTTCCTCAAAACGGTAGAAACCAGTTGCTGTTTCTCCCTCTCTGCTCTGGCCTCCATCAGTGAGAAACACCTATTCACTGAAATTACAGCTAATCACCGTTTCATTCCAGCGGTCTGATAATGTGTGCGCTTTGTGGCCTGGTTACCAGCTCTGGCCAAGATCACTGTCACCTAGGAACTCTTCCCATTTGCATGCTCCCAGTCACCATCTACCCTTGCTGAATTGGAATTGGGAGAATGGAAGGGGTGGGGTGAAGATGAGGAAACCCTCATCAGTCCATGAAGCATTTTTTTGGACAAATTTTGCAAAGATTTGGAAATTTCTCAGCATGCTCTACTTAGCATGAGGGTGAGCTGCAAGTTTGTCAAGGGCACTTGTCTAGTATACTACCTGCATATCATTATTTGATGCTCCTTTTTGTCATTAAAAAAATAAATAAACAAAAAGTTATCCTAGGAGCCCAGATGGTGGCACTCTCCAGTCTGTTTAATGGAATCTGGTACATCTTATCATCCTAATTACTGATGATAATCAGGCCCAGGGACCATTTCTTAACAAAATCTTCATGCCAGTAACCAAAGAAAAGAGAATGCCCAAAGATATCTTTATACTAGAACAAGAAAATTAACTGTCTTAGTTAGGGCTTCTGTGAAGAGACACCATGACCTCACAGACAGCTCTTGAAAAAGGAAAACATTTCATGGAGGTGGTTTACAGTTCACAGGCTTAATCCATTATCATCATGGCAGGAAGTATGGCAGTGTGCAGGCAGACATAATGCTGGAGAAGGAGCTGAGAGTCCTACATCTTGATCACAGGCAACAGAAAGAGAGAGAGAGAGAGACTAGGTTTGTCTTGAGCATCTGAAACCTCAAAGCCCACCCCCAGTGACACACATCCTCCAACAAAGCCATGCCTCATAATAGTGCTACTCCCTATGGGGGTCTTTTTCTTTCAAACCACCACAAATACTTAACTAGTGGAAATGGGGTTAGGATATCACATCAGCCCTTGAGCCCCTTAGGAAAATAAGTGGTACGAACAAGACATGGTTTAAGAAGGAGACGGGAACAACAGAATGGAATCAGAGTTAGGGTACTCACCTGAGCCCAGACAGGAATGGGAACATGGAAGGAGAGTCCCATGGCCTCTTGATGACAAGAGGCCAGCTTCTCCATAGCCCCCAGGAAGCATAACATGGCAGCCTTTCTGTCCCAAACCCCCACTCTGACCAGTGGCACAGAGGAAAACTACCTTCAGGGACTCATTTATCCTAACATAGCAGCTCTCTGATACCTTAGCACCTCAGTGATGCCTAAATGGTTACCATGAGGGCCTTGGAAGGGTGGCATCCCAGAGCCACCTAAGTGGGAATCCAATTTCAAGTCAATAACTACGTGAAAGTGTTTAATCAACATGAAAGTGTCCAGATTACCACAATGTACACGACCCACTTCTGGGACCTTCTGGGACAGGGCATTGTGTGTGTGTGTGTGTGTGTGTGTGTGTGTGTGTGTGTGTGTGTGTGTGAGTGTGTGTGTATTTGTGCGCAGGTATTTGTCTGTCTGTCCCTTCTTTTATGGACAGAAGGCTGAGTCTATGAAGTGAGAATGGCTACAGAAAAGTCTCCTGCTTTCCCCTCTGCCCTGTGGCCTGCTGTTGGCTTTCACCCAGGGCTGTACTCAGGCAGGCAGTACTTGCAGCTTGTTGGTCTTGCAGCTACAGATATGAACCTCCCTAGTTTCTATGGCCAAGAGAGACTTTTTTTTTTTTTTTTTGTCAACAACCAAAAAAAGTTGTGATTTAAGAACCAGAAGTTGATTGTCTCCATGGTTTCTGCTGGCATTGTGGTTGGGTACTGGGAGTGAGTGAAGAGATAACAGTGCCAACTCCTCTGTTATGTCAGGGCAGTTAAAGTACGAGCAGAGGGGGCACACTGGTGAATAATTTGCCTTTACTATCTGTACCATCGATTTGAGGATGATGTTAGAGATAAGGAAACCAGCAAATTTATGACTAGACACCATGGTTCTTCTCCTACAATCACCTACCCCAATTATCATTAACCAATATCTTTTTTACTCTAACATGTATTTAACAGATTACTGCCCAAGGTCAAGACATTGAATCAAAATCATTTTCTTTATTTTCCAACATCCCAGATATTGCAATATCGGCATGCTAAGTATAAATGAAATGAGGTTTTGGAGCTACATCTTTGAGAGGGGAAATAATGACATCCCAGATGATTTATTTTCTACATTCATGCAATCAAAATGCCCACTGAATGGCAGTTTCACATTGAGGCCCCTGGCTTAATGCATCAGGCATTAAATGCACGAACATTTCTTTAGTGCTGCTTAGCTGAAGTTTATCACGGTCATTCAGCCATTGCCTAGCAACTTGAGAAGGCTATCAATGGGCTCTTTGTCCCCAGTCCTGGCAAAAACAGTCTCTCGCAGATCTCCTTATCAGCATTGGAAAATTTATCGGGAAGAAGTGCTTCCATTGAGCAAAACTGCCTGCAAAGAGAAACCCGTCCTCTTATCATTTGAAGTTTTGATCTGTTCCTTGCTGGATATCACAAAGACATTGTCTCAGAAATTATTTCATTATTGTTCTATTTCTCCTTAGTTGGGGGTGGCAGTTCTCAGCCCCCACACATGTGGCCCTGTGTGTTGGCTTCTTCTGCTATAGCTTCTAACTCTCTGGACTCTCTCATTCAGGACAAGTATTCTTCCACTACTCACTGTCTTCTCTGCAAACACCCCCACAGACACACTGGAGCATCACATCTCTTGACACACTGAAGTGTCTCCTCTTTTTGTCTAGGCACATTGGCACTCAGGGTCAACTGGTGTCATTACACTCAATGTGTGTCAGTTGCCAGCCAGGCTCTATTGCTCTCCCAGCTGACAGAATATGTTGTTTGGGGTAGGATAATGGACAGAGGAACTTTTCACCTTATGTTCTCCACTGGTCTCTAGAATTCTTCTTCCCCTTGATTGTCTCAACTTGTCATCTGACTTTGTGTCTTCAAGATTCATCTCTTCACACCTCCATCCACTATCCTATAAAGCATGAATTCATCTATGCTACCCCTCACTGAGGCTCTGCTAAGATGACATGGTGTGCAGGGAGGGTCTCCTCCTCCACAGCATGGTGCTCTTAGCTCTTAGTCCATGGCTGTCCACATGCTTCACTTGGTACTTCTAGTTTCTAAGTCCCAGGTGTTCCTAACTCTGGTAATTCCTGGGGGACTTCTGCATGCTTCTTGGGACTCTGAGTCTTGTAGCACTGCTCCCTCAGCCTAGAACTATTTTCTCTCCTTCATTGGTCACTGGGCAGAGCTGGGGGTATGTCCTGGGGCTTTATCACCTGGAGCTTTGGAGAATGTCTTTCTTGGAGAATGTCTTATCAACAAGCTTGCACTGGTTAGACTCCTAGAAGGTATATTGACTTTATTTTTCATATTTGGCAGAAGAGAAAACAGAGATAAGTTTTGTTGGATTCTTTCAGAGCAGGAAAATATGGGATCCATAGAATAATGAGATGAGAGGGAATTAAAGCAAGCTACCACTCTTTCAACACCTCCTCATCCTGGAGCATGCCTCCCTGCAGGGCTGCCCTCATTCAGCTCACATCCCCAACCTGATACCAGGATGTGACTCAAAGAAACACTTAGCTACAGACACCCACAACTAATCACCCAACTGAACTGGAACCCAGATGCCGAGAAGGAGAACTGATGAGCCAAGGGTCCAGACCAGGCTGGTGAAACCCACAGAAACAGCTGAACTGAACATCAGGGAACTCTTGCTCCCCAGACTGATAGCTGGAATACCAGCATGGGACTGATCCAGACCCCAGGAACATGGGTTTCTGTGAGGAAACCTCAGAAATCTATGGACCTCCTGTTGTAGTTCAGTACTTATCCCTAGCATAGGTGTGGACTTTGGGAGCCCATTCCATATAGAGGAATACTCCCTGGGGTGGGCCTAGGCCCTATCCCAAAGGATATGATAGACTCTGATGACCCCTTCTGGAAGGCCTCACCCTCCCTGGGGAGCAGAAAGGATATGTGATAGGTAGGGTTTTAGTTGGGGGGGGTAGTAGGGGAGGACAGGAGGGAGAAGGGAACTGGGATTGTCATGTAAAACAATCCTGTTTGAATTCTAATTCAAATAAAAAAATCTGAAGAAAAAAGGAAACACTTAGCTAGGACATAATTGTGATCCTCATGGCCTGAAATTTTACAGTTAGGTATTTATTTTTTAGACTCTCATGTGTGCCTCTTCGCAATATTAATAATCCCTAGAGAAAGATCCCAGGATGTTAGATTTGTCATGCCATTCCCTGAATGTATGATGAATGAAGATATGGCAAGAGACACAGAGGGTCTGAGGAGAGGCAGAACTGCGGGATATAGGATGCCACAGAGGGGAGATAGCATCCTCCTTTTCTATGGACTTGTCTCATCTCTGATACTTGTCCTGAAATAGATTAGACATTAATATATGCAAAATGATAACTCCTTTACTGTATACAATAAGAGAGCTTGATTTTCAAAGAAAGAATAGGAAATGGAATGTTTATAATTTACATTCAAAGGAAAGATGCCTTCATGATACTAAAACTAAAGAAACCTAAGTTATTTAAAAAGCAAGTTTTGTTCTGCTAGAATATGTTTATATCACCAGAGGCAGGCAGTCTCTGGAACAAAATGATGGGTAAATCATGTGAAACATAGAGTTTGTTTGTTTGTTTGTTTGTTTGTTTTCTTTTTCAATGAATTATCTGGCTTCCATGGTACTTTTTACTTACTGGAAAATCACCTTGATCATGACAGATGGGTCTGGGGGCCAGCTGGACAAATCTCTCTCCAGGGAAGAGAAATCAAATACCAAGCATAGGATCACTTAATTTAGATAGCTAACCTGGCCTTCAGTCATTTTTCATAACTAGCTTTGTGTGCTTATCCACTAATCATGATAACCTATAATATCCAAAGCCAATGTAATAGCTATTCTTGGTTGTCAACTTTACTACATCTGGAATCAATTTAAATTCCAAACGGCTGGGTACACCTGTGAGGGATTTTTTTTTTTTTTTAGTTAAATAATTTGAAGTGACAAGACCCATCTTTAGTCTGGGCCCCACATTCTGGTAGCTGTCTATATAAAGGAAATGGAAGAAAGAAGGGCTATCTCTTTGTTTGCTCTCACTCTCACCAGCAAGTTCATTTCTTCACTGGTATTAGAGCCCATTTCTTTGAGAGTCAGGTGTATACTGAGATATTCACCTTTGTGGACTGAACAACTGAATGTGTTGGTATATAGTCATTGTTAGACTAGCTGGACTACAGCCTGTAAGCCACTCTAACAAACCCCATATATGTGCATACATATATGTATTTATACACACACACACACACACACACACACACACACACACACACACACACGGATTCATTCTATTAGTTATATTCCCCTAGAGAACCATGACTAATACAGCCAGTATATGGTTTTGACCTGAAGAGTATTCCATTCCATTATGGCTGAATTTAAGTGTAATGTGATTTGGCCAATAGCTGATAAATTAAGTCACCTTAAATGACCAAGTCTCATGTTTCAAGCCCCACTCCACATTAAAAAAATGTATTAAGAAATCAGAACTAATTTTCAGGATGATTATAAGGTTAGCTGAGTAATTATTCCAGCTCGGCTTCCTCAGGCTTCTTGTTGAGATTAACCTGAATGGATCTGGGTCAAAATGCCCAGGGATATCTGCATCTATGAAGCAGGTGGTCCCTTACCACCTTGGCTGTCAAACAGGAGCCTTGGCTTACCGTGAGGATGGAAAACCTGAAATCCAATTGGGAGGGAAGCCCCAGGCCCTGTTACCCTTGATAGCGCTCTCTTTAGACACAAAGCAAAGCTTACATTTACAGAGTGCCCCCAAGTTCACTGCTGCTCTGAATGCCTTAGCTTCTGTGTGGTATAGGTATTGCCTTAAAGAAAATCACTGGAGACTCTGGCGGGTGCTCCATACTCAGAGAGTATCGGATTTGCAGGTGTGTCGCAGCTTTCCAAACGGCCTTGCGAGGTCAGATGTGTGTGAACCAGAGGAAAGAACAGCAGGCCCACGTTTTACTTTCTTTTTCTGTGGGGAATGTTTAGCCCTCCCACCAGTTTTATATACAGAACTGGTTTCCCCGGGTATAAAAGTCTATTGGACACAGTGGGGCTGTGCCTCATTGGCCATCCTTGGCCAAGCTAAGGACTTTCTAGAGGATAGACATGGGGACGGGCAAAAGTAGAGATTTATTATCTTACAGAAATGGTTTTATACCAGCTGGTGACATACTTATGCTCATCTACAATTCCTTCCATGTAAGGTTCAGGGCACAGTAACTTTTCTCCAACAAGCAGGCAAAATATGGGGTGGTCTACCCAGCATCATCCAGGCAGAGTCGCTGTGAACTTTCTGGAATACCAGATTGAGCATGTCCTCACTGTGTTCTTACTTATTCAGAGGCCAGCAGTCACCAGTGCAGCCCTAGTTGGAGCTCTTTCCTTTGCAGGTGAAGGGCTCTGAGAGGTCCAGTGTAACAAAGAGATCCCTGTTGTATTTCAAAGACATTTGTACATTTTTACAAAACCCCCCTTCGCCTCCAGTAATGCCTGCCTTTATTTTCATTCTTGCAGAGTCAGCTTCCTGTAGGCATTCATTTATTGGGTCATGACTGATTTAAGGTTTATTTCCCAAATAAAAATTAAATAGTACCACACAGTTTCATAACAGTGACTTAGACAAGAGCATATCCACGCTATTGGCTGGAATAGTCTGCCTCTATCTGTCCAATGTGAAATGAAAATTTTAAAGAGGAAGTTGGTGACATGTATGAGCACATCAGCGTATCTGGCACAATAGATCATTGAAATACTTTAGGATTGTGTTTTCTTGTTTTCTCCCCAATAGGGCTTCCTTCATGTAAAAGAATTTAATCATTTTGTGCTCTGCCTGATCATGGTGCACTTTGTTCATGCACCATGGGGGGGGGGTAAACAGGAAATCAATAGTCTTTTTTTTTTTTGATAAACTCTGATTTCAATAGACAGAGACCTTGGGCTTCCTGTTGCTCCCTTGTGTTAAAGAAGAAAAATCAATGTAATGAAAGTGTTCTCTCCTTGACAGCATAGAAGGGAATTCTGGGTATTCGTTAATGTTAGGATGATTCTGTGGATTGATGTATACAGGTGGTGAGAAGTAAATTTTAAGCCTGGTATCATCTCTCTTCAGTGTTGTCTGCAACACTTGCTTTTGCACCATCCTTGAGCCTCATGATTGTATTAGCAACCTCAGAAGCCCACACTGCATCCCCCTCAGCCCTGACCCGTGTGTGTTGTTCCAGGTGTGCACTGTGACAGTGTGTGTGCTGAGGGACGCTGGGGTCCTAACTGCTCACTGCCCTGCTACTGTAAAAATGGGGCTTCTTGTTCTCCTGATGATGGCATCTGTGAATGTGCACCCGGATTCCGAGGCACCTCATGTCAAAGAAGTAAGTGTCTCCTAGGTGATGGTTGGTCTCTGTCCCCCTCTTCCTGGGAATTCTGTGTAGAACAATCTAGGCTCTGCCCTTAGTTTCTATTGATGTTTTGTGGCAGTCAAGGGCAGAGCAGTACTTGAAGAACTATCCTCAAATGACACTTCCCCAAGAACTTTATTCTTTTCAACCAACTTACCAGATGGGGCATTAACCCTTTCTTCTCATTGATGATTTCATTACCTCACCGGCACCATCATCAGGACGTGATTCTCATTTCTTCCCTAGAGTGTGCAAATGGTGTTCTAGAAATCCACTGACCTGTAAATATTTTATTTAGCAATTTGGCATCAGCCTCACCTCAATTACCAGAAGTTAACATCAGCCAAACCTCCAGGCAATCACACATCTCACTAGTAAGCTGAAAGTCAGTGCTGTGGGCAAAACACAACTGAAAGTTAAAAATGGGGACTGTTGACAATGTGCCTTAGAAGCCTTGAACTAAGAAATGATCTGTGAGACTTTACTAAATCTTTTGGTAAACATAATAAATAAGAAAAGTTATTACATACACTGTTGCAATATCTCAGATCAATTTCCTTTTCCATTAAGAGTTCAATGCAATCATTTCTATATTTAAATCCAAATAAAATATTGGAAATGTCAAAATATATAGTTTTGTTTATTTGCTCTCTCTAGTCACAACCATCAACCTGTACTTTTTTTGAAGGAGAAGGATCTTCGAATTTTGAGCGTTCACCATTTTTTTTTTCCAATCATGGTTCTTGAAGAATAAAGGACCAATAAATTAAGTAATACTTAATTGAGACACTGATATTTAGAATTTTATTTTCCCCATTTCCTTATTTGTTCAACAAAAGTCTTTGAGCCTCTGCTCTAGGCCTGGCCTTGAGTCAACCACAGGAGGACAGTGAAATCTGAGACATTCCCTCATGCCAGGGAAATCCAGAGTTTAGTGGCTTCTTTCCTTGTTAAAAGTTGTCCTTGTTTAGTGCCTGAAAAATTCTCACTATCATTTTTTTTTAAGTCTTCTTATTCCTCCACTTTAACTAGACCTGAGTGGAACAGGAGATAAACCCAACTCAAAAAGGTAACTATGAGTTTCCATTCTATTTGCAGTCTGCTCCCCAGGTTTTTACGGGCATCGCTGTAGCCAGACATGTCCACAGTGTGTGCACAGCAGCGGCCCCTGCCACCACATCACAGGCCTGTGTGACTGCTTGCCTGGCTTCACTGGAGCACTGTGCAATGAAGGTAAGCACCCAAGCACTCTGGGGAGCCTTGGGGAGGATCACACTTCCTGAAGTCTGCTCTCAGACTTCCCCAAGGCCACATGTCCCACCATCAGCTCAAGGTAGTTCTGAAAGTGACACAAGCATTGGAAACACCACATTGTCACATTGTTCCCTTGTCTGTGTCTTACGGTTTCATCGGAACCATCCTCTCCTGAAAAGTCAACGTGAGGAATGATTTTGACTCACTGGGGGAGAAACCACATCAGATTTCTTCAGACACCCACAGTGACTTTTTGAGGTGTCAGAATAAGACCTTTGGTTTCCTGTGTTTGTAAAAACTAGCCCACCTGGGATTTGGGTATGTGCTGTCTTAAGTGGAGGCAGGTAGGCATCAGGCAGCCAGGTGTGACCCTGGAATTTTTTTCCCATTCCCAGGGTTCTGTGAGATGGTTCCAACTCTAACAGACTGAACTTCCATTTATTCACAGTGTGTCCCAGTGGCAGATTTGGGAAAAATTGTGCAGGCGTTTGCACCTGCACCAACAATGGCACCTGCAACCCAATCGACAGGTCTTGTCAGTGCTACCCAGGCTGGATTGGCAGTGACTGCTCTCAGCGTAAGTCTTGTTGGAGAACAACCAATTGGTTTCCTATGTCTTAGGATTGAACGATGAGAGTTTATATGATTAAGAGAGACTATATGACCATGACCATCTATCAAAAGTATTATAGCTTTAAAATTAAGAACTCTGTACAATGACCTATCAACATCTACCAATAAATTGATGTGACTCTTTGGGAAAAACCCAAATTCATAATTTTTTTTTCTTATTCACTGCTCAGTGACTCTCTATCCATTGATTTTTTTTTTTTTTTTGCTACAAGGCTCCCTATAGCCAAGGCTGACATCAAATGCACTATGTAGTCTAAACTGACCTTGATCTTTTGCTTTTTTTATTTTTATTTTTGCCTCCACATCCTGAATGCTGGGATTACAGGTGTGCACAGCCATATTTGGTTTTGGGAAGTGCTAGGAACTGAACCCAGGGCTTCAGGGATGCTAGGCAAGCACTCTACCAACTGAACTACATCTCTCTCCCTAGTGTCCATCAACCTAAAACAAAGGTAGATGCATTCAGAGATCAGACTTTTTGCTGTGCATTCATCAGAAGATATAATTAAGGATTCACGAAGAAGTAGAATCAAGATGATATGGATCTTAGCTTTCTGAGCTCCTGGGCAGACTATCTACCTTACAGCCCCTCACATCTTGTCCTCTACCTTGGTTTCCCAGGTGTCTTTCATTCAACTCTTCAGATGGGTATAGTATGACCCTGAGAGGAATTATGTTGATGACTTTAGACTATTCCTGACGTGAAAAGAGGACAGTGACCATAAGCCAGACTTTGAAAGGCTCAGTTAGTGCATGTTCACAAAGTATTCACCTTTGGACCAAGGATAGCACATGTCTGCCCTGCTGCTCTTCATTGCAGCTTATATGAGCCATGGTTAGTTCATATCGAATCCAACATGGTGCACATAAGATATCTGCGGGCCATTGAATTCAGACTATAGGGTTATCAATCTGTAAATATTAATTGGTCAAGAATATATTTTTGTCTGAAAGATAGTTTTGTTTTTAGTCATTCAGGTTGTTATCCATTTCCAAGATAAGAAGAAAGCCTTTGGTGAAAGGAATGCTTCTTGTTATAGATAATTTCATAGTATGTGCCTTAATCTTTTGGTGGGGGGTGGAACTTCAAAAGTAATTGCCGTCTATACAAACCTGTTCATGGCAAGGCTCTGACTGATTCAGACTGGCACAGGAGCAGGTTGTGGAACAGATACTCAAAATGAACGGCAGGGCTTAGGAACGAAAACAAAGATGAGATGTCATTGCTGGAACATGATTGGTATAATTTGCTCCTTTAACACGTATTCTTTATTTTGGAAGTTGGTCACTTCCTCATTTGGAGGAAGAATGTGCTGGAAGGAACAAAAATGGGGACAGCACTGTGAATGGAGACAATAGCATGGCCTGTCCCCATAATCACTCCAGAAGAAACTGATTTATTTGGCAAGCCTGGCTTCTCCTGGGGACCATTGGTTTCATTGATTCCCTATGGGCCATCTTAATATTTCTTCTTGGCTGATTATCAGCTAGTTTCAAAAGAGGAAAGTCCTTCACCATGCAGAGACTTTGAAAACTAATGGAGTGCATTTAAAGGGGCAAGTGTCCTTGGCAAAATGACTATCAGAAGCCTTGTCTCTGTATTTACCTTTGGGAATGGAAAACTTGAATGATCTTTATTTCCAGTCTCTGATCGTAACTGAAACGGGGAGTAAAGCCTGTTGCAAGTTGCCAACTTAGAAACATATGCTCTGGGCAGAAGACAGTTCATGAAAGTTTATTAACTATCATTAGAAGGAACCTGTGTGGGGCTCTCGAGATTACTCTGTGGTTTATAGCTCTCAGTGATGAATTGTGAGGACCAGGGTTTGGATCCCAGCACCCTCAAAACAAGCTGGGGGGATGTCCCATTGACACTTGTAACTCCACTCTCAGTGTCCTCTTCTGATATCCATGTACACACAGATGTGCATGCCTAAAGACATATTACACACATGCTCACACAGACACATAAACCCAGCTAAAGTAAGTAAATATAAAATACAAGAAATGATATTAAGGGGATTGGGTGAAAGAGAACAAAGCCGGGTTTTTCTTTTTTTTAGAAATGGGTAGAGAGTGCTATATGCCGCATAGAGGGGTTGGACATTTTAGTTGTCTTCACCTGAGCTTTACTGTGGCCTTTAGAATGAAGGTATGCTTCTGTGCCAATTATCAAGTATCACTGGGAATCTGTGTGACCTTGGACAAGATCTCTTTACCAACAACTGAACCAAAGTTCCTCATCTGTAAAGCAAGCCTTCTTAGAAAACCCATTGGCACACTCCTATGGATCATGATTGTCTGCTATTATTTTTCTCTTGTTCTTGGGTAAAAATGGAACATATGTTTATGGAAAATACTTTTCATTAAAACTACTTCAGGTTCATTAATTTTCTGTATTGTTCCATATTCTCAGTTAGATAATAAGATAGAAATTATAAGTAGCCACCCTTTAAGTATTTTCTTGAAACTGTAGTATAAATAAAACTGTTTGGGGGAGAGAGGAATGGAATTATTTTGCCCGTACTTGATATGGCATTCTAACAGCTCTTCTACTGAAAGTGGCCACTAATGATTTAGTTGTGTTATCTTCTGCATCTTCCAATCAAAATTTCCTATGAAAAGCTGATTCTTCTAGCTGGTAACTTTGGTGCACAAAGTGAGATTCTAATAGCAACTTTGGAGCCTATAGACCAGGACAGAATTGGAAGAATGAAGCCCAAGCCCATGATCTAGGATCCCTAAGGAAAATCAGAGCCCTAAGCCCATGACCTAGGAGTCATAAGACCAACCCCTCCCAATCTGATCCTTACTCAGTGTACCCTCTTAGGGAGACTGGGTTTTAGGAGAAACCCTCATCATTCTTATCCCCCATTGCATCTTACTTTCTCACAGCTCTTCCCACCATTGCTTTTTAATTGACTGGTAGTTTTGCTACCTTGCAAAACAGAAGTGTTCAGACTCCCATTTTTGTCCTTTGCTCTTCCTTGGACCTAGACAATGCTAGGTATACAGTCAGTATCAAGTGTGATGTGTCTAACCATTGAATCTTTTTTCTCCATTTTTTATTTTAATTAGAAACAAGATTGTTTTACATGTCAATTCCAGTTCCCTCTCCCTCCCCTCCTCCCCTGCCCCCCACTAACACCCTACCCATCCCATACCATTTCTGCTCCCCAGGGATGATGAAGTCTTCTATGGAGGGGATCTTTAGAGTCTGTCATAGTCTTTGGGATAAGGCCTAGGCCCACCCCCGTGTGTCTAGGCTCAGGGAGTATCCCTTTATGTGGAATGGGCTCCCAAAGTCTATTCGTATGCTAGGGATAAATACTGATCTACTACATGAGGCCCCATAGATTTCTGAGGTCTCCTTACTAACATCCACATTCATGAGGTCTGGATCAGTCCCATGTTGGTTTCCCAGCTATTAGTCTGGAGACCAAGAGCTCCCCCTTGTTCAAGTCAGCTGTTTCTGTGGGTTTCACCAGCCTGGTCTTGACCCCTTTGCTCATCACTCCTCCTTCTCTGCAACTGGATTCCATTTTAGTTCAGTGTTTAGCTGTGGGTGTCTGCTTCTACTTCCATCAGCTGCTGGATGAAGGCTATAGGATGTCATATAAGTCAGTCATCAATCTCATTATCAAGGGAGGGCATTTAAAGGTAGCCTCTCCTCTGTTGCTTAGATTGTTAGTTGGTGACATCTTTGCAGATCTCCACACATTTCCCTAGTGCCTGATTTCTCTTTAAATCTATAATGGCTCCCTCTATTATGGTATCTCTTTTTCTTGCTCTCTTCCATTCTTCTCCCAACTCAGCCATTGAATCTTTAAAGTAATCCTTGCTCCCTCAAGTCCTTCAGCAATGTTGGTAGTTATTTCAACCAGCAGTATCTTGTGGATTTAGCACAGAATTCAGCCTATCAACTAAATTGTGAGTATATTGTCCATATTAGTGGTATTAACCTAGTGCATGGAAGGAGACTGGGAGATAGAGGATGGAGTATTCATTTTGGTGCTGACCTGGAGACTCCAACTCATCTCTCCACACTTGCTGTTGTTTTCAGCCTGTCCGCCTGCCCACTGGGGTCCGAACTGCATCCACACTTGCAACTGCCACAATGGAGCCTTTTGCAGTGCCTATGATGGGGAATGTAAATGCACTCCTGGCTGGACGGGGCTCTACTGTACTCAGAGTAAGTAAGGAGCCTTGTGAAGGTCACCAAGGGAGGCCACACCCATAAATGAAATATCCTTCCTGTTTGTGTGTATCATGTTAGGTCAGTGAGGGCTCCTCCCAAGTGTATGTCACCTACTCAGTGACCACTAAATAGCTCCCTTTCTCTGAGCATCTCAGAACCCCACATACCAGCGAGCCCTCAGCTAGCTTATATGATGACACTGAGGTGAAGTAAGGGTGTGTGTAATTCATTTCTAATGTGTAACTGATTTCTCTTTCTTTTTTACCAGACTATATTTCTGTGCATAAATGCCTTTATTTCCTCTGACTGTACAAATGTGAGAATAAATGATAGGAAATAGGAAGTATGTGGAGACCCACGCCTTGCAGCTTAAGTTATTGTGTGCCCACAGAGAAAATGAGGTATACCTACAGGAACCAACCAATTCCAAATGCTTGACCTGCCTCCCATGGTTTTGATTCAGTGTGGCTGGGCCAGGACCTGTGAATCTGCATTTGTGTGCATTGGTGATAATGTCAGCCCAGGATCATGTTTTTAAAAAACATTCCTCTAGTTCTTACTCCTAGACCGTATCTCCTACTTTAGTTTTCCGCGTGTGGTTTTTAGTGTCATAAGATGCAATGTGCAAATATCCCCCAGAAGAACACATTGTGAAGAAATGCCCTACAGCTTTTAGCTTAGTGAAGTGACAAGCCAGGAGGGCATTTATTATGGCTAGTATCAATAATAACATGACTTTAAAGGATAGCTATGTTGAAGGAAGAAGATGAATTAGAAAGTAGGTAATTCCTATTAAATACTAATTTGTAAATATAATAGAGAATAGCTGGAGAAGACTTCTAGAAGTTTCTAGGAGGAGAGACAGTTATTGACCCAAGATTTGAAAGATAGAATTGGCAAGGGCAAATTTGAAAGCTTTTCTCTAAAGATTGTATATGTATAAAGATGTTTTAAGTCCTTAGGAAAAAACATTGAGATCATTTGTAGTTCTAAAAATAGGATGCCTTTGAACAGAGGACACTGTTAAGTGGACAAAGCATGACATAGTGGTGCCTGCAAGGGTCTGGTCTTACCACAGCCCTGCCTGCCATTTACCTGCTGTGTGGCTTGGGATCCTCAAGGGATAGTTCTCATCTGTAGCTTAGGAAAGCCCACCTCTGTATTTTTAGGCTACTAACAATCAAATGACAGAATGAATAAAAAAGATCCAGTGCAGAGAGGGTGTCAAACAGATAGAGGATGGGAGGGGGGATGTCATTATGAGCTGGCATCTGAGACCTGTGTCTCATTCCCACTCCTGAAAATGTTAAGCTCTCCTTAAATGGCAGAATAAAAGGCATGCACAGTCTTTGGAAACAACTGAGGAATCTGCCTGTACTGACGCTTTCATTGTGCCTAAAGCAGCCTTGCAGAGCAGCTGCTGGTGCATGTAAGCCAAGAGAGAGACAGAGACAGAGAGAGAGAGAGAGAGAGAGAGAGAGAGAGAGAGAGAGAGAGAGAGAGAGAGTGTTCTGCCCCAGGCTCCTGGTGGTAGAAGTCTTAGAAGCTGTGTAGAAGTGCAAAGACCTAAAGGACTTTCCAAAGCATGTGAAACACAGCTGTTTTTTTTTTTTTTTCTGAAGCACTCTACCACATATATTTGATAATGGTGATAATACAATTTAATTTAATAACAGACACAGTGGACAGGATTGGTAGAAGAATTTGAGTCATTTTGTATTATAGGTAAAAGCATACAGACAACCTAAATACAAAGTACTCACTTAGGTCTAGGAAATACAAATCCAGGGTTCTAGAAACTGAATGAAGAATGAAAGAGAATACGGTACCCTTCACAGGCTCCAAGGAGCTTTGTAGGAAGACACCAGTGACAGTTCCACTGGGGAACTCTCCTATCTCATGCTTGTGGATTACAACAATCTCCTTGCAGGAGCCCAGACCTGAGACTCCTAAGCAGCCCTGTGCCAGCTGAGATGCATGGGAATGCCTTTATTCTTCAACAGTATTCGAAGTCCTTCAGGTTCAACCACACATAGGCGAAGGCAGGAGGCTTGATTCTCACAGGCAGCCTTCTGATTGCCACTGTCCCCCCTCCTCACACAGGATGCCCTCTGGGGTTTTATGGCAAGGACTGTGCACTGATATGCCAGTGTCAAAATGGAGCTGACTGTGACCACATCTCAGGGCAGTGTACCTGCCGCACAGGATTCATGGGACGGCACTGTGAGCAGAGTGAGTACACTACATGGCATCCCTGGTCCCCTGGATCACCTTTCTCAAGTGGCCAGAGTTGCAAAGGCAGTGTGACTGCAGGTCTTTTGAGCTGTTTAGGTGATGGTTACCAGTTCAGCTGATTTCCCTTTTCAGGACCTCCCTGCTAGAAACCTTGTTGGCTGTCTTTCCTCTGAATTCTGAGTGACTGCACCCAGTACTCTGGGTGGAAGGGGAGAGCACCCAGTACTCTGGGTGGAAGGGGAGAGACTGTAAGTGTGAAGGCAAGTTCAACTTTTCCATTATGTCTTTCCCTCCCTTTCTTATTTTTGGAACATGGTGGCTCAGAGGTTTAACAGTGATGGCCAGTCTCCCTTCATGGCAGTGGTAAACCCAGACTACATCGGAGGACAGAACACTAGTTAGGGACAAGCGCTGGGGCCTGGGGCCAGCCCTAGGAACTTGTGTGGGAATGAGTCAAGACAAATGTTGCCACCCTTCTGACAATGACTTTTACTCTTTCCACTAACAACACACTGCCTTTGCATTTTTTTTTTAATTTTAGTCTCACTTAGGGAGAATACACTGTAGGAATCATCCATCTTTCTTGTTTCAATTTCTACCCTCCACCCCCCCCCAATGAACTATGCCTGCGCTCACAAAGTTACAAGACCATTAGCCTTAAATGGAGTATGTAAGAAGAGCATATCATTCTTATCCTCTGTGATTTTGCTCAGTACTGAAGAGGAAGCAGTAAAGGCCAAAGCTTTGTGTGGCACATGCTCTGATGCCAGAAGCCCTGAGGCAGGGCCAAATGAGAGCTCACCACTGACCAATGTGTGCATTCTGGGGAAGGTGGCTCCAAAGATGACTCACTTGGTCTAGAAATGGTATGGCATGGACAGGTGGGTGGAATTGGCATTCCTCCTCTCCATTGCAACTTTTCAGCCCCAGTGCTGCTCAGAGGTCTATCAGCCTTAAGTCTCAATGCATGGTATGTCTGTGCAGAATGCCCCTCCTGCAAATACATCAAGAGCTGCCCAGAGCCAGTTCAAGACAAAGACAGCACAATGGCAGCCTGGCATCACTGATCACCTGGAACAGAAACGGAGCACAGCAAGTCTCATGTGTAGCAATCCCTGTGTGTATAATTGCTATCTGTGTCTGCTAGACCTAGACCTAGAAAGCAGTACCGACTCCAAACGGACTTGCATGCAAATGTCAGGCAACCAGTTAAGGTCTTATTAAGAAAATCCTCTTCAGTTCTCCCACGATTTCTCTGAAGATGGAATTAAAGTGATTAAAATGTCGGTGTTTTTGAAGCTTCCTCCCAATGCTCCTTAAAAACAGAGGCGTCCTGGTTGCCAGACCTGGTTGCGATGGCACATCGCCCCCTGCCGTCCACTTTGCAAACAGCATTTGCTTTGAAGAATACCAGATTTAAATTCCATCCCCCTATATTATAGCATTGTGTGTGTGTGTGTGTGTGTGTGTGTGTGTGTGTGTGTGTGTGTGTGTGTGTGTGTGTGTGTGTGTGTTTTCGAGACAGGTTAGCCCAGGCTGGTCTCGAACTCACAGAGATCCACCTGTCTCTGGCTCCCGAGTGCTGGGATTAAAGGCGTGCACCACCAACGCCCGGCAAATTATAGCATATCTTAAGAATCATACTGCATTAGTCTCTGAGACTATGCTGGGTCATTGTATGTCTAGTGAAAGTCTTACCTAGAATAACCCAAACTGCTCCTAACTCCAGCTAATCCAAGCTAATCCAAGTGGGAACATGTCTTCAAGAGGGATTCCAGATAACTAGTTTGCACTGCTCAGTCCAGTTCCCACTGACCCACGGATCTGACTGTAGGAGTCCCATCAACTTATTTTTCATGTTTCCATGAAACCCTCACAGACCCTCTCTACACATGCATTGGAACACGGGCACAGAGGAGGTTAATGTGTTAGGAGCTGAGCCATGTTGACTGGCTCAGTCCTGAGCAGCAGGATTATGAGCCCTACCATGGCTCGAGGACCACTGTCGAGCTTCCCACACCTCAGGCGGCACAGTTCTGTCTAAGCAGGAACCAATGGATAGGACTCACCACTTGATACACAGAGAGCACTGGAGAAGACAGCCTCGGTTTGGGCCCTCAATACTTGGGGATTACAGTGGCTTCATTTCCTCTCCAGAATGCCCCGCGGGAACATACGGCTATGGCTGTCGCCAGATTTGTGACTGTCTGAACAACTCCACCTGTGACCACATCACCGGCACCTGTTACTGCAGCCCAGGGTGGAAAGGGGCACGATGTGATCAAGGTAAGTACTAGTAAATGACGAGGACTGACTCAGTGTGCCGCCACCTAGTACACTCAGTATTAAGTACTTTCACGTGTGTTATCTTGGGTACGCCTCATTGAAACTCATACGGCCTAGCTGATTACATTGCTGGGTGGATGTTTTATTTTTTTTTCTGTCTTTAATTGGTAAGAAAACTGGCTCAAAGTTACAGAAGATAGACAGTGTCCCCAGGGTCACCTAGCTGGTGCTTAGAATGTCTCAACTTTGATACCGTGCTTTTCTTACTCTAAAATTCCTGAACTTTCTGATTCTTCTTTTCTTTTTTTTAGATTTATTTAGGCATAACCAAAATATAAAACCGCACACATTTAACTCCAGTTTTCTGAAATCTGTATATATCCCTGAAGTAACTACCACAATTGAGATAATGCCTACCAGCCTGTGTTCTCATGCCCTTCTCTGCTGCTCCTAGTTTTCAGGTCATCACCGATCTTTCTGCCACTATTTACACTTTTTCCACAATTCCATGTTGAAAGAATCGCACCATGCTCTTTTAATACCTGGTTTTGTTTAGCCATCATAAATATTTGGAGGTTAAAAATGTGTTTTAGAGCAAATCAATAGTCCCGTTGTCTTGTTGCAGTCTAGTAGTCCATTGAATAGATACACCACAACTTGTGGACATCTAGATGGTTTTTGGCTATCACTAAGGCTGCTGTGAACAGTGAGCACCAGTCTTGAATAGCACATGCTTTCATTTCTCTTGGGTTAAATACTCAAGAAGGAGTGACTGAATTGGAAAGCAAGATTTTACTTAGCTTTTAAAGAAATGTGTGCCTATGTTGTTGTAACTGGGGTATGTGTCATAATCATCTGTAATTATTTGTCAAATCTATTTTTCATGGAGGCACTTGGGGGTTTCTGGTTCTCTGGGGCAGAGGGCCTTCTGAGGGTGTTCCACTGGTGGTTACGAGCATGACTTCCACCAGGAAGTTTGAGTTTAATAAGTCAAGGTCCAGGTGTCATTACCAGGTGTTTTCTGCTATTAGAAATAGTTTTTCAGAGGACAGTATCTCTAGCAGTAAGAGGCTCATGGGGCCAGGTTTATATCAAAACTGTGCTGGTTTAGAAGGCAATCCACTCTTAAAAATACTAAGGATAAGTGAAAGATTGAGTTAGGTGGGCATTTGGGGATTTATTCCTTTGTAAGATCAGTACTAGATAGTATATAAAGCAAAATAAAAATTAGATAAATCATTATCCAAGCTTAATTGCCAATCTGTGTTTAGTCTGAAATATACGAGTAGCTCTAAACCCCACTCCAGAATCTCAAGGTTCATATCCTGTCTCCTGGGGGCCAAGAGTCGGGAATAGAGATACCAACAACATCTGAAAATGAAGAATGTCTTTTTTTTCCCTTGCTCTGTTTCCAAATTAGTGTTTCATGGAGTGAAAACACCCAGGTATTAGGCCAGTGAGACTGTTTATGTTTTGTTTTGTTTTAAATTGAGGTCAAATCTTTACATGGCCCATAGTCATCCACACTTGGCCTGTTTCCACCCTCTCCTAGCTGGTGTCATCATCGTGGGCAATCTGAACAGCTTAAGTCGGACCAGCACCGCCCTGCCCGCTGATTCCTATCAGATCGGCGCCATTGCTGGCATCATCATCCTTGTCCTTGTTGTGCTCTTCCTGCTAGCGCTGTTCATTATCTACAGACACAAGCAGAAGAGGAAGGAGTCAAGCATGCCAGCAGTGACCTACACCCCTGCCATGAGGGTCATCAATGCAGATTACACCATTGCAGGTAGGGCCGCAGTGCAGGGAGGCATGTCCTTCCTTGCCAATCTAGGCTTCATCTGCTTCTTGGGGATATGATGTTTGGCTGTGTGTCCATTGTGTCTGGCAGTTTTCCATAAGGTGACCACGAATTCGGAAGAGGTACATGTGCCTAGAGCTGTGTTCTACAACTCAGCAGTAGCAAAATAATCACTTTCATTTTTCCAGAGCCTTTTGAAAAAGTTTTGTGTGTGTGTGTGTGTGTGTGTGTGTGTGTATGTGTGTGTGTGTGTGTGTGTGTGTGTGTGTGTGTGTGTTGTTTATGTGTATTCAGGTGCCCGTGGAAGCCAGAAGAAGTAGTCAGATCCACAGGGGAGCTGGAGTTACAGATGGTTGTGAGCTGCCCAACATGGGTGCTTGGAATCTTGAAATTGAACCTGGGTCCTCTGGAAGAGCAGCAAGCACTCCTAACCACTAAGCCACCTTTCCATCCCATTTGTGAGGATTTTTAAATTGGATCAATGAATGGTTGTGTTATATTTAGGCAATTTCATTTGTGGATAGAATCTGCTGAACAGACAATCCCAAATTCTCTCATATATGAGTGGGGAAAAGAAAAAGAGAGACAGTGTAGTCTCTGGTGTGTGTGCTTCAGCCAGTATCCTCCATCACTGTGCCTGCACTCACAGAAATTGTAGACAGCCAAGTCATACAGGAGGCAAGTTACGGTGCATGCAGTCCATTATAAAACACTTTTGAATCCATTCAACCTTCAAAGGAAGAAAAAAATCTTAAACTAAGGAAACTGAAATCTTACTCAGTCTTGAGCAATTACTGAAGGACCCTGGCTATATGCTTATAAATATTATGATTCTAGGAGAATATGCAAAATAGGCAATTTACATAAGAGTATATTTTCAGTGCAGAATTATTATGTCAAGAAATCAAGTGCTTTTAAAGAAGCAGATGGGTATAGCTGCTGTAGTTTCAAGTGATGCTATCTCTGTTCTTACAAGCCCCAAAGCTAAGAGCAGTCTTCCACGGATGCATTCACAATTTCCAAAGAGGCAGTAGCTGGTACCTGCTCTTCTGGGGGTTTTGAGGAGTAGGCTGGGTAGGAGAGGAAAACATCTGTGCTGTCATCTTGATTTAACTGTTTCCTCTCTTCTTGCAGAAACCCTGCCTCACAGCAATGGTGGAAATGCCAACAGCCACTACTTCACTAATCCCAGTTACCACACACTTAGCCAGTGTGCCACATCCCCTCATGTCAATAACAGGGACAGGATGACCATTGCCAAGGTGAGGAAAAAAAAACCCTCAAAAATCTGAAAGTGGAGAGGGGTAAGAGACAAGCAGCACACATCCACTTCGGCTGCAGCTCACCACTGCTGCTTAGCTATTTTGTGCATCTTGCACACTCCATTCCTCTTAAACTATCTCCTGGGTGTGTCTAAGCATCTTCAGGGACCTCACCAGGGGCTAAGTAATAATGGCTTCCAGTCTCTCCCACTGCTGCTGCCTGCATTAAGGTCTCCCTATCAACAGTCCTCACTGCATTGCTAATTTTACATGAGCTGAAAACCATGTTTCACGATGATGCTAATAAAAACTTGAATTCCTATTGTGAAATCACCAAGTTTATCTTTTCTGACCACCTGTATTTCTGTGTCCTCCCCAGGATTCTCTGAGTTCCAAACTCACTTTTCCTCTGTCCCCAGTCTCCATCATCTGGCTCACCACTGTCCAGCTCTCTATTAGGGAAGGAAGGAACAGAGCAAAAGAGGGGGATCAAAGTTAATTTAATCCGCTGTCGCTATTGACACTGCTGGTTTTTCACAGTGGCATCTGAGACTTAGATAGTGATATGCATTGCCCAGATACCATGTTCATCATCCCCACCCCATCTGGTACAGGTTCCATGCTCATGTCTATCAGCATGGTCAAGACATGGGGGACCCACAGCATCTTTGATAGTACCTAGACCCACAATTCTTTCCTTCAATTTAAAACTCTTTATTTATAACCCAAATGAAGTCTAATTGATAAAAGGTGACAGTGTGAAATGAAGCCCGTCATGTCATGGGGACTGAGGGGTGTTCACTCTGCATGCCAGGAATGGGTCCCTTCACCTCTTTCTCACCTCCCCTCACTTGAGGGGAGAGCCTAGCCATCAATCCTGGAATTGCTTTTCCCTGGTTTGGTCTCCTCTTAAATCTTGTTTTTCTTTTCATAGTCGAAAAACAATCAACTCTTTGTGAATCTTAAAAATGTGAATCCTGGGAAGAGAAGTGCCTTGGTGGACTGCACCGGGACATTGCCAGCCGACTGGAAGCAAGGTGGATACCTCAATGAACTTGGTGAGGCCCACAAGTGCATGCACATTCTGGACAGTCTAAGCACTCATTCTGCTGTGCGAGCACCATAGCCATCCTTCAGAAACACGCACCCAATCCAAATAATGTGTAACACCTCTATAGGGCTTACTAACTAACCTTAACATCTTATTTGTTCAATGAACACAATGAACACACCTTGCTCCAGAATTGACAGCCAGGCATCTCTGTCCACTAGTCTCTTCATCCACATTAACTCAGTTCTCACCAGAACTCTGATAGGAAGTCCTCAGCTCCATGTGACAGTTAAACAAATGAGGCCTGAAAAGCTGCAGTGATTTCCATAAGGCCCAGCAGCATGTTGTTAAGAACCTGTTAGAACTGGTCTTTGAACCCTGTCAGCCTTTGCCATGATGTGATATCCTCTTTGTTCTCTCTTACTATTGAATGCCACATTCAACATCTCTCCCTTGTTTCATGTGTGGAAACAGCCATGAGATTAGTGGTACTCAAGCTTTGTGCAATCAGGATGGATTATATTCTTAAATATTATTGAATACCCCAAAGGGCCCCTGCTGATGTAGACTATGTCTACTTGATAGTTGCCATATTGCAAATTGAAAATTAAAAAACTTAAAAAATAGTTATAATTTTAGCTAATTTGCAATACGAACATCATTTCACAACACTAAGAGCATATTATAAAACTACATTCTCCTCCCCCTGCCCCCACCCCTGCAGATTAGTGAGAAGAATGACTCTGCTTTACAGCTTTATTTCCTGTCTGGCTTAAGAGCAAATAGTCAAATTCTCACATCTGCTTTTCAGTCAGTCAGTCAATTGTGGAGCTCATACTGTACGGCTTCAGGGAAATCCCACTGTACACTGAAAGAGTGTTAAAATGGCGGGCACATAAATACCATTCTACTAGGAAATCATTTTAGTTTTGAGGACCTGATCCGGAATTGTGGGTGCCAGCTTCCTGGATACACCACCCAGCACAAGGTACAGTTTGCTCATTAGCCTAAGGAAAATAGTGATCCAGTAACGAACATGGGTTCTCTGCTTTGTGTCGGACTCATTCTGTTGCTGTGATTAAAAACCTTTAGCCAGAAGCAGTTTAGAGGAGGAAAGGGTTTATTTCATCTTACACTTCTAGGACACAATCCATTATAGAAGTCAGGGCAGAAGCTATGGAAGAGTGTTTCCCTACTCTCATGCTCCCTCCATTCCACTCTCTTCCTTCCCCTCTTTTCTCTCCCTCCCCCATACATCACCACCCTCTGCTTTGAACTAAGTCCTTAACATTGCTTTGAAAGATTAAAACAAAAATTTCCTGCAATGGTTACAGAAGGACTAACACTGATGGTGTTAGGACAACTTAAGTGTTACAGTAATTGAAGCTCCATTCATTTCTATGGTCTTCAAAGTCCGCAAGGCGTGCTCACACATGTGTGTGCGTGCATGTGTGTGTCTGTGCGTGTGTGTGTGTGTGTGTGTGTGTGTTAGATTTCACTTAATAGTGAGAATAACTACATAAGGCTGGAGTGAATGTTTTTGAGAAGACAAAACTGACACTTGCCCTAAAGTTAGGCACCTAGGGAGTAATGGGAGCCAAGTGCTTTGGCTCCTGTATGCTGAATTTTTCTCTTTTTCTTGATGGCTACATACAATCTTTATTTCCTGTTTAGCACTAGATCTGCAATGTAGCATTTATACAAGGTGGCATAAAATGGACTAGAGGGGACTTCTTGTCTTCTCAGGAATGTGGGTGCTACGGGTTGGTGATTACAGTCTGATGCTCTACCGAAGGTGCTTACAGCTTCATCGGTTTCAGTGTTTGCATGTTTTCACTGCCAACAGATTTCATTTCATTTTTTCCCAGTGTGAGCAGGGCAACTTATTACAAACCATGAAGTTCAGATATTTGAAAACAAGTCTAGGTAGACTCATCTACAAATGCTCCCTCCCCAAAAAACCCTGGAAAAGTTGACAGTTTCAAATAAAAATTAATAAAAATGGTCAAGTTCTAGAATTTACTGATAAACTGTTAAGTCAACACACTTACAGTGGAGATTATGCTAAAACTGAATACTAGTTACTGAGAAAACCACGTGAAAACCATAAGACCCTTGAAGGAGCTGTTAAGAGAGTGAACTGTCAGGTCTAGTCTTGACAACATCCTTCGTCTTAATCAGACTTGATTCAGGTTTGCTGTACCTCTTTGCTTGTCCATTTGTTCCTACATAAGTTCATCAGCCTTTCCCAAGTCATGCAAACAAGCAGGTGAATGATGAGATGAGTGTGTCCATGCATACTGCACCCTTGGGTCCATCCCCTGGCATGATTGATGTGGTTAAAGATCTGTTGGAGCAGAGCCATGGTGGCTCACTTTGGACCAATCATCTGCTGCGATTTGAGATGTGGGACATGTTTCCTTTTACATTCAGTCCTCATGAGCTGGTTTTTCCTTCTTCATCACAGGTGCTTTCGGACTTGACAGAAGTTATATGGGAAAGTCCTTAAAAGGTATGGTGTAAACTTGAAGAAGTATCTCAGAGACTAAAATAAATTTTTAAAACAAGTAAATGTGGAATTACCATGATGACCTAGACTTTTCAATGTGACAAGTCACTGTACTAAGACACCAACATATTTGATGGACATAGAGAGAATGACTATAGGTGTGTCAGTTTTAGGGAGGACAAATGTTCCAGTTTTCTGAGAGAATACTCATATTTTCTTGAAATGAAACAGGGGAAGGAGAACCATGGACTGGGAAACACCTGGAAATAGAAAGGGATCGGTGATTAACACCGGCCTTTCACAGTGACTTTGAGAAATAAGCTATCCAGTACCAAGGTGTTACAAAGAGTTTCCACAACACAAATGCCCCTTTTTCTATGATACTAGAAATACCCTGTGTTCCTGGGGCTAGCAACTCCTGGTTTATTGATTTAAAGACTTTAATTAGTAAATTTTCTTATAGTATCAGGACAGAATCAATTGTATTTGAATGTGATCATCAAAATGAAATCAGACCCATGGCATTTTTCTTGGCAGTCCCCTTAGAGGGGAGCTAAAATTACTTTATAGATGGGCAATTTTATAGCAAATTGTCTTTAAAATAAGTAGAAAGTACACATTGTTTTCAGCAAATGCCTTTAGAGAAACCTCCCCATAAAGAAAGAGAATAATCTGCCCAAGGAAATTATCACCAAGAAATGATGTTGCCTGTGAACTGTACTTATTCCTTCCCTTTTATTTCTTTTCTGAGATCTGGGAAAGAACTCTGAATATAATTCCAGTAACTGCTCCCTAAGCAGCTCTGAAAACCCATATGCCACGATTAAAGACCCACCTGCACTCTTGCCTAAAAGCTCCGAGTGTGGCTACGTAGAGATGAAGTCACCGGCACGGAGAGACTCCCCATATGCAGAGATCAATAACTCCACTTCAGCCAACAGGAATGTCTATGAAGTTGGTGAGTTCTCTACACATATAAAGAACCTTGGCCCTAAACTGTGTCTGAACAGTTCTAAGTAAGCCAGTGTTTTGTATGCAATGTGTTTTACAAAGATTGTATTAATTGATGTGAAATAATTTTTTCAGGAAAACAACATTTAGCAAATTAAAAATAATCTCCCTTATTTTGCACATGGCCATAATCTTTTGTTTTATAACTATGGCAAATATTTTAGCACACATGTGGAGGAGCATATGTATCCTATTAGTTAATATAGCAGGTAAGTCAAAACAAATGGCTCAAGTAGACCAAACAGGTGGCCCCATTTCCCGGCTGTATCCATGATATTAACATAATGCTTTTAGCAGAATTGGAACATTCTTATTTTAAACTTACTTAATATGTCAGATGTGTTCTCATATCAATCTGTTATGAGTTAGGGGTAATTAAATATAAAACTATACTTATTTTGAATGCCTTTTGTGAATGCCATTTGGGAAAAGATAAAACATACTGTAGCCAATGTTGATTAGATAGTAGATCTATATTTTAGTCTCTCTGCCCACATATACAGTATAAAAACTACTTGTTAATAGAGAAACTATAGTGAACATATATATTTATTTATAGTCAGTAATAGTATCCCCTATCTGTTGTTTAAGCCCAGCATATTAAGATGAGAACTTAGCTCAGTGTTTAAGGCCAAACTTGTAAATATGTTGTGTATTTCCATAAATTGAGGCAACCTCTAAGAACACTTTCACCTGTAGGGTCAGGGGCTTGGACTAGGTTATTCCCAAGGTGTTTTGAGACAACGTTTCATATTCATGCTTTCTGTACATCTTCTTGATTTCTTAATCCTTTTCTCTGAATACTATTTCTGGGTGCTAGTTGGTTGAACAACGTTAGAGTTCTCTTTCCTGTGAGATTATAAAAGATACTGTCTTTACAATCTATTTCCCTAGATTTTTATAAAGCACTTCTTTTGTGTTTTATATTGGAAAGAAATAGCATCATCTTTTAAAAAAATTTCCCCGCTGATACATATTTGTTGTTGGTTGCTGGTTCTTACAGAACCTACAGTGAGTGTTGTCCAAGGAGTATTCAGCAATAATGGTCATCTCTCCCAAGATCCATATGACCTTCCAAAGAACAGTCACATCCCTTGCCATTATGACCTGCTGCCAGTAAGGGACAGCTCATCCTCTCCCAAGAGAGAAGATGGTGGTGGTGGCGGCAGCAGCAGCAGCAGCAGCAGCAATAGCAGCAGCAGCAGCAGCAGCAACAGCAGCAGCAGCAGCAGTGAATGACCTCAGAGGACTACTGGGTGAGCGCTGGAACTCTTTCCATGCCCGCTGTTCAGGTCTTTCCATGCCCATCTTCCAGTTTTTGCTGCACATGAAGTGAACTAATCCTATAAGCAGCTGTTGAACACGGACCAGAAAGCCCAAGCTGAGGCTGACACCCATCGCACGTGGTGTGTTGTAAACAGATGGTTTGGAAGGAGGGAGCTTCACGATTTCTCATTGCTGTTAGGAACTGCAAAACCAGTGACTTGTTTTAAGATGTTGGCTGATGCGGTGAACTTGGTAGAACCTTTCAGAGACACAGGCTTGAGGGGACACTGTAATTAGCCCCTGGAAAATTAAAGTCTATTTGTTAACATCACAGAGACACCCCTAGCTAGGATTGTTCAGGTTACCACACATTTACTTAATGAAAATGGAAATTACTAAACATGTAGGAGACAAAGAATATATTCCTGAGTCCTTCTTGCATATTTTTCCATTTGGACTCGGGATCGTAGGGACTGTATGATCATTGGAGGAAGCAGTCTGTCATGGGATAGAATTGCATAAACTTCGAATAAACTCTAGCAATGGGAGAAAATCTAAATATGAAACCTTGTTTTTAGAATGAAAGATGTACAATTAAAATTATTTTAGATATAGTGTAAGTATTGCAGAAATCAATACATAAATGTCGTATTTGTTTGACCTTTGACCCATGTTAGATTCACGATATCATTCTAATCACTGTCTCCATCATGCATATTTACCACTTCAGATTCATAACTTATCAGTTATTCATAAATACAAAGATGCAGTCCTTTTATTTTTATTGAGTGAGTGTGTGATGAGTGGCAAAGAGTGTACATTTAAGTGTAAGATGCTTGGGTATGATAAACCTTTAGTAATACATGCTGTATTATAGACTTAGAGGAACATTCTCCTTAATTTTTCCCTAGAAGTGACTGAAATATTTTTGTGCATATTTGGGAAAAGGGCACTTTCCTTATTAATTGTTGATTTAGAGAAACTATGCTTAAGCTGGCCTTTTGCATTGATAATGGGTGATAATTGCACCCACCACCCCTTTTAGTTGGTATGTTCATTAAGTTGTATATTCTATGTTTTGTAGTGTTTGGATTGTTAATGCAAGAATATGATATGTCCATTGTTTGCTGCGTCATTGCCATTCATCTTTTGCTTGATAAAAATGCATTGTTTTTCTTTGGGAGGGAAGAAATGAAAATACACAATTGAACCTATTAAACTGTTTGTTACAAAAATATTATAGTAGTGATAGGTGATCACTGGAATAGAACTTTCTAGAGTCCACAATGGAGCTCTTCTGTTGATGTTAGTTCCCCAAGTCTTGGTTAAACTCAGGAAGGAGGAGCAGTGGTACTACAGGTGATTTACTAAAGATTTCCATCATGGTTATCAATAACTGACCATCTAAACTGGGATACTTTTAGTAGTAAATGAGGGCGTTACTAATAATCATTCTGCATTGGGTTTAAATGTGGACTGTTCCCAGAAGATTAGAACAGAGGCTTGCCCAGTGCATACTATCACAGACACATCTTTACCCATGGCTCTGACCTCATGAGAAAGCCAAGGTGATACAAGAAGGCATTGCTATAACGAGCATTCAGAGGAGTGGAAAGACTGTGAGGGAATGTAACATCACAAGAGAAAGCAGCAGTCATTGATGTTTTAAAGATATGAAATCCTACATGATAATCTGCTAGAGTCCATTTATAATTATCTACCCTACACCCATCTACTATGGTAGCCATAAAGTATTGTCTACTCAGCCTTTGCAGTGGAATATCTACTCAGTTTGCATTTTACACCTGTGCCCATCATGATGGGTTAATTTGGTCAGGTGAGTAATTTTTCAAATGTACTTAGGGCAATTGCTCTTTTATTATCTGGAACAGACTTCAGAAACAATTAATTTTTTCCCAGAGTGAAGCACTGGCTGATCCATAGGAAGCAAACATCAAACAGACAGATGGGTTAACAGTCACAGTAGTCCTTCCTGGTTAAAAAAAAGAAGATTGAGTACTTGTCCTTTTTCTCCTTTAATATTATCATTTACTGTATTTGTACAGCATTGCATCTGAACTTGCCCAAATGATAATGCTTTCATTAGGAGAATATAGTATTTGTGGTTAACTCTATGATAAGGAAATTTTTATAATTATTCAATGTTAGACCCAAGTCCCTTCTGGTAGAGTGCTAGTAGCAGACAGAATGAAATGTGTTTAGCATTGTTTGTTGGGTGTTGATCAAATACAGAAAAACTGACCTTAGAAGCTTATAACAGAGAAGCATAGAGTGTCACAGACAAATCTAATAGCATAATAACTGCTGACCATGAGAAATGCAGACTACTTTATGGAAATACGATTATTTGGACCTCAGTGGACCATAACAGTGGTCAGTCTTAGGGAACTTTGCAACCAAATATAAGTTGAAGTCAAGCAAAAGCATCGCATAATACCATCGATAATTCACATTGATATTAGAAGTCTACAGTTCAAGTAAGACAAAAGTCATAAAAATTAATTTGGGGCTATGGTTTCCATCTCTGGGTAACATGTCCTTATTATTCCAGAGAAACACTTAAGGGCTATTTTGATTTTGGAGTACTAATGCCTTGGACATATCCAGAGGCTTGTTGTGGAGTGGTTGTTAATGAAGCATGGGATGACACACAGCAAGTTGCCCCATCGAGTCCTGTTCATTATTTTTGTCTCAGCTTTGTTTTGATATGACCAAATTGCAATGTATCTATATATATTTTAGAAGAAAAAATTCAAACTGCAGTATGGTTTACTTGGTATTAGCAAACAAAATTTAATCCTTTGAGTGTTAAACTATTTCTCGTTTCCAAAGATGATAAACCTTCCTCAGCATTAGTTTCATTGTCATTTATACTGCCAAGTAGCTTTATAGATGAATACAATAAACTTTCTGATAAAAACAACTCTAAAGCAGTATTTCTTTCTTCATGTGACTCTGTTGACCAAGGAGAGAAAGTTTATGATACTACTAGAAAATTAACACTTTGTCATGCATGGCTCCAGAGTACTTTATCTGTACATTAAAAAACAGTAGCACTTTGTTACATTTAATTGCTAATGTGTATGCTTTTCCTTTAGATCAGTGGTTCTCAACCTTTCTAATGCTGTGACCCTTTGATACAGTTCCTCATGTTGTGATGACTCCCAAACCATAAAACTGTTTTCCTTGATAGTTCAAAACTGTAATTTTGCTACGTTACGAATTGTAATGTAAATAATCTTTGGAGACAGAGGTTTGCCAAAGGGGTCTTGACCCACAGGTTGAGAACTGCTGCTTTAGATTGTTATGTTTGTTTGTTTTCAAGGCCAGATCTTATGTAGGTCAGGGTGGCTGAGGATGACCTGAACTTCTGACATTCCTGTCTCTACCTCCTGAGGGCACCACCATGTCCAGTTTATATGATGCTGGAGATCAAAACTCTGGGTTTTGTGTATGATAGGCAAGACTCTACCAACAAGACTGTGTTCCCAGCCCAAGATTACTTGTTTTTGAAAGACAGGAGCCTCATTTTTATTCACATGTGAACTTGCTTACACTTTCAGAGGGTGAGTTCCATGACCACCCTCTGAAGCGTGGCAGCAGGTAGGCAGGCATGGTTCTGAGAGCTTACACCCTGATCTGCAGGCAGCAGGTAGAGAGAGACTAGGCCTACTGGGATTTTGAAACCTCAAAGCCTGCCCCTAGTGACACATCTATTAAAACAGGGCCATGCCTCCTCCAAGAAGGCCACACTTCTTAATCCTTCCCAGAGAGGTCCACTAACTGGGGACCAAGCATCCTAACATAGGAGCTCTACAACATTATTACCATTAGTCCTCTTCCGTTCATATATAGTATATTGAATTTCAACCCCTCCAAAGATCCTCTGATTCTTGGCATAGTGCAACAAGAGCCCTTAGAAGACAGACACCGGCTAGTGGCTAGTCATGAAAAGGCTAGTCTTTTTTACCATATCACTGGAAGAAGATTTTCAATTTGAAAATCCAAGTGGGAAACATGAGTGTGACATTTCAGTTTCTGTGAGCTGGTGAGGGAGGGGGGATTATGGTGAGAATACCCAGTAAGAGCCAGCTGACTTGGGAGAGAAAGTAAGGGAGGGAATGTCCACTGTCACATTCACTGCAGTGATAGAAGCTAGCAGTGCTGGGTTCTCTTAAAGAAGGAAGGATACTTTTCAAGTTGGGTTGAGAACATCTATCTCTACTTGGATATGCCAAGGACCAGAGAGATCTACAGAGGTGCTGAAATACATTAGCTATATGAATAGACAGAGGAAGACTGGTGGGAATGTTGTAGCATAGTTAGAATGGAAAAAAATGAAAGTATACTATTAAATGAGCCTCTATTATGGAAATGGAGGTAATGTGGAAAATAGGATTGAAGCTCTTAGGGAATATAATCATAGGAGCTGAGAGAGTTTTCTGGAACTAAAAACGACTTATTACTTTAAAAATTTATCAGTGGAATGTAAAAATATGTTAATTGAGAAGACTGAATTCATATTTTTAAAGATGAGATGAATTAAAGAGTAAGTCTCTCTCGTGTGTGTGTTGTATGTGTATCTGTGTGCATGCATGAAGAGGTAGGAAGAGGGTGTCAGGAGTCTTCCTCTATTGCTTTCCACATTAGTTTTCAAGTTAGAGTCTCTCGGTGGGCCTGAAGTTCAGTATTTTGGCTAAGCTTGTTAACCAGCATACTTTAGGGATCCTTGTGTCTCTGCCATCAATAGTGACATGCACAGCCATGCCTGACTATTGTTCACGGCTACAGAGGATTTGAGCCATGTCCTGATGCTTATACAGCAAGTTCTCTCTCACCAACTGAGCCATCTCCCCAGCCCAAGAGTAAAATCTTAAATATGGAACTCATAGGTGCAAAGAAAGACTGGTCCAAGGGTCCTAGAATGTAAGAAGTTGCTGGTCCAGAGGAAAGAGGGGGACGTGCTGTGAAGTAATAACAACAGAAAGAGGCATGCCTCCCATGGGCTTGCACAAAATAAAATTTAAAACATAGATTAAAAAGAATAACAGGAGAAAACTTTGAAAATGTGACCCAGGTGTTCAGATCTTCCTTTTCAATGTTGCCTGTCCTGTCAGATAAGTCCATAAAAGTATATGGAGGAAGTCCCATCCTGGAGAAATCTCTTAGTGATTAAAAAAAAAAAACTTTAAACCACACAAGAAGACTTAACAAATTGTTTACAAAGGAAGGAAAATCTGAGCAAATAGAAACAGGGTGAGATGGAAGAGGAATGGGGAGGAGGCCACAGTAGGCAAAGACAGTAACGACTAAACAAATTGAGTTGTGAAACTGCCTGCTGTTCTCCTGCTGCAACATCAGTAGCATCTCCTTCCAGATCAAGAAGGTCACCTGTCAGCAGGGTGTTTAAAATCCCCATTAAATTTTTGTTCCAATGTTTGACCCAAACTAGTATATACCAAGAAGAAGCAATGGACAATGAAGCATAGAAGATGCTGTACTGTGGACCGGCATAGGGAGGAAGCAGGAAATACAGAAGCACCTGTTTATCATTAACTTGCTATTAAGGAACCAGCAAAAATAAAACTCTGAGGTCAAAATGAGTCAAAACCTGCATAGCTCTTGGCATGCGACATGCTACAGTTCACCCAGTGTTAATGATTTAGAATCCACTCCCGATTATCATGTGGTAGAAAAATATGAAAATGGAACACAAAGTGGCCATGCAGCCATAACATATTTAACAATTTAGCATTGTATTCCCAGAATTACAGAACAAGTGCCCTTTAGACACCTTCAAACTGGACTCAAAATCCATTAACCTGTTATAACCTCCATTTAACTTACCCCAAAGCAGAGACTATGTTGCTAACCTAACAACGAACCTCTCTGTTTTCCAAATTTCTAGCTGGCTGTCAGGCTGCTTTTCCTTTTGTGCATGGTTGGGGGTGTATCTATTTGTATGGGTGGGCATACATGTGTACATGTGTGTATGCATGCAAGTGGAGACCCAAGGCTGATGTTAGATGTCTTCCTTGATTGCTCTCCACCTTTCTTTTCTTTTCTCGTCTATTACTTTTTTTTTTTTTTACAATATCATTGAATCTGGGGCTCATCAATTCAGGTAGACCCAATGGATGGGCCAGTTTCTGCCTCCCTTAGTGCCAGAGTTACAGACAGGTACTACCTCACTCAGCTTTTACATGGGGGGGTGTTAGGGAACCAAGCTTAGATTCTCATACCAGCTGAGACAACTTAGCTCCCAGGCTAGTTTTTCTTTAGCTACTTAGTGGTCATTAGTTAAACTGGAGAACAGACATGGACACAATCCTCCCTAAATGTCTTAAGCCATTGCTTCCAATGTGCTCAGTAGAGACCCATAGATGCATAATAAAACTAAGGCAAGGATATGGTGAACTATCAACTAAAGCCAAAGTGTATTGACATAGTAGTTTAGAAGCTCAACACTGGCTTGTGTTCTACTGGATATGAGGCACCTCAGAGGATCATGAAGAAAAAGGGTTGCACTTGACATCTTACTCCAATGCTTCAAGTCCATAGTGTAGAATAAATGGCTGATAAACCTGACTTGAAGCTTGGGGGTGTAGGCCTAGTATAGCAGGGCCCTGGGTTCAAATTCCAAACACACACACACACACACACACACACACACACACACACACACACACAGCCTTGATAGTAATAGTGTAATCAGTACATCAACATGTAAATGAAAAAAAAAACACAGCCCAGGATTAAATGGATTTACTTCCTATGTTTTGTGTGTTTTTGCCTACATGTATGTCTATGTGACATACATGTGAATGTATGTCACATACATTCACATGTATACATTCACATGTATGTCTATGTGACATACATGTGAATGCAGCACCCACAGAGTCCAGAAGAGGTCATTGGAGACCCCTAGGACTGGAGTTAGACAGTTATGAGCCACCATGTGGGTGCTAGGAAATGAACTCGGATGTTCTGAAAGAGCAGTCAGTGCTCTTAACTGTTGAGCCATCTCTGCAGTCTTGAGTCCCCTATTTTTTTTACAAAGCCGTGTGCACACACAAGTGTGTGTGTGTGTGTGTGTGTGTGTGTGTGTGTGTGTGTGTGTACATATGTATACATTTGTGGTGTATGTGTTCACATAGATATGTGCATGTGGGTATGCATGTATTCATTTGCAACTGTTTGTAGAGAGCAAAGGTTGGCATCAGGTATCTTCCCCAATTGCTCTCCACCTTATATTTTGAGAACTAGCTGTGTCACTGAACTCAGAACTTACCAGTTCAGATGTGCTGTGCTGGCTGGCCAGTGAACTCCAGGGATCCTTTTTTCTCTGCACCTCAGTGCTGGGATCATGGTTGTGCACCACTGCGCTCAGCTTTCTATATTTTTAGTTTCTGAATGTGAGTTTTAGAGATTCAAACACTGGTCCTCATGCTTGCACAGCAAACATTTTACCAACTGAGCCATCTCCCCAGCTCTGACAAACCTTTTTTCCCCAAACATGGTCCCGAGAAAACTAGATTTTCACATATAGGAGGATTAAACTAGATCTCTATATCCCAGCATACACACACACACACACACACACACACACACACACACACACACACACACTCAAAATAGAACAAAGACCTTAATGTAGGACCTGAACTTTTAAAAACAGCCTGTAGGCTGAATTTTTATGTTCCGCCAGCAGTTCCCAAATAAACACACAGAGTGTTGACATAAATTATAAATGCTCAGTAGATAGCTCAGGCTTGTTACTAGCTAACTCGTACATTTTAAATTAACCCATATTCCTTTATTTACACTCTGCGTTCATCTCCTGCTCCCGATGTGTTTTTATTAGATTCCTGAGTGTGCGAACCTGTGTGTCTCTGCATTTCTATGTTTTTCTTGCACTTTTTCTTTGGGTCCTTTTCTTATTTTGCTGTTTTATTATATTCTGATTTCTTTGTTAATTGGTTTATCTTATTTTATTGTTTTTCCTCAGATACCTATTTGTCTTTTAAGGAGAGATAGAAAGGGGATGGATCCAGATTGGAGGGGAGGTGGGGAGGAATTAGGAGGAGTAAGGGGAGGGGAAAACATATTCAGAATATATTGTGTGAAAGGAAAAAAACTATTTTTAATGAAAGAAAAGAATGGAAAAAAGAAAATGATCCTGGAAGGAGCATCCTACCCTTAGTGGGACACCTGACTGGTCTGTGAGCTGTGCACCTGGCACATATAAAATGGGCTTCATTAAACCTTGATTAGATGAGCACATATTAAAACAGTATTCATTTCATTACATTGATGATTTTAAGGCAAAGTAAGTACTAAATAACAAATAGTAAAAAGCTAAGTGCCATTAAACAAAACTGAACAATGAAGCATGATGCATAACCTGTTAAAACATTATGTGTTTATAGTTTTGGTTGTGGGCTTAGCCTTTGACAGCTAAGCCAGGAGGAGTGATGAGCAAAGAGATCAAGACCATGCTGGAGAAACAAACAGAAACAGCTGACCTGAGCAAGTGGGAGCTCACGGATCCCAGTCTGACAACTGGGGAACCAGGCCCCCTACATGTAGATGTCAGTTGGGGGGGGGCGGGCTTGGGCAGTCTATGGGGCCTCTGCCAGTAGAACCAGTATTTATCCCTAGTGCACAGATTTTGGGAGCCCATTACCCATAGAGGGATACTCTCTTAGCCTAGATAAATGGGGAGCGCCTAGGCCCTGCCCCAAATGATGTGACAGACTTTGATGATCCCTTATGGGAGGCCTCACCCTCCCTGGGGAGTGGATAGGGGGTAGGATGGGGATTATTGGTGGGCATGGAAAGATAGAAGGGAGAGGGAACTGGGTTTGGTATGTAAAATAAGATTGTTTCTCATTTAAAGAATTTTTTTTTAAAAATCATGTACTTAATATAGGACAGATTCACTTAGTGTCTGTTTTGTTGTTGCTGCTGTTGCTGCTGCTACTGTTGGTAGTGATTGGGTAGCAGTAAATAAGGAGCTCTTGCTCTCATCCAAAGGCATATGTGATTATCCAAGGGGATGACCTCAAGGAAAGCTTTTGCTTGCTTGTGTGCATATTAAATTCTCCACTGACAAAAACCAGGTCTGCTGTTTTTCTGCTCCAAACTTTATGCTGTTGGGAATCCATTCAGAAGCTGAAGGAGAACAAGGCCAAGGGAAACCTCAGATGAATATAAAAAGGACAGCTGCTTCTTAGAGAAGCAAAGCATGATGGGTCTTTATCCTGTGTCACAGCCAGCTGGAGACTCAACCCTCATGCTGTGTCAGCTGTGCCAGGATACTCTGGTAATATTTCTTATTGGCATTTAAAAGATTTTAGTGTGTGCTTGAGAATTTCACACACTGGGATTTGATCATACTCACCCTTTCTCCCCCAACTCTTCCCAGATCCATCCTGGTTCTCATTCATCTAACTCTATCTCCACCAACAACCCTCAAGGTCAATTTGGGCTGCCTAAATATTCTTAGATGCATGGTCCCTCCACTGTAATATGGTTGACATGCTAGGAACCATACTTTTAGAGAACACTGAGGCTCAATAATTGCCAAAAGGTCCATGTTTAGAAGTGGCATTTTTGTGCCCAGCTCCCTCTCCATGCAGGGTTTTGGTCTGGCTTAGGCTTGCACAGATCTTGTGAGTGCTGGCATACCCACTCTGAGTTCTTATGTGCAGTTCTTATTGCCCTGTTGTGTTCAGAAGATATTGTAGTCATTTCCCTCTTGCTCTTACACTCTTTCTTTCCCCTCTTCTGTGTTCAGAATCCTGTCACGCCATGCAGAAGTGGAGGATAATGCTGAAACACACATTGCTCTCTTTATTTATTAGCATAGGTGGCCCACATAGGATGTGATGATGTTAACTTGATTTCTACCTGGTCTAGAGTATCCTTATCTTTTCTTGATCCCTTCTTTCTTCTCATCACACCACAAGCAAGCCACAGCTCCTGTTCAGGCAATGATGCTTTATGATGCAGATATTTTGTTAGTGTAGTTAAGGAATTCTCATCTCAATTTAATGGTTAGTTATTGTGGTGGTTTGAATAGGAATGGCACCCTTAAGCTCATATATTTGAATGCTTGATCATTAGGCAATGGCTTTGCTTGATAGGGATTAGGAGGTGTGGCCTTGTTGGAGTAGGTGTGGCCTTTTTGTAGGAAGGGCATCACTGTGGGTGGGCTTTGGGGTTGCAGATGCTTAATCCAGCCCCAGCATCTCTCTTCTTCCTATTGTCTGACAGTACAGATGTAGAACTCTTAGCTACCTTTCCAGCACCATGTCTGCCTGCATGCTGTCAAGCTTCCTACTGTGACAATAATAGACTAAACCTCTGAACCTGTAAGTAAGCCCCAACTAAATGTTTTCCATTTTAAGAGATGCCATGGTCATGGTTTCTGTTGGTAGTGATAGAACATTGATGAAGGCAGTCATAACAATTATCTAGGTCTGGTATTTATTATCTTAACTATGTTATCTTCCCCCTAAATAGCTCTCTCTCTTTGTAGTCTGTGCTGTAGAAACAGTTTTCATTGTGTCTTCCTCAAATTCTTTTATGGACTGAGAGGCAAGTGATCACTGACTTACTCTCAGGATGATAGAAACAAGAGGGAATGTGGAGCTGGCTGGCTTGTTGAAATAATTTTTTTCAGAGATACTACCTTGTGTGCTCTTAATCAAAATATTTCACCTCATGTGACAATAGCTATTCAGCCTAGAAGAGCTATTGACTTTGTTTTCCATAGAATTTCCATAGCATATAAAGTACATATTTTATAACTGCAAATGAATGAGCTACCACACTCAATCCTGGTTTAACTTCCCAGATGAACTTTCTTGGTAGCCTGCTAAGATGACTTCACATAGTGCCTTAGTGGTGTGTATATCATTCCTAGATTTCAATCACACTACAGAAGCAAGACTAGAAATGGCTCTTGTCCTTGAGAAATTTATGAAAGAGCAAGTATGTTTTAAAGCAGAGATAGTCATATGTAAGTGAAATGCCACTTTAAAATAAATTAGTAAACTTTATTGTTTAGAACATTCATAGGGTTATAGTAAATGACAAATAGAAAGTGCAGACTTCACGTACAGTCATGTCCTCTCATACACATGTTTTCCCCATCTGTTGGCATTCCTTCCCAGTGACACGTGTTACTATCCATCAGTGAACAGTCTTGTTTATGGTGAGTTAGCAATAAGTCTTGAAGTTGGGTAGCATTAGTCCTCTAACTTTATTCTTCCTCAGTACAATGTTGGCTATTTTTACATTGTTTGTCTATTTTTGAATTTCCTAGATCTGATATTTAGGGTCTTCCATTAATTTTGGAGGATTTTCAACCATCATTTGTAGGGAGTCACCCTAGCCCCGCCCAATAGTCCTGGGGCAGGTACCAGGTGGATCCGTGGACTCGCCCAGAAAGGCGTGGTGAAGGAAAGCCGGGGTGACATAAGGGAGCTTCTTAAGGGGCTGCACGTGGGGACCCTGGCTCTCTTTTGTTCTGGCCGCGCTGGCTGGGTTCTATAACCTAGCTCTGGCCTGTGTTTCACCTTGCTGTCTTCTGAAATAAAGAGACCTTAATCCTATAATCATTGCTTTTAGCATTGTTTTTTAATCCCTGTCTTTCATTGCTCTTATTAAGTTTGTGTTACATTGTCTAGAGTGGTCCCATGGGTCCTGACCTTTCTCGTTTCCTCCTCATTTCCTTCCTCCTCTGTGATTCTCAGTTTTAGAAATGTCTATTCTTATATTCTAAAGTTCAGAAATAGCTGTCCTCAATAGCACTCACCCACCAGAAGGAGTCTTTTCTTCTGTGATGGAGTTTTGGTCTCTATCACTTCTTTTTGATCTTTCATACTTCCAACTGTTTTTGGATGTTATCTGCTTCTTTTAATAAAACCCTTAGAATAGTTGTGGTCTGTGGTCTAGGAATTCTTATATCAGACTGTAGTACAGACTCATATTCCATCAATTCAATATTTTGAATTGCTTTTTAGTTTGCCTTGTAATTTTTTATTGAAAGGTAGAGATGGGTGAGGCTTATTATAAATAAGCCTTAATCATGCAACAGTAAATTTGAGGGAGGGGAGGCACCCTGCAGTCCTATGATTACTCTCCCTCTTTTAGGAGCCAAATGCCCTGGGCTGTGCATGTTGCATTACAGAGCCTTCCCTCTACTTTGATGGGGCAAGGTAAGTCATGCAGCAGATGCTGGAAACGAGTATTTCCTTTCTGTTTGTGGAAGGCTGGAGGGTGCTAGACTTCTCAAAATACATATTTATTCTTACCAAAACTATATTATATAATTCCTTGTCCAATAAATACTGTTTTTATTATTCTTAAATATGAAGAATTAGGAGACAACTCAAAAAGTCTATGTACTCCATGTCACTGGAAATTTACAGTGATTAATATTTCACCCCCTTGGTATGACTATATATGGATTTTGAAAGCTTCATTCATTCTTGTCACCTCATGTAAGAGTTTTCATAAATACGATGCTGGGTGGAGCACTGTGTATTAAAATACACATGGCATCACCAGTTTAGTGTTTCTTCTGAAAACTGAATTCTTGTCCTTGGGTGTGATGGTAAAGAAAGGAGGAACAACTGCTAATGTGTTTTATCTTTCCTCAGAACCTGCTGGTCCTGGAACTCATCAAAAGTTTCAAAATGCTGAAATTCAACTTAAGCAGCCTAAGAATAAGTTTCCTGAGATCAATTCACAGAATCATTAAAATAACTCCATGTATTTTACTGCCCTAGTCAGGCTGCTGGCTTTGTTGGAAAACATCTAAAGCTTATACACATTGCCGAACTATAAGCTTTCTTCCCTCTGTTCTTCTCAGCCAGGCGTGTATGGAGTAATAGCTGAACCCTCTCATGTCAAGACACTACAGGGCAATAAATCACTTCCTGTTTGAAACAATGAATGATTTCATTTTATATCTGACCGAAACATCCAACAGTTCTCTAAGCTGGTAAAACAGACTCAGTAGCAACAAGGGCTGGACACCCTTTGTTAAGCTTCTTTTTCTTTGCAATTATTTCTAATACCTTGTTCAGTGGCCTCATTACTTTTTAATCCTTGCTGTCTCTGCTTCTATTATCTAAGAGTGTTTTGCACAGATCAAGCATCATGTGTGATCTGTTCTGAGTTGGTTTGCAAAGTGCTTTCCTGTGGCTTAAATTAAAAGGAGCATGGTCATTTATCACTTTTGAAAGGTAGAATTTTGTTTTTCACAATCATTTGGCACATCAACGAGAAGGGGATAGGCCTTTTAACTGGTTCTGGATTGAATGTGTACGATGGCGTGCAGTGCAGTACCATGTCCATGTGGACATAAATGGCTTCCTGTTTGTTTCCTCTTCTCATCTCTGCGAGGCAGCCAAGGTGATGTGCAGAAGGCTGAAGCCTGTGGAGAGCTGGTGTTTTCCACTGCAGAGCTTTGGGTTTGGCTAGTTCAAAGCTACACACAGAAACCAAGAATTATGAAGAAAGTTCTGAGTCACAGGAGACCTGGGAGGAAGGGAGGCTTCAAAGCTTAAGTGAAGACTCTAAGCACCTGTCATGCATTTATCCAATCAGAAGATGCACTCAGACTTCAGAACTATCCCAACAACATTTTCTGCGTGTTCTCTGGTCAGCAGAGAGTCTGTCTGTACCCATTTGAGTCAGAGAAGATGTACAGAGCTAAAAAAAAAAAAAAAAAAAAAAAAAAAAAAAACACTTGATTTAAACCTCAACCTCTTTAATTTGGGAGGAAACTTTAATTCTGCTCTACTTGCAATAGCAATTTCTGGACTGAGGTGTGCTATTTAAAAAAAAAATCTTGGGCTTGGGAGAAGGCTGTCAAATGAATCTGACAACTATGTTTGATGCCTGGAACCCACAAAAAGATGGAAGGATAGAACTAACTTGACAAAGGTGCCCCCTTACCTACACACACACACACACACACACACACACACACACACACCATGTCATGTTCATGCTGCACTCACGTGGACACATCATTCCCACACACATATGCACATACACACACACATACAAACACACATACATACACACTCACATACTCACACATACTTATGGATGCATGCGCATGCATACTCACAAAGCAATAATAAATTAAAAATAAATTTAAAAATTATAGGCAAAAAAGAAATACTTGAATCAGAAGTTTCTTAGATTTCTGCCTTTGTAATATCTCTAAAAAGTTTTATAGAGGGTAATCAGTTCGAAAATTTCCAACATTTGCTGTTTTAAAATAAAGGGTTGGAGTTTGGATGTCTCCACATATGTCTGTCACTGGGAATCTAAAAGTAAACATACATTTCTGAAATTGCTAAATGAGTGTCCTTAGCCATAGAAGCCACAGAGCAAGTCTCAGAGACATTCATTCTATGGACTGGACAATTTAATTCATCTCTCAAGAAGGCAATGACAGGGTCAGGTAAACATGGAACCTTAGGCCACTAAAAGAGAAGTAACAGCTCTCAAGAGCTTGGAAAATCACATTCTTCATCCTGGTGATACTACAACCAGAAATGTGCCATGGGATTTACAGTTTTGAGAATGTATCTTTAAATCTGTTGTTGTGAGAAGACTGTTCATTTGCTGATGACAATAAACTGACAGAGCAAGGAAGCTTTAGCACTGATCGTTGCATGCTTTAATCTCAATAAAAGAGAATACATGTTGTTAGTAGAGTCCAATTCTAGTAATAAAAAGTGTCTCAATTTCTAATATAAAGGGGGTGTGTGGAGAATATGCAGGCCCCTATGTTCCAAGGTAGAAGTCAGAGGACAGCTTCACGTGTATGACCTTTGCTTCTGCCTTGTTTGAAAAAGGGTTTCTTCCCTGTGTTTCTTTCTTTCTTTCTTTCTTTCTTTCTTTCTTTCTTTCTTTCTTTCTTTCTTTCTTTTTTTTTTGAGACAGAGTTTCTCTGTGTAGCTTTAGAGCCTATCCTGGCACTTGCTCTGGAGACCAGGCTGGCCTCAAACTCACAGAGATCCGCCTGCCTCTGCCTCCCGAGTGCTGGGATTAAAGGCGTGCGCCACCAACGCCCATGTTCTGCCTGCTTTCAGTGTTCATCCTGTCTTCACACCCATCTCCCCATCAAAGCATCAGGACTACAGATAAGCATGCTAAGCATCCAGTCTTTACTTACACTCGGGGGTGGGGGGGTTGCATGACCTTTGGTCCTCATGCTCGTACTCACTGAGCCTTCTCTCCATCCTTGGCTGGAACAATGTTAGCGTTTAGTGATGCATATAATAAAAGGCGACAGCCATGTTCTCTCTCTGAAACTAACTGTATTTGTGTATGTAAATTACCAGAAAGTAAAATAATATTATAAAATAGAAAGAGGGCTCAGGCAGAAAATTGAGAGTTTCACATTTGATTATAGTGGGCACTGAGATGCAGACCTCCGATGAGAGAAGACGACCAACACACCATAAAAGGCTCTGAGGACTACTTTCCTGGCTGTGGAGTTGATTCTTGTGTTTAACTATTAGTTAACACATAGTTTAAAATAAAAAGAAAACCAGAAACAACCAGGAAATGAATGGGGAAAGACCACTAAATTGGACTATTGAATAAGGATCTTTTCTCTTATTTTCCAGGTGTCCATATACTCAAAAAGACCCATTTGCCTGCCCAGTTTTGAAAGGCTACATGTGGCTAAAGGAAAGATGCTTTAAGAAAAAATAGAGAAAAATGGGTTTCTGTGACAGGGCTTGAGTGGGATATAGGTGTGTGAGAATTACATGCTTAGAAGACAAATCACAGGAAAATAAACCTTTTTCTCTTACCTTCTTCGAGAGAAGGTCTTAGTATGCAGACCAGGTTTGCTTGGAACTCAGAAACTCCCAAGTGCTGAGAATACAGATATGCACCACCATGTGTAAATCAACATAACTGTGTTAAATTAGCTCTTCTCTATGCTACTACAGTCTCACAAGTGGACTTTTACATGATTGTCAATGTGCGATATGCCATGATAAATGAGGTCAGATATGAAAACAATATTTTAAAAAATATTTTACTTACATTTATTTATCCTTCTTTAATCAAGATGTCTTCTTTATCAAACCCATGGTATTCTGCTTGTCATAAATGTCAGCTCTGACCTTAAAGATGTAAAACAGAGCGAGAAGTCCAGAAACATCACTGTAAGTCCTTGGTACATGGTAATTGACATTTACTGTGCCAAGAAAGGATGTAAGAATTACTTATTTGATAAGAACAAACTATAAAGCTGCTCTTAGAATTTTCACAAATAGGAAGGTTATTGGCCGGTGTGGAAAACTGCACAAAATGTAATAGTAATGAAAAAACAGCAATGCTATACCTTCCAGCATGAGTTTCTTTTCCTTGGCTTCAGGTGCCTGCTTTCAGGCTTCAGTGCAAAACTACTCAGTGGAAAGTTTTGGGTGAACACTTCTCTGAGTAGCACTACAACACCCATGCAGATCAGTCAGATCACACCCCTGTCTGTGTCCATCATGATCGGTCTTTGTTTTGAAGTAATTCTGATGCAGGGACAGAAAAGTGTCATGAGGCCTGTGTTATTCACTTCACTTGTAGGGGTGTATTATCACATCATTACAAGGAGAGTGAGTACAATTTGATAGAATGCTTTGTAAGGTCCTAGTCATATAACTTCTACTAGATTGCACTGTCATAGCTATTCTATTGTTAATGCATAGTGTCACCAATTCCTAAGTTGTGCTTTATCGTATGCAATTTATGTGTTAGAACAAACACGAGACATGTATAATATGTGATACTTTAAGTGTGTCTACATACTGGATTTGCAAATGTTTTGAAGAGAGAGAGAGAGAGAGAGAGAGAGAGAGAGAGAGAGAGAGAGAGAGAGATTGCACACACAAAGCATTTACAGATTTACAGACTGGCAAAGCATGCTACATTTAGACCAAAATTACAATGCCACGTAAGAAATGTTCACCTAGCTATGCAAATGGATACAGAGGAAGTGGCTCACTGCACTCACATTTTCTTATAACAGATGGCGATAGTTCCTTTTTAGTTCCCCTTAGTAGCCAAGTTGCATTTGGAAAATGAAACTCATAAACTTGATACATCAAATTGAAATTGACAGATTCTCATGAAAGGATGCAGATGGAAGTTTTCTGGGGTTTTAACCTCAAAGGAAGTCGGATATAAGTAGACTGCATGTTTTCCACTATGAGGAAGAACAGTGCTTTAATACAGTCCCACCAATGATTTCCTTATTTGCTCTTTTATTTCTAGTCAGCTCTCATGCAGGGTTGAGAATCAGGTTCATGGCTGCCTCCATCAATAGTTAAAAGTTTCATGAGTGAGGTCACAGGTCAGGTTTGCATTTTAAGTGAATCCTCCCATGCAGGGCGATGGGCTGACTGGGTAGCCTGGGCCAGACTTTGGACACTAAGGACACAATGGTAACTGTGCCATGGCAGTCAGGCTGAGGGCCATTTGCACAGTGTGACATGTCTCCAGTGGCTTTGATGATGTGATCATCAAATAGTGCATTGTTGGAAACAAAAGACCGCTTCATCTTGACATGGACAAAAAGGGTGAATGCCTGAAAAGCTTGAAGAGTTAAGCTTCTCACCATAAACAGTCAGTCTGGGAAGTGGGGGCTGCCACACCATCCTTTAAACACATAGAGATCTTCTAATTTTTGTGTATTGTTTCCTGGAATTCTGTATTCTATGCTTCTGGGAGAATAAAATGCTGCAATGTTTAAATGTATGAAACACAATGGCTCAATGGTGCAAATACTGTTGGTCTCCCTTTGTCATATTTCCCTCAAAGCTTGCAGAAATCTCATGGTGAATTTTGAATTGAGCCACATATCAGCTCCAGCACTGCTGTAGTCCTGCCCGTCCTCAAAGGGTTGCTTACTTGGATACTACATCTCTGCATGCTTCATTGCGCTTTCCTTTCTAGTAGCCTGTCATTTAGTATCAACAGAAATATTTAAATATGAATTATTTCCTGTATCTAGGAATACATTGCTGTTCCTAAGAAAATTATTCCATGAATTGACATAATCAGTGTAAATAGAAAGGAGCAATTGTCTATTAGATAGGCTATCAGATAACTCCTTCAAGTGTCTGGTGGTCAAAGTGCAAAATAGCAGTGCCAGTGACTCAGTCATGTTTCACTCTTCATCAACAGCCAACAGCAACAAAAGTCAAAGAAAAAAAGAAAGCAAAATTATTAAGACAGAGTGTTATCATCATTTGATAAAGTCCAGGATAAATCTGCATTAAATTCTGAAATGATTTTTAACTAAAGGTTATAACAATGACAAAGTATAATGTGGTTTCTTAAGATTTTGCATTTTAATAATATCACTGATATTTATACATTTATAATATTGAAAACCTCTGTTTTGTATGAAACTACTTTTCATTCTGAATTTCATGCCAAATAGTTTAGATGATACTAAAAAGGCAAAATTGCTATAACATTTTTTAATTTTCATCTCAACTGTCTAGTAAAAGCAGCTTTTATAACAAGAGTGCAAAAAAGTGACACCCAAACTATGTCAGAGATGAATGATAGCCTCATTCACACTAAGAATCCAATTTCTGGGCTAGGAAGATGGTTTAGTGGTTAAGAACACATAGGGCTATTGCAGAGGACTTGAGTTTAGTTCCCACCTCACCCGTGTCAGGTGGTTCACAACTGTAACTCTAGTTACAGAGGGCCTGATGCCCTCTTCGGGCTCCCAGGTGAATGTGCACTCATGTTTGCATACACACACACACACACACACACACACAATTAAAAATAGAATATTTTTTAAAAAATCAGTTTCCTTCAGCAACAGGATGAAGGATGTTGTCTCCTCTTTCTCAAAAAAAATATACCTTTACACTGAAGTCAGATAACTGTTCTAGAGACCTTACTAAATGCTTGTTTTCTTGTCTGAGTTATTTACTTTGAAGATTCTCAATAGTGAGTCAATAATCCAATTGTTTTTTTCACAGCCATGTTTCAAGCCATTCCTGTCTCCCACAGACTGGGGTCTTTGTACAATAAAAAGCTATTTTAATTTGACTTAGTAAAATAACCTTAGACAAGCCATCCCTTATACGATACCATAATGCTCCCTGAAGATGAGCAGAAATGAATGTAAGATCCTCCTCTTCTGGGATAGTGGAACTCAGGCTCCTCACACTACTACAGGCAACAAGAGCTCATTTAACTTTCCATAAATACATCAAAGGTGATTTGAGGTTTACAGTGAGGCTTACCCATCATATTGATTTGTTCTCTGTTCCTACCTGGCACATCCCCTTTGTCAATTGCTTAGTTTAAGGTCACTTTCTTACCTTCCTGTTTTATGAGCCCTGCTCAGCTTAGCATTCCAGATGCTCACCTGGTGTTGTAGAATATTAAAGATGTGTTGCATTTATTTATGCAATGGGACATTTGTTTTAAAGATTTAAAGATGTGTTGCATTTTTTTAATATTTCTTTGTTTAACTCTGTGATGCTGTGTTACTTTGCCTGTCTAAAACACCTGATTGGTTTAATAAAGAGCTGAAAGGTCAATAGCAAGGCAGGAGAAAGGATAGATGGGGCTGGCAGGCAAGGAGAATAAATAGAAGGAGAAACCCAGGAAGGGAGGATCAAGGAAGAAGCAAGAAGAGAAGGAGTGAGAAAAGAATGGGCCAGCCACACAGCCAGACATGGAAGGAAGGAAGGAAGGAAGGAAGGAAGGAAGGAAGGAAGGAAGGAAGGAAGAAAGAAAGAAAGAAAGAAAGAAAGAAAGAAAGAAAGAAAGAAAGAAAGAAAGAAAGAAAAGAGAGGCAAAAGGTAGAGAGGATAATTTAAGAAAATCTGGCAAGGAATAAGCCAAGCTAAGGCTGGGCATTCATAAAAAAAATAAGCCCCTCTGTGTGTATTTATTTGGGAGCTGGGTGGCAGGCCCCCAAAAGAACAAAGAGTAAGAGTAAAGAGTGAAAAAACAACAGCCCGAGCTATGTCACTAGCTACACAGTTGTCTCTCCACATCTTGTGGTTCCAGATTCACATGTTCAACCAACTGCTGACCAAACTACTTTAGGAACAACTGTGTCTTTACTGGAGATGTATAGAATTTTCTTCTTGTCACTATTCTGTTTTTTTTTTTTCTGTTGGCTTAGTGGTGTCACCTAAATATACCAATATTTTAACTACACTCTACTTCCCACAGGCCCACAGTCAGTATCCTACCACTCAGACCATGGCCTGACAGGCTTTCTGGTCCCACTGGCACCAGCTCTGCTGTGGCCACAAAATGTAGTCTCTATTTAACTAAGTCTCTATTGTTCTATTTACCAATAAAGACTCAGGAGTCAAGTGTTGGGGTGAAAACATACTAAGTCAGAGAAGCCAAAAAGAAACCAGTTGATCTTCCTTTTTGTCTGGAGACCCAGCAAGAGAAGCATCTCTCAACTTGTCCCAAACCAAAAAGACCTCAAATCTTTAAGTCCCTCCCTACTGTTTCCTGTGAGTCTCTCTATCACTATTCCTGGCTCCTCCATCCTCTCTATGGCTAATTCCTGTCAACTAGCCACTGGCTCCACACCCTATCTAAGGTTAATTTTATTAACACAATCTCAGGGTTTCACAATGTGATCAAATATCCTACAATACTGGTCTCCAAATAATGTGACACAAACTATTTCCACAGCATACAGAATTAGAATTATATGTTGTCAGTAGATGGTTTCCAGAACTTAGGAGTGTGTGCATAGATTCTACAGAAATAGTATGCTGTCATCCATAAAGAAGTGAACAGCTAGAGCATTCTGTATCCACATGAGCCTTGGAGCCCACCTCCTCTGAAAAGAAAGGAACAATTTATAGTGTTAACTATTAACACATATAATATGGAAGAATATGGAAGCTATTATACATGTCAAATACTGTTCTAAGCTCTACATATATCAAGTCACTTAATACTCATAACTAGGAATATTATCCCCATTTTACACTTGACAAAACAGAATTTAAATAACTTGTGAGGTATCATATAACTAGTAAGTAAGAATCCAAGCATTAGGCTTGTGCTGGTTGATTTATTACATTATTTTTATTATTTTTAAATTGTACGTACTTTTGTGTTTGTATATGATCTTGTGCATGTGAGTACAGGTGCCCACAGAGGCCTGGAGCTGGAGTTATAGGCATTGTGATCTCTCTGACATGGGTCTTCAAACTGAACTCTGGTCTTCTGCAAGAGCAAAAAATGGTCATAAGCATTAAGTCATCTCTCCAGACTCCTGCTGGTTAGTCTTGACTGTCAACTCTATACAATCTAGAGTTACTTAGAAAGAAGGTACATCATTGAGAAATTGCCTCCATCAGATTGACCTGTAGAAATGTATGTGCGTCATTGTCTTGATTGCTGATTGATTTAGAAGGGACCCAGTCTGTTAATTTTATATATACGTATTGCATTAATTCATTCTGTCAGTTGTGTTCCTCCAGAGAACCCTGACTGATACAGCTCCTCTAAGTTGTTTTTTGGTGAGAGTTCTTTATTACAGAAACAGAAAAAAAAAGAACAAGACCCAATCTGTCTGGGTTTACATTTTTATTGTTAACTATCGATATATAATATATATATATATATATATATATATATATATATATATCAGAAATCACTAATTTTTGAGTATTTTCAGAAATATTTTGCCACCTTGCTGAAGGTTAGAGGAAGAAGGAACACATTTGGCTAATGAGGGTTAATGACTCAATAGATATGATACTGTTTTCTCAGTCACTCTCTATGTTCTATGGTGCTTTGTTTTTTTAAAAAATATTTATTTTTATTTCATGTGTGTATGTGGATGTTTGCATGCACATATGTCTGTACACTATATACATGCCTGATGCATGGGGAGTCCAGAAGAAGGTGTCAGATCCTCTGGAGCTGGAGTTACGGACAATCATGAGCCACCATGAGGGTGCTGGGAATTGACTCCAGGTCCTCTGGAAGAGCAGGCAGTGCTCTTACCCATTAAGTCATTATTCCAGCTCCTGTCTGTGGCACTTTAAATGAATGTGATGGGCCTGTTTTGTATGCATAAGAAATACTCTCCAAGTATGAGTTCTGGAAATCATCTGCAATTTAAATTTGCTACTTCATCACTTAAGTTTACTTCTCCTTAAATGAAAGATTCACTTGTATTAATATGCAAGTCACACCCTCTTCAAACATTCTTCCCCTCATTTCCATGAAAGAGTAAACATATATCCATTCAAATGTTTTTATTAGCTCAATAAACACTGATGGAATATCAAATAAAAGTATCTTAGGTTTCTCTAATATACTTAATAAAGTCTTTCTATGTGCACATATTTTAGTTTACTGCACCTCTACTAGGTAAGCAGGGTGAGTATAGTAATTCATTTTATAGCTACATGGAACAGACAGACATTAAGTCACTAACAAGTGTCTGATAGTCATTTCGGCATACTCCGTTACACTGTGTTTGCAGCTGATGCTGTATTGGGTGCTTGGCTGTGGATACATATCCCTTCTTTCCAAAACTGTAAATGATCCAAAACTATTATGTAAGCCAGGGATAGTATATAATGTGATATTTCTGTTCAGAAGGGGATTATCATTTCTGGCCTTTGGACAGCCGAGACCAGACCACAGTCCCAAGATAGGCAATGAAGGATGGGTAGAGCTTGGGCATCTTTAAATGATGCCTACAGGATACGGGGAGACGTCAAAGGATATGCAGGCACAGACTGCTAGGATCGGGAGTAGTTAGATAGACTGCTTCAAAATAAAAAGGAGTGGCGGCAGAAAAGCTGTCGTTTCAGTAGCAAAGCAAAATAAGAAAGCTTGGAGAGAAAACAGGAAGTCCAGGTGTGTCCCAGAGGGACGGCAGTGAGAGAGAGTACGACTGCGGAAGCCAGAACCATGGGTCAAGGAAGAGCTCTGATAGCAGCACTGCAATACTAATTAACAGAGGTCTGAAAGAACAACTAGGGTGGGGGAGACAGTGAGAGCGGGGGCAGGAAGGTGGGGATGGCAAGAGAGGGAGCGGGACAAATGTAGTAACAACTCTGGCAGAGGAAGGGGAGACACTAGGAGAGCAGAGGGAAGAAACCATTTTTAAAAGTCTCCTGAAGTGCCCTTGGCTTGGTGACCCTGAAGAAAAAAAATGCTACCTGAACACACACTTGGAAACCCAGAGCAAGTATTGTGAGACTATACCTGACTTGAGTAATATACTATACCTGACTCGAAGAATATGTCTAGACAGAAGGGAGAACCTCTGAGTCAGAATTGGCCTGAGCTATGGTCTAGAATGGACCACAGACACTGATCCCCAACACACACATTGATATCAGGAGACTGGCTTCTCTGAAGCATGACCAGCATGACCAAGCCCAACAGCCAAGGCCTTTCAGGATGTAACCTGCATCCGTGAGCCTAGGAAAGAATGCTCAGAGGTGAAAGTCCAGAGTCAGACCCTGCACCCCAACAAACTGCACTGTCTTTAATCATTGCCTGAGCTAATTGGGCAAGTCAGCTTTGTCTTGCTCTGTTCGAGTTCTTTTCTTCCCTCTTTTCTTTCCCACTTTCCTTTCGATAGGCTTTTTCAAGACTTCAGACTGGCTTGGGGCTCTCTAGAGCTGTGATTAATTGGGTCATCTGATTGCATTTCTTTACCCCTTTCTCTTAACATCCTACCATTAGCCATGACTGCCTCATCTTTTCCCTTTGTCTGTATTGTTTCCCCCTCAATGTGTTTTCCCTCCATTATATTCCTATTATCTTATTATCATTAATATTCTGCTTATTTACTTTCTATTTATACCATCAGTAACTAACATCTTAGTACACACAGTATTTTTAGAGTATCCTCACTTCCTGAGACAATTATAGTTGACAGAGGAATTGTTTTTTAATTGAGCCTATGCTTTGATAGCTATTATTCCAGCAGATAGTGTTTTACTCTTGGAATAGTAATAGGGGTCTTAGCTTAGTGCCCTAAACACACAGACTGAGGTTCTAATTACTGAGCCAGCCCCCAGTGCAGCTGAAACAACTCAACCTTATTACAACCTAGTCCACCTTGAACATTGCAAATATTTCTACTAAAAGAATGAGTCATTCAAAAAATCAAACCAATGACCTAATTTCAGATTTATTGTTCCTTATGCAGAAAAAACACAGGAAGCATCCATCAGCAGAGGCCCTACTGGCAGGAGAAAACACCCACAGGCTTTTGTCTCAGGTCAGGAGGGTGAGGACGAACCATCTTGGAAGTTCACCATCTTTATTACCTAGCCATGGTTCCTCTCTGTCTATTAGGTAATCTATCTAACTGCTACTAGTCCATCACATCTATCTCCAGATAGGCATGTTCTTTTTGGAGACAGTCTTATAGCCCAATCTTGTCTTGAATTTACAACTACTCTGACTCAGCCTCCAGATGTTGGAGATACAGACATTAGCCACCACAACTAGCTTTCAGACAAGCAGGCCCTGAGAGCTTACCTCCCCAGTGTCCCTTTCCAGTAATGGACAGAGGATGTGTTGTCTCAAAACATTTGGGGAACTGAGAAATGAAAACTCATGGAGTCCATGAAGTAGAATTTTCAAAAGGAAAATACCAGGATCATCGGGGAGAAAAGAGTTCCAGAACACTGCAGTAGTTTGTCAATAGACTAAGGCACAGCCAATAGGCACTGTCTAAAATTTTAGAAATCAAATAGCAACATGAAAATCATATTTAATATTATGTATGTTAATTAAAAGAGAAAGCTAAAATTATTTTTTAATTCTTCTGGACAGTTAGATTTATAAAGAGGAAAGCTAGGCTTGCTACTTTTGATTGAAAGTTTAACATAGAAGTTTTGAGTGCTTAAACTTCTAGTATTGCTTTTAGATAATCACTATTTGAAATTAGGTAATCTATAAATTTCTGAAATCGTAATCAGTGTTGAGGCTCATCTGTGAAAGGCAGAAAAGGAAATGCTGAAACATTAGTGAATTAAGGTCAAGAAAAGAGAACATGGGGTAGTAAATGACATCAATAAAAGCACAAGATCTTACGAAAATCTCTGAGTAGCAAATAATTATAACATATGAGTTAAGCGTATCAGATAAAAACACAGGTTCCATAGTGACAACAAAACACATGTGCCTTTGTCACCAAAAAGATATTCTTAAAGTACAATGACAAAGAAATTTCAAAGATGGAGAAATACATACCAAGCAAGGGTCGTTTAAGAGAAAGTAGCTGTTATTATGTTAATATCAATCAAATAGACTGGAAAGTAAAAGCTTTAGTAGTGGTAACTGAGTTTTTACATGTGGCAAAAAGAAGTAATTTGCCTAGAAATGATGATTCTGAATCCACATGGGACTGACAGTGTCATATAAAACCATGGGGGAAAAACACTGAAAAAATTTTAAGGAGGAATAGAAAACGTCAAAAAGTTAGGAAAAGTATAACATCTTCTTAGAATACAATTAGCCATGGTGTGTGTGTGTGTGTGTGTGTGTGTGTGTGTGTGTGTGTGTGTGTGTGTGTAGACATAACACACATTTTTGTGTCTTCCTTTATTTAGCTTATTGACCTATCAATTTGGTTATGGCAAAGAGCAAAGGACTGGCAACTTATCTATCAAGTTCTAAAGACTTTGTTCCCGGGTGAAATCTTAAGACGTTTCACCATTTCCTATTTGTTTTTAGATAATAAAATCCAGTACAAAGCACATAATTCTGTATCCCCACCCAACTGTAGACAGGTCTCCTTCCTGTTCAGCTAGTGTGAGCTCTAAGCCTCCAATAAGGAAAGAGCAGAAAGGCTGTAAAAGGGAACCAAAGGAGCGGAGTGGGGCGACTTTCTTTTTCCTCAAGGCTTACTGGTTTACATTCTGGTAAGAAGCACTGTTTTATATTCATATCCAATTTCTTGTTCTTTCCTTTAAAAGCCACTTTAATTGAAAACAAAAACAAACAAACAAAAAACAAGAAAAAATCATATTGTTTCTTATGAGTACAGCTTACAACTTCCCAACTTTTTTACTGGCTTTCAGCAATCCTTGTTACTGTAGCTGCTTGATCCTTTCACAGCCGTGGTATATAATGGGGTCTCCTAAAGCATCTGTACAATGTTGAGAGGTTCAGCCAGGCTCTCGCCTTCAGAGCATGTATGAGTCAGATACCAGCTGCTTTGTCCTCGAGTTCTACGGAACACCTGTCCAGTTCTTTGAATTGTTCTTTTCAAATGTCCCCCTTGCTTTGACTAAATTAAGAATAGCATGAGATCCACATCTGGATGGAGAAGAGAAACTCCACATCTCTCCAGGTATTTTTTTTTCTAACATTTATTTTTTGAGGCAGGGTTTCTGTCCTGGAAATAGCTCTGTATACAAGGATGGCCTGGAATTCACAGAGATCCACCTGCCTCTGCCTCCAAAGTGCTGGGATAAAAGGTGTGCACCACCACTGCCCAGCTGTTCTCCAGGTTTTTATTTAAAAGAACACTTGCTTGACTATTTCAGCCTCTCTTATTCAGTATCCAGTTTTGAAGTGAATGCTGATTTGAAGATAGTAAAATATCTCATGTTCTTGTGCAGTGTACATGAGAAGGCCTTGACTGAAACTCTGATCAAATAAGTAAAGTCACTGTTAATATCTTTCTATATACACCTCTATCTGTATTCACAATATGAATCCATTAAAAACAATAAAACAAACAAGCAAAAACAACCACAAGTCTCAACACCTATCCAAGAACTGGTATGATGCATAGCATGGTTTTATATTTCATTTCAATAAAACAGTACATAAGCAAATTAAAAGATGAATAATCTTTCTGTGGTTAGAAAGTTTAAAATAAGTCAAATTATTGTGTAACCTAGAAAATAATTGGAATTGAACTATAAAAACATCTATGTGTCTTAGTTACTTTTCTATTGCTGTGATAAGATACCATGACCAAGGCAACTTGCAGAAGGAAGAATTTAACTGGGGCTTACAATTTCAAAGGGTGAATCCATGAATGGCCAGTCAGCATGGTAGCAGGAAGTCAGGCATGGTGCTGGAGCAGCAGCTGAGAGCTTATATCTGATCCAAAAGCCCACCGAAGTGACACACCTCCTCCAAACAGGCCACTACTCCTAATCCTTCCCAAACAGATCCACCACTGAGAAACAAGCATTCAAATATATGAGCCTATGGGAACCATTCTCATTCAAACCACTACACTATGCATCGAAGTTTATGTAATTTGATTTAAAGGAAAATTTAAATGTATATACATGTGTGGTGCACAGACATACATGCAGAAAGAAAATGTACTGGGGCAAAATCACCTTTTTTATAATAATGATTTGTCTAATGTATGTTTGTGCTTGTGTGGAGGCCAGAGGTCTACACTGGAAAACTACAGTCTACAAAGAACAAACTACAGTCCCTCACTGAACACAGTACTTGAAATTGACTAGATTGACTGAACAACAAACTAGGATGATCCGCTTGTTTCCACCCTTCACTCCTAGGGTTACACACGAATGTTACCATGTCTGTCTTTTATGTGGGTGCTGGGAGTCAGAATTAAAGGCCGCATGTTTAGGTGACAGGCATTTTACCAACTGAGCCATCCTCCCAGATCCTCAGTTGAATGTTTCTTAAGAAGAAAGAAAATCTAGGAAAATCGCATCTCTAAAATTAAAGTGTCTTGGCAGGAGAGATGGCTCAGAAGGTGACAGCACTAGGTGCTCTTTCAGGGGACCTGGGTTCGGTTCTTAGCACCTAAACGGCAGCCCACAACTGTCTGTGACTTTAGTTTCAGGGGATCTGATGCCCGACTCCGGCCTCTACAGATACAAGGTACACATGTGCACAAACAGAAAAAAATACACATAAAATAATTTTTTTAAAAAAGTAATTAAGTGCAGGATAGGCTCCAAAGCTACACAGAGAAACCCTGTCTCGAAAAACAAAACAAAAAATAATAATAATAACTAAGTGCCAACAATAAGAATCAAATCAGTCAGAGGTGGAAAATTTGAGCTTTGAGCTCCCTCTACTGGCTCAAGAAAAAATTCTCAGAAATAGTTAAAACCCAAACCACAAACTGGTAATTGAGTAATTCTTGTCTGACACAGATCTTTAAAAGTTATCAGATCTTTAAAAGTTGGCATAGTGGCTTGGCACTGGTAAGGATGAGGCAGAAATATTGCCTTAAGTTTAAGGACAGCCTGGGCTACAAAGGGAAAAAGCTCTGCATCTCTGTAGCCCTGCCCTGTATCTGTATGTGAGAAGTGTCTGGATTACAGCTCACTTCAGCTGGAGACCGTGGCCATCCCCTGACTTTCCACAATAGATATCATGAGTATGTTTATAGTATAGAATGTTTTCAAACCACGCTTATTATAAGCATAGAATTCATATAGCCAAGAATAAGATTTAGTCCAGTCTGTCATTCTGGATTTGAAGGGGGAAAAAGCAATATTACTCATGACAAGATAAACAAGTCCTCTCAAAAGATGAAGATTTAGAGTTAAAAATCTTTATATACCCAAAATGATTTAGAATGCTCATCTAGTCTTCATTTATTTTATCAACATGTTAATCCAGCCTTTCCTTTAATGTACTTTTAAAGGTATGTGATTGGTGACATACATCATAACCTCATTCATTTTAAGTCAACAATATTCATTGAGCATGCAGAATTTTGCACTGTAACAATAAATGCAACCACAACAACCAAAATAATCTGTCTGTGAAGTCTACCATCTGGCAGAATGACACATCATTTTTATTTATTCAAAAATTCCGTGAAAAGCAATGGGGTAATTAAAGATGATATTTCATTGCCTGGGTTCTAGTATTGCTTTCTCTATCAATAACTTGCTCACAACAAAAATATTACCAAAGTCAACTGTTGATTCAGAGAATTTGGTTGAAGTCTGACAAGTCAGGAGACTATCATGCTCTGATGACACCACCACTTGCCCCTCTCTGAAGCAGTTGTTATTTTTACAACTGCCCAAGAGTGCTCACTATATAATATAGGCAGAATGCTGACTCACTGCCTGGGGAAGTACACAACAGCTACAGCTACAGCGATGATGTGATTGTGAGTTGAGTGTTCACGTGACCATGTTAGCTCACGAAATCTTTACTGGAGACTGAAATCAGGACAGGAAAACAAGAAATACATATGATCGCCTAATTATAAGGGAGGCTATGATGTGGTCCTGTGTGTCCAAGAGGCAGAAAGTTGTCACCCTGTCCTCACCACAGGTAAAGATGGAGAAAACTGAACTTAAAATTTTCTCCTAGATTAGAGAACAGAAGTAGTCACTTTTTAGGACCATTGAACACCCCAAAACTGGAGAAAGAAAAGAATGTACAGAATCCTAGTCCCACAAAAGCAACAACTCTGCCCCTGGAAACCCAAGACTGGAGGGAAATTAAGCTACAGGTGTGAACTGCTGGCAGCCCAAAGTGAAAAATCTGGAGAGTTATAAATTTTACCTATGGCAAGGAAAACATATCCTCAAATTATGAATCACAAATTAATCCAGTCATGAGATCAGACCTTTGTCAATGCCCCATCTCTGAACACTGAGTACCAAGCCTTCTCTATATATGGGCCTTTTAGGAGGAGACTTTAAATCCAAATCATAATACTTACCCAGTAAGAAATGTTTTCAGAAATTAAAGAAGACACCAGAAAATGGAAAGATCTCCCATGCTCTTAGGTAGGATCAACACAGTAAAAATGGCAATCTTTCCAAAAGCAATCTACAGATTCAATGCAATCCCCAGCAAAATCCCAACACTATTCTTCACAGACCTTGAAAGAACAATTCTCAACTTTATATGGAGAAACAAAAGACCTAGGATAGCCAAAACATTCCTGTACAATAAAGGAACTTCTGGAGGCATCACCATCCCTGACTTCAAGCTCTATTACAGAGCTATAGTCCTGAAAACAGCTTGGTATTGGCACAAAAATAGACAGGTAGACCAATGGAATAGATATTAACCCACACACCTATGAACACCTGATTTTTGACAAATAATCCAAATTTATACGATGGAACAAAGAGAACATCTTCAACAAATGGTGCTGGCACAACTGGATGCAGACATGTAGAAGACTACTGATAGACCCAAGCCTATCGCCTTGCACAAAACTTAAGTCAAAATGGATCTCAACATAAATCCAGCTACACTAAACCTGTTAGAAGACAAAGTGGGAAATACCCTTGAATTAATTGGTACAGGAGACCACTTCCTGAACATTACACCAGTAGCACAGACACTGAGGTCAACAATTGATAAATGGGACCTCCTGAAACTGAGAAGCTTCTGTAAAGCAAAGGAGACAGTCAGCAAGACAAAAAGGCTGCCGGCAGACTGGGAAAAGATATTCACCAACCCCACATCTGAAGAGGGCTGATCTCCAAAATATACAAAGAACTCAAGAAGCTAGTCCCCCAAACACCAAACAACCCAATTAAAAAGTGGGGTACAGAACTAAATAGACAATTCTCAATAGAAGAATCTAAAACAGCTGAAAGACACATAAGAAAGTGTTCAACATCTTTAGCCATCAAGGAAATGCAAATCAAAACAACTCTGAGATACCATCTCACTCCTGACAGAATGGCCAAAATCAAAAACACCCATGGCAGTTCATGTTGGAGAGGATGTGGAGAAAGGGGAACACTTCTCCACTGCTGGTGGTAGTGCCAACTTGTACAGCCACTTTGGGAATCAGTATGGCGATTCCCCCCCCAAAAATGGGAATCAGTCTACCACAAGATCCAGCAATTCCACTCTTAGGCATATACCCCAAAGAAGCACATTCATACAACAAGGACATCTGTTCAACAATGTTCATAGCAGCACTATTTGTAATAACCAGAAACTGGAAGCAGCCTAGATGCCCCTCAACCAAAGAATGGATAGAGAAAATGTGGTACATTTACACAATGGAGTACTGCTCAGTGGGAAAAAACAATGGAATCTTGAAATTTGCAGGAAAATGGATGGATCTAGAAGAAACCATTCTGAACAAGGTAATCAAAACGCAAAAAGACAAACATGGTATGTACTCACTCATATGCGGATTTTAGACATAGAGTAAGGATTACCAGCCTACAATCCCCACTGCCAAAGAAGCTAATAAACAAGGAGGTCCCTAAGAGATACATACATGGTCCCCAGAGAAGGGGAGAGGTTCAAGATCTGCTGAGCAAATTGGGAGCACAGGAAGGGGGGGGAGCTAGGAGAATGAGAAGGGGAGAAGAAGTGGGATGCCGAGAACATGAGGGAGTAGAAAATATGAGTCAGGGGAAGAATACACAATAACAAGAATAGAGATATCATAATAGAGGGAGACATTTTTTGTTTACCTAGAAATCAGGCACTAGGGCAATGTCTGGAGATCTACAAAGATGACACCAGCTAACTATCTCAGCAATGGAGGAGAGGCTACCTTAAATGCCCTCCCTTGATTATGAGATTGATGACTGACTTATATGTCATCCTATAGCCTTCATCCATAACTGGTGGAAGTAGAAGCAGACACCCATAACTAATCACCAAACTGAATTGGAACCCAGATGCAGAGAAGGACCAGTGAAAAGCACAGAGGTCCAGAACAGGTGGTGAAACCCACAGAAACAGTTGACCTGAACATCTGGGAACTCTTGCTCCCCAGCTGGAATACCAGCATGGGACTGATCCAGACCCCAGGAACATGGGTTTCTGTGAGGAAACCTCAGAAATCTATGGGACCTCCTGTAGAAGCCCAGTATTTATCCCTAGCGTAGGTGTGGACTTTGGGAGCCCATTCCATATGGAGGAATACTCTCTGAGACAAGACACATGGGGGTGGGCCTAGGCTCTATCCCAAAGGATACAATAGACACTGATGACACCCTATGAAAGGCCTCACCATCCAGGGGGAGCAGAAAAGATATGTGACAGATAAGGTTTTAGTTGGGGGGATAGGGGAGGATGGGTGGGAGAAGGGAACTGGGATTGTCATGTAAAACAATCCTGTTTCTAATTCAAATAAAAAATTGGAAAAAGAAATGTTTTCATAAATATATATGCATGTATATATCATTAAATGTGATTGACATACAATGGAATATTATAGAAGGGATGAATGAAAATAAAATGTTTTATTTTTCCATTCTTGCTTTAAGAAAATAACACTTTCCTCAAAAGAATGATAAGTGAGAGCAGAAATATACTTGCTGAATATGTCTTGTGGATGAGTGAAGCAAATGACATCAGTGTTGTAAAAGATGGGAAGGATTCACCAGTATCAAGAATACATATTATCTGAAAGATAGAGTGATGCTAGATGACGCTGTTCTTGGATTGGTTGTAGCTATCCATCACTAATTCTAGTGCAACAACTAAAAATGTTTTAAATAAGGGTATAATTTATATCATGAGAGGAGAGACAAATGGAACAAAATGTATGTCAGCCAAAATCACAGAAGAAATGGTGGAAGACAAAAAGTAAGTAAAAACAAGGACAATAAATAGGAATAGTGCCAATCATAAAATATATTAATTGCAGTTATAGCAATAATTATATTAAAACATCGCAATATAAATATACTGCTTAAAACCTAATAGTATCACATCAGGTTAAAGAAAAGGTGCAACTACATGACTTTGCATGAAATCTACTTTGGACATAAGACACTGATAAATTGGTGTTTAGAGGCATCATGAATTTTGACCTAGAAGGTAGTGAGTTTACTGATAGACGCATGTGTTCTTATTGTTTCATCTGCTAGTGACTCCACCTTGTTCTCCAACCTTTAAGTTCACAACAATATTGAAGTTGTGCTCTATTGGCAGTGGCATCTAAGTGTTCAGGTATTTAAATCTAAAGCTAGAAATGATTAAATTCTGCCAAACACTGGGCCTCCCATACTAAACAGCCAATAACACAAAGGGAAAGTTCTGGAAGGAAATAAGTAGTTGTTATTCCAGAAAGCACACACATGAAACCACCTTGTTGCTAATTTGAAGAAAGCTTTAGTGTCTGGATAGAACAACCTGGTCACAGCAGTCTATGGGCATGGGAAATCCCGAGGGAATGTGTGTTGTTGACATGAGCATGGCCCCAATGCTTCTATTGTATGACAAGACATTTCTTAAGAAGATGCAGCACAAATGCCTATTCACCCCAATAGGAAGCCCACAACAGACCAAAGTATGGATACCACCAAAGTCTAACTTGGTGAATCAATGAGTTTTATTGGAGTTACTTACAGGAATATGGGTGACTTACAGAAACAGAAGTGACTCAAAGACAGCTACATTCCCAAAGCCCACCCCAGCTTAGGTGACAGCTCACAAAAGCTGGGAACCTGGAGCACACTACACAGCCTGCAGGCAGCTCAATAAGGTGACAAGTGCCCTTTCCAAGTGACTCAGTTGGTCTAAGCCTCTTCCAGGCAGTTCTTCTGGTTTCTGCTTCTACCAGGCAGTTGATCTGGTTTCAAAGTCTTCTTGGTAGCTTGGCTTGCCTGACAGTGACTCTCATCAGCTTGACTTGTTTATGCTTGTTTATACTCTTTGTGCAACAAAGTGTAAAACAAGCCAAGTGAATCTGGTCAGTTTTGGGAACTTCCTGAAGACATTTTAAGTTGTTTATCTTCTGGCTTAAAGAGCATCCCTGCAGGATGAAATTCAGTAACAAAAACTAGAAACCACAGATTCCTTCTCCCATGTGTTTACAGCCTGATAGTGCTCCCCTACAGAGCCTCCCCAACCAGTAGTATTCTGGATAGTTTTATATCAACTTGACACTAGCAAAAGTTATGGGAGAGAAGGTAATCTCAATTTTTAAAAATGTCTCCATAAGATAGGACTGTGTAGAACATTTTCTTACTTAGGGGTTGATGGGGCAGGCCCTGCTCATTGTGGGTCTAGGCTGGCTGTCCTGGGCTCTATAGCAAAGCATGATGAAGGCTGGAGGCATGGCTCAGCAATTAAAGGCCAGTGACACAACCAAAAACATAAGAAAGCAGGCTGAGCAAGCCAGTAAGCAACACTCCTCCATGGACTCTGCATCAGCTCCTGCCTCCTGGTTCCTGCCCTGCTTGAGTTCCTGCCTTCATTGCTTTTGAGGGTAAACTGTCACATGGAACTGTAAGTAAAATAAACCTTTCTTCTTCAAGTTTCTTTTGGCCATGATGTTTCATCACAGCAATAGAAACCCTAACTAAGACAAGGCATTTCCAGGTTTCATAGTAGGTCCTATCCATCAGACCAAGCGCAGCCCACTGGATCCCAGCTTTTGTGTCTATGCATCTGTAGTTTCTTCAGTGTCAGGTATTTTCTTCATTCCCACATTGCTCCAATCAGAGCAATCTCCAAAGCCATGCAGGTTGAGGCAACAGTCTCTTAAGCAAGGCCCCAGCTGCCTTCAATTCTACAAAAGCGGCAAAATGAGGATGCTTAAGAAGAAACATTTGAAGCTAGCAAGGGCTTGGTTCATGAAGTTTAAAGTAAAGATGACATATCCATAACATAAAAGGAAAAAAGAATGGTGGTGAGATGCTATTGCTGAAAATACCATATACTGTAGTCATGGACTATGGGAGAAAGCAAGCTTATACTACCCTGGAAGCTTTGTCCCTATTGGCGAGCTTACACAGATACTATGTAATCATGATGAGTAATCATCAATCTTACTTAGCTATGTTCTTTAGGCTGCAATAATGGCCAGCCAGGAAAGATATGCCTACCAGTGCAAGAGTGGCAAGAATGTTATAGGAGTAAACAACTTCTTTCCTATTGTTTTTAGGACCCACTCCATCAGAATTCAATCATGGCACTATTATCAGAGACAATAACTGTACTGAGTGGTTTTGTGTGTCAACTTGACACAAGCTACAGAGTCATCAAAGGAAGGAGCCTCAGCTGAGGAAATGCCTCCTTGTCATCCAACTGTAAGGCATTTTCTCATTTAATGATCAATGGGGGAGAGCCCAGCCCATGGTGGTAGTGACATCCCTGGGCTTCTGGTCCTGGGTTCTATTAGAAGGTGGGCTGAGAAAGATTTGGGAAGCAAGCCAGTAAGCAGCTCCCCTCCATGGCCTCTGTATCTGCTCCTGCCTCTGGGATCAGGCCCCTTATGAGTTCCTGTCCTACCTTCCTTCAGTGATGAACAGCAATGCTAATATGTAGCCAAATAAACCCTTTCCTCCTCAACTTGCCTTTGGTCATGGTGTTTCATCACAGTAACAGAAGCCATATGTAAGACAATAACCTAAGGCTAGGTTTATCATAGACCCCTAGGGAGAACATATTATTCTTCCTCTGATAAATGTATATAGTATTAACCTAACGCCTAAAGATTTATATCCATAAATTAGTATGTCTCTTAGCCTTCATTAGAGAGGCTTCCTTTTGCAATAGATGGTGTCTGTTTTGAAACATAGATCAACAACTGTTCTAGGTGTAGAGAATTAAGAGACTGTGGGATGCCCTAAATAGTACATCTACACCACAGTACTCATCCCAATGTCCATGGACCATCCCAAACAAGAGGTGGTAGATGGTTACAATGAAACAGTGTTTTCAGGACAAAACATGGCAGTTACACAAATGAATTCAAAGAGATTATGACCTACAGGATAATTGCACCAACTCAAGCCAAAGATCTCAGCATGGAGTGGTCAGGTGGTAATAAAGTCACCCCCAACCCCCAAACCGCTGAGGAGCTAATGGAAATTGATGGCTGCTGTGAGCGGGAGAACAAGTTTTCTTCAATGAAGCTGTTCCTTGGAGTCCATCCATGCTACACTCATGCATATCCAGGCAGCCCCCAGAGGACTTGATGGGAGAAAAACAAAAATGACACATTAAGTTAGCAGAGAGAGGTCTGAAGGATGGGAAAGGAACTGGAGTGGAGAGAATGGGGGCTGGACTAGATCAAAACACATTGGAAGCACTGACAGACATCTCCAAACAATAGCACAATGATTAAAGGAAAGAGACAGCAAAGCAGAACAGAAAGTGCTCATGCAGAAGCCGCATCCAGATAGTCACTGAGAGAGAACTTGGTTACAACAAAGCTCAGAGGAAGATGTACAGTGAGACCAATGTTGTTTCTATAGCTGTGACACACCCATTCGGCAGCCCTTACTCATGGAGTCATTCTGACTTGAGAGTGAAATATGTACTTGTGTGTGTATGTGTGTGTGTGCATGCATGTGTGTGTGTGTGTGTTTGTATACATATGCATGTATGTATATATGAATACACACACACACACACACACACACACACACACACACACACACACACACAAACAGTCTAATTTTTTTGAGTGAGGTCCTTGCTGTGAAGACCTCAAACTTGCAGTGATTTCCTGCCTCTGTCTCTTGAGTTCTTCACCACCACACCTGGCAAACCATATTATCTAAGAAATTAGAAACTTGGCAAAGTCATAGATGGCATAGTCCTCTGATGGATATGGGCAAAGTAAGTTGAAAACCTGGGAAGGATTCACCATCCTAGTTGCCACTAAGAGTATGTGTGACTGACAGGAAGTCAGACTACCAACATCAGCAGGAATTTGGAAGAAGTTGATTCCATCCTTCACTGATGAGTTTGGGGATTTCAAGGCTTCAGGTGTAGCAAGTGACTGCAGATGTAGTGGAAACAGTGAGAGAGCCACAACTAGAATAGAAGCTTGAGAAGTGAGAGGCAGTCCGTGAGCATCCATCCCTGTGGGCGAGTACAAGGTGGCACACCTCTTAGAGTTCCAGAAGGACCTGCTGGAGGATGCACACTAACCACTGGACTTCACTCATATGATGAAATGTTGACACTTCTTGGGAGACTGGACACGCATGCTCAAGTGAGAACAGATAAATGGAGGGCCTGGAGTTTGCTGGATACTCTGAGAGAAGGTGGCTGTGATGAAAGAGATTGTGTTGTTGCTTTGAATAGAACTAGCAGGTTTGATGTTTCAGAACCTACTGTGATAGCAGAGCTGATGGACAAGTGCCACATACTGCACTCTTTTGTCAAGAGAATCATCCTTTATCACCATATGCTTTCTCCAAATACTGCCTCTTGTGATTAGAACTATCTTGAAGATCAGAATAGTCTTTCTAGACAGGAAAACCAGTCAGGCTGCTTTGCTAGCTCTGCTAGAGCAGGAGCTGATGGAGTGATTTGGTGTGGAGACCAAAGTGTGTTCTGTCCTCATAGAGCTGATTGTCCTGCCTAGAAATGATGGCACTATGACAGAGGCTGTGGCTATAAGGCACAAGATGTTCCCATGGTTGGGAAGTGATGGGGAAGTGCTTCTGTGTATGTGTTTGTCTTACTGGATGATAAATAAAGTTCTGTTTGGCCAACGAGGCAGCAAGTTAGACAGGACAAGGAGTCAAAGAGGATTCTGGGAAATGTAGTAGAGAAGTGGTGATCCAGGCAGGAAGTGACATAGTAAGGAAACTCATATTTAAGCAAGGAGAAACAGGAAGTGTTCCCTTTTCCCCTCGACTCTTCCTCCAGTGGCACAATGTGATCCACTGGCAAGGAGGGACACCAATGGATGGTGTCCAATAAGATAAGTCTTATAAAATATATTGATTTATGATAATTAAGACTGAGCTAACAGATGAGAATCCTAGTCATTGGCCAAGCAGCATTTGTACCTAATATAAGTCTGTGTATTATTTTGTCCATCCACGCGGTGAGCAGAACTCAGGCGGCTGGTGGGCGGCTGGCGTGAAGTGCACACATGGCAGTAGGGCTCAGCTGCTTTTGGTAGAAAGATTTATCATAACAGGAAAGGACATTATAGCATCTTATCTTCCCTTTTGTGAGATACATTGTGGCTGTAGGATTAAGGGGAGTTGGCCAGCAAGTTACCAAAGAAATGCTGCTGCCCAAGTTTTCTAGTTATGTTCTGATACAGTGTGGGGAGTCCAAAAGGCCTATGTGGAGTGCTTCATGTCTATCTCATGTGAAACATGTTGGGAAATTTACGGAAAGAAGTTATCAGTGCTGTTGTGGTGGTTGAATTCACCATAGGCTCATATATGTGAGTATTCCTGCAGTTGGAACTTTTAGGGAAGGAGAAGAAAGTGTGGCCTTGTTGGAGGAGGTGTGTCACAGGGGGTCATCTCTGAGGTTTCAAAAGCCCAAACTATTCCAATTCTCTCTGTGTCTGTCTGTCTCTTTGTCTCTGTCTGTCTGTCTCTCCCTCTCTTTTCTCCTAACCTCTTATTTTCTGATCATATGAAACCTCTCAGTTACTGCTCCAGTGCTATGCTTGCTTCCTGCCACGCTAACCACCATGATGGTCATGGACTCGTCACTCTCTGAAACTGTAAGTGCTAGTTAAATCCTTCCTTCTATAAGTTGCCTTGGCCATGCTGTCTTATCACAGCAACAGAAAAGTAACTAAGACCACTATTTATTGCTATTTATTAACTTTATCAGTGATCCTTCAGGCTGGATTGGCAAAACAGCCTTTTCTTTTTCTTTTCTTCTTTTTTTCTTTTTGTCTCTGAGGTCCTTTCATGTCTCCTTTTATTTAAAGTCAGGTGATTCATCAGTTGATTTAAAAAATGGGATCAAAGATCACATGTTGTACAAGAGCAGACTAAGCCAGAGGATGCTCCTTCAGATCTCAGTGTTCTTTTTTCCAGTGCTAGACTGAAAAACTCACTAGAAGACTGCTTCTGTGACATTTGGGAACTCTCCAGGGGACATAGATATTCCAATACACAGTGCATTCCTCTCTGTGCTTTGTCTTCTATGTCACATCAGGAAGCAGCCAGTAATGAGAATCATTTTCTTTTAAAGCCTGTTCCATAAGTCTATTTCTGCTGGAGGTTGGCACCAGCTCCCCAGATCTGGCTCTCTTAGACCAGGAATTGTTCAACTCCTTCCATTTCTGGAGGAATTAATCTACCTGAAATAGGTATTGACATAGGGCTTGAACAGGACTCTGAGAAGAAACTTTCCCCAGAGAGCATGATACTCATGCGGGGCTCTCCTAATGTCACCATGGCCACCAGGAAGAAAGTTGAAGAGATGACAGAGAACCTAGAGCCCCACATGGATGAGCCAGATGTTAAAGAACAGATGAGAGGTATTGTTGGCTGAACTGAATGCTTCCAGCCTGGATGCTCATGAAGAGGCTGGTGGTGTAGAACAGTGAAGTAAGGTGCAAGATGAGCTGGGTATAAATGAGCTACCAGGTTGTAACAAATCAAGAAAACCAGGTTTGACAAATCATGATGACTCCATGCCTTTAGTCAATGCTGCTGTTGAGAATTTGGATGCTATTCTTCACTATGTTTGTGAAGATGTGGACATGAACACCAATGGGGTTACAATCGCTGTAACCACAATGAAGAGAGGAGACAAAACGTGCAAGGTGTCATACCACAAGCTTTATTAGATCAGTGCTTGTCAATGACTGATCCCCTTTGAGCACAGTTGGCACAGAGCACTAAGCACTGGGCATACAGCCTGCCAGGTGTGGCCCTGACACTCAGCAGGCAGAACTGGCACTGTCTAAGAGAGATTTAGGAGTCTCTGGCATCAGACACCCAGTGGTGAGTGCCAACAACATTAGCATTCTCCATCTACAAACTTGAAGTTATTCTTGGAGATCAGTTGACAGCTGCAGATCTGGTTAAAGTTTTTATTGGATTTTAAAAAAGATCTCAGTGAGTCAGGATAGGTATTCTTAAACATGTACATGATTTTCTGTAGTTTCTTTATACTGACAAAAGGAGAGAATATCTGTGTTAACTTTAGGAGATTCGAGTGACAGATAATGGTAGAACTTGCTATTTTTGAGCTGCACTAGCTGAATAGCTATTTTACTTTGGGAAGAATATAGTTCTAAAAGTGTTTATTCTTATTTATGTCTGTTGTTCTGAACCTGTATGTAAAGTTTCTTCTGGTCATTGGGCTTCCTACAAGCAGGAAAACAAAATGCCCAGGAAGCTCTACACAATGATATCCCCAACCTTCAGAGTAGATGTTATCAATGAGCTGGTAGACAATTTTGGCAAGTGTCTGAAATGGTCTAGTCAGCAAGCCTTTGCCTTTGTCTGCCAGGTGAGAAAGGCCTGGGCATACCTACTCATGGAGCTTCTTGCAATTCCATCTCTCTCAAATCCTCTTATTGTGAGGAACAGAAGTAGCTATCCAGCTGTTCTTGAGATCACATGCTCCTCAAAGATTGGTGTCTGTCACCATCTCAGCTGACTGAGCACGTCCCCACACTGACATACTCAAGCCATATGCACACACCTGCATGTGCCATTCTGTGCACACACCATCCGAAGACACCATAGTGCCCACCATCCAGGATGCAGGTTGGAGACAAAGGTATAGACTGGCTGTATTGGGTTTCTTCAGAAAAGTTGGAAACTGCACTGGAAGACAAGCATGGTGGTGCACATTTGTAATCTCAGCACGTGAGAGGAGGATCGTGAGTTCAAGATCAGTGCTAGTTAGCGTAAATGACCTAAATAGAATGGGGAGGTAGTCAGCTAGTAAACTAAGCCCTACCTTACACAAAAAAGATTCTGTCTGCTTTTACCACCACTGCCAAAATATAAAAAACAAACAAATGAAAACCGATGAACATTTTGAATAGACATAAAACTTGTTTACCTCGATTGAAACATGATACATGTCTACCTGAGGTCCTGAAGCATCTTGTGGTACCTGAAGTAATATATACAATATATAAATACTTTTGGTTTGGTTTGGGTATTTTTTTTGTGTGTTTCCATGTAATTGAAATTCTGGTTTAAGTATATAAAAATCCATACCTCAGAAGTTGTTGCTCAGGGTTCTGTCCTCTGTATGATAGTTTGGGGTGCTGGCCTGACAGAGCTGCAGCACTTGTTTCTTTCCATCTGGACTGTCACTGAAGGCGATATCTCTCCATGGACCAGTTTGTTGTGCACCTGATGCCACATTTGCTTACTTAGGCAAATGACAGGGTTCCAAATGTTACAGTGCTCCTCACAAAAACAAAAACAAACAAACAAAAAAACAACTATGACAGACACTACTAGAGGAATGGTACTTCTTAGCCTTGGCTGTCATCAAGCAGCCATATACTGACCATCATGGCCCTCAAGATGGATGGAGACAGAGATATCAAGTACTTTGCAAGCATCCACCCCTCCAGCACCAAAGCCTCTGAAGATGCAATGAGTCCTACATCCTTAACCTATTGGAAAACATGAACCATGGCATTCTCCCTGCTTCTGCAAGAACCACGAACCAACTGCCCTGAAACAGTCTGGAACAGGTGGGGGGCTATCTTCCTCCTGCTGACTCAGTTATAGGTACTAATTGTTACCCCCAAGTCTGGGGGTTTTAAGAGACAAGAAAAAGTCCTGTAATCACCATTACTTTTTTGACATAAGAGAAAGTAATTTTTCAGAGGATTATAATTATCACCAAAGCCTTAACTGATTATTTCATCTTCCTGACTGAAGGAAGCCCTAGCTGGCAGAGCATTTTCTTTTGGAAAGAATGAGGTTCCTTCCCAGAGGCCCGCCTTGCTTTCTCCTGGGTTTATGCAATGACTGATAAGTGAAATTCTTATGGCTAGAAGGCTGATGTGTACTGGATGGAAAAGACCTGCAGTATTAGCCTAAGCATTCCTTCCAGGTGCAGACTCTGTTCGATGCCATGGCTGCCCATCCCAGCCCTGAGTGTAAATAGTTTTTGATGTGTATAACTGGCAAAAGAGATTTTTGTTTTGTTTTTTATTTCTCCTAAGGGCTTGATGTTAACACTAAAATAGACTCCGATTTTGATTCCTAATACATTATCGCACACATTTACACAATATTTTCAGGATCTCTTTCTACTATTTTTTTTCATGCTAGCTATAACCTAAAGGAAATTTCTTAGAATAATATATTTAAGGGTATTTTAACTTGATCACGCTAATCTCTGAGGTGTAACTTTTCTTTCTGTGTTTCACAGGGGTGCCATTCTGGGGTAGGCAGTCTTAATTGTGCTATTAGAACTATCACGGTACAAGTGCCTGAAGATAGAACTGAATTGCTGCAGCTCGGGGAAAACTGTTTAGTGAATGAAGAGATGTTTCTCACTGATGAGCAAAGAAAGTAGGAGTTACTTGAAGTGTGCTTTTAGAGGAGATGCTGTGAACATCATCCAAATGACAAGAACGGACTTAGACAATTGCATAAGCTTAGTTGATAAAGTAGCCGCAGGGGTGAGAAGATTGGCTCCAGTTTTTATAGATGCTCTACTGTGGATAAAATGATATTAAGAAACATGGAGACATCTATTGTGAAGGGGAGAATCAGCGAGAAGCAAACTTCATTGCACTTGTACATTGTTTTAAACATAATTTCTATTGCATGTTGTATATAACTTTTATACATGATGGGAAATAAAGAAATTCATATTATTTGCTCTGTTGTGACATTTTACTTATTGTAGTGTTTTGCAAATGAACCTTCAATATCTTTAGCATATACCTGTAACAGGGTGAAGAAATATACAGCATGCTAACATAAATTATACTGTTATGGGGATAGCTATGTTAATGCCATACAAAGAAGAACTCAGACACAGAGAAATTATCAGAGAAAAATGAGATGCTACAAAATGGTAAAGGAAGTGTGTGTCCAGAATGATACAGCAATCCCTAATGTGTATGAGCCAACAACCCAACATCAAAGCACATGAGCCCAAAGCAAATGGCACTTCAGAGAGAAATGAATGAAGCCATCATTCTAATGAGAGTTCAGTGTTCCTCTCCCAGTAATTGGCAGAGCCAGAAAAGAGAAAATCATTAATGACAGCACTGAACTGAAGAAGCATCATCAGTCAACTGAATCTAATTGACGTTTATAGAGTGTTTCAATGAGCAGAATATAGAACAGTTGCCAAAAGAAAACATATTGTGGGCCATACACAGCATCTCAGGAAAATTTTCAGAAAAAGAAATCTTAAAAAGCAAACTCTTAGGACTAGAGAGATGTCTGGCTCAGCAGTTAAGAGAACTTGTTCAGTTCTATTACTCACATCGGGTCGCCTCCAACTGCTTGTGTCTAGAATATCCAATACCCTTTTTGGCCTCTGTGTGTACCTGCACACATGTAGCACACACACACACACACACACACACACACACACACACAAATAAATATAAATTTCTTTTTAAAGTATAATCTTATACTATACTGGAATTAAGCTAGACACCAATAGCAGAAAAATACCAAGAAAATCTCAAAATGTTCATCATGAAATAGTGCATTCAGAGATAATGGAAAGACCACAGGAGTCCAAGGGATAGAAAATATCTTAGCAAAATGTAAGTAATTGGAAAATAAAACTTGTCGAAATCTGCAGGAATTGGCAAAGGTTTTGATTCAGCAGAAATTTATAGCTTTGTATATGTATATCAGAAGGAAGCTCCAAAAATCAATAATCTAAGCTTCTAGTTGAAGAAAATAGAAAGAGAAGAGCAAATTAACTCAAAGGGGAAAGAGAAATACTGAAAACCAGAATCGATGCAATTTAAAATATCAAGAAAGAAAATCAGTAAACCCAAACACCAGTTCTTTGAAAATATCAATAAAGTGATAAATATCTGCTTAAGATACTAAGAACAACAACAACAAAAAGATACCAGCAAATAATATCACAAATGAGAACGGAGCCATCACTACTTATTTCATGGATATTAACTGGTGGCCAAAGGGATCCTGGGAGGAATCCTGTGTTAGATAACAAATCTCATATGTTAGATAACAAAGGACAACACATGGAAAGAGGTGGAGCCTGCTAGAGCCAGGGAGATCTGAGAATGTCACCTTTTAATCCGGCAAAAAAGTCCCTATGTATTCTTTTTAACCCTTAAATCTAATAACAGTCCCCACTCTTGCTGTGTATCTCATGATGGTTTAGCTTTTGTTTGCATACTGGTTGGTTAGGGTTTGGATTGTTGTGTTAGATTCTCCCAGTCCACCCCAAGGAATTCTCTCCTGTTCATTTCAGCCACATCTCACACACCTGCACTCATACACTTCTTACATCTTTTCTTCTTCTTTTCACCTTGTTCCATCTTCTTTTTACTTCTTAAATATAACTTTCCATAGCTTCATAGCATCTGTGGACCCTACCGATATCTTAACTTTCCCCTCTTAGCTTCCTAGCTACGTCTTCATCTTGATATTTTCTTTTCAAATCCAGTCTAGTACTCCTTATCCTTAGTCATCTTATTTTGACTCCTCTCCTCTCCTCTCCTCTCCTCTCCTCTCCTCTCCTCTCCTCTCCTCTCCTCTCCTCTTCTCTCCCGCCCCCTAGGCTCTCTCTCTGTCACACACACACATAAACACACATGTATATGTATAATAACATAGTTTTAGGTAAGTAGAAATATGATTCCTTGGGTTTTGACCTTGATGTTATTTATCCCCCTCCTTCCTTCTCCTTCTTTATTGACCTTCATCCCCCTTCCTACTTTGAGTCCCCTTCGCTATTTTAACCACAAATGGAAAGAATACAGAGATCAACAGAATGAATGGTGGAGAGCCCAGACCCAACAGATATATACATTACAACTCTTGCACCTAAGGCTTAGGCAGAAAGATTGTGAGAGCCAGAGGACCAGGAGGTCTTCTGTGAAATTGTGTCTTCTAGAAATGGCTGCTTAAGAAAGACCTAAACAATGATAATTTTAATAAATATGCTAATGAGGAAGGAAAAAAATCCCATGAGATCCAACCCCTAGACAAAGAACCATAGGCAACTAATGACTTCTGAGAGAAGGAGAATTAGGCTCTGGAAAGAATGAGGCCCTCATTTGTCATATAATACAAAGTGGTCCCTGAAATTATATACAGATTAACAGCAAACACATACTTAGCAGGTTATTTTTATTTACTTACGTATCTCTCTATATGTAACAACAATAATCTGAGAAAAGGAGAGCATCAGATTGAGAGGGAATAGAATTTACAGGGAAATACCAGAGGATTCTGAGGAAAGGGACATAGAAGGGAGGTAGTGTTGTTATAATATTTTAAAAATATTTCTTTAAAAAGAAATTTTAAAACACATTGTGATAGGAAATATGCATATGACAAGCACATACACATTTTAAAAATGTAAATAGATAAACTCCTGTTTTGAAGCCTCTACTGTATCATGAAGCAAAACTCAAATATACCTTCAAATTTAAAAAAAAACATACCTCAGGTAGAATACTTTCAAAGCAAAAACAGGCATATGACTATTAGGCAAACATGAAAACATGCTGAAGGATGTAATCTACACAGATGGTTGTTTCATTATGGAAATCTATGAACAAATAAACTTATATCAACCTACTTTAAAAAACTGTAGGAAATACTACAGGAAATGGAAACATATTAGTAGAGGAGATTTTAATTCCATTTCTCTGTGTTCCTAACATATTAGTGGATAACTAATACAAATAATAGGGTAGTTCTAATTGATTTTCAAGAAATTAAATTTCATTTATTTGCATTCTTTTTACATACTCATAACTGGATTTAGGGGCTGGAGAGATGACTCTGTGGCTAAGATCACTTCCTGCCCTTTAGTACCGTAATTTGTCTCTCAGCACCCATGTCAGGTAGCTCACAACTGTCTGTAACCTCAGCTCTAGGCTCACCCAATGCCCTCTCCTGGCCTCCATCCTACTCACTCACCCTAACACACAAAGTAAGAAAAAATAACTTTTTAAAAATCCTAGATTAACAAGTCATATTTTAGGCCATAAATAAATTATTAATTAAAAATTTTACATTAGGTGATATAAACAATAAATATAAATATAGGAATAGATGGGTACATGATAAAAAGCAATTCATTCCTTATTAAAAACCAGGCAGTTCAGGAGATAAGATTATATAATTAATATGACAAAATAATATAACTTTGCTATATATGAGCAATAGAAAAAAAACTTTAACAATGGTAAGAAAAATGATAAAATACCTAAGAAAATGTTTTTTTGAATTTTTTTTAAAAACTAAGATGTATAAACAGCATCATAAACATGTCAGTTCTCTCTCATACAATCTATTTACCATAGTTGGATTCTCATAAAATGTTATCTGAACTTAGTTTTAATAAAGATAGACTGATTGTAAATAGCTAATACTTTAACCACCAAAAGATAAAAACAATTTTTTCTTGGAAGTACACAGAAGCATCATGTACAAACCCGCAGCATAATTCCATAGCATCAAAATAAAGACACAAAGTCAGAAAAACATACATGTATCACATATACAAGTATATTTTTCTTTTATCGTGTAATGATTCCCTATAAATTAATTTAAAAAGCAATATTATAATAGAGTTAATAAGAAAGTGTTTTGAAAGATAATGGCCCATGGTTCCTATATTTGAATGTTTGGTTCCAAGTTGGTGGAACTGTTTGAGAAGGATTGCGGGGGGTGTGGTTTTGCTGGAGATGTATCACTAGTGTGGCTTTGAGGTTTCAAAAGCCCAAGTAATTACCTGGTTAGCTCTCTCTGTGCCTTCGTCTCTCCCTGCCTCTTGCTTGTGGATCAACATGTAAACACTTAGCTACTGCTCCAATGCCATGCCTACCTGCCTACTGCTATATTCTTCAGCATGATGGTCACAGACTCACCTTCTGAAACTGTTAGTCCCAAACAGATCTGTCTTTCATAAGTTGCCTTCATCATGGTGCCTCTTCACAACAATAAAGAGCAGCTAAGACCCAGAACTACTGAGCCTCACTCTTCATGAGATAAATACAAAGAAAGACATTTCTGTTTATAAACCAGCACATTCAGATGCCCAACAACAAGCTACTGCTGCTGGAGAAGTAAGGAAGCTGACAGCTACGTGTCACTCATGAGGGTATGCCTAATGCATCTTCCACGGAGAGCCATCGGTAGCACTGGTTAAAAAGTTCCAAGCTCATATATGATTTGATCAAGCAACCCCACTTCTGAGAACTTACACTAGAGTTCTGCATGCACACACATAAAATGACACATATCAAAGTAGAACCAAAACAGTACAAAGACTGTGTCCTGGGGAGATGAGGACAAATGCCTATTCGCCCCACATAGGGCACAATACAGATAAAAGGGAAATGATTCTACCTATGTCTATCTTAGTGAACCAGTGAATTTCATAGGCTTACTTACAGGATTATGGACGGAGATTACTTAAACGAGCATTGTGACCCAAAGACAGCTGCATCTCCTAAAAGCCCATTTCACTATGGGTAACAACCCATGAAAGCTGCATCCCTAGAGTTCCCTGAAAAAAATTCAGGTAGCCCCAGCACTCAGTATCTCCTCTCCCCAGCAGTTGTTAGGGCTTATGTAACCTTGGTGAGGGGCTTATGAATCTTCAGGAACTCCCTAAGCCTTGTAAGTTTTATTTGCTTCCTAGGCCTGGCAAGGTTTAGACACTTTTCTCCCTCCTCAGGAGGGGAAGTTTCAATATTTGTGAGAAATAGTTATATAACAGGGGTGAATAAAGACATTCAGGAATTAATAGAGGTTCATTGGGAATTGATGACCTATTGAGTAGAACAACATGGGTTTCTTTATCAGGGAAGCACTTAATGGGGTATACTGAGCTCCTCTGTGTGTGTGTGTGTGTGTGTGTGTGTGTGTGTGTGTGTGTGTGTGTGTATGTGTGTGTGTGTATGTGTGTGTGTACATACACAAATGTTATTCAATATAGTATATATATTCAAAGAATTACAAAGGTATAATGCTGTATACAGGAGGTATATAAGTCAGGGAAGAACTGACTTTTATAGGATTTTCAGAAATTAGTATATGATTTCTGGGGCCCAGAACAAAGTGAAAATGTGAGAGTTTTCTTGTTTAAAATAAAGGCTTTCAATATGGCAAAGAAGAGTATTGTGTGAAGTGGTAGGTCCTTCTGTAGTGGGACCGTGCACCCCCACATGGACCACAAATCTGTGAGTCTGATAGTTCCTGAATGATTCTGCCATGAAACCTAGCTCTGACCTGCAGGGCCAGTGTTAAAGTGTGGCTTGAGTGAGTTGTCAGATTGTATCTGATCCATTAGGTCAACCACTGATGATTTGTTCACCAGTGAGGACTATGCCCAAAGAGCACTCATTCATGTCTTTTCTCAAATATGGAGTACATGAACGTTTTAATGTAAAATCATCAACTTCGCTTGAACTTAACATGCTTGCAGATCACTCAGTTAACATGAAACAAAACTGGAGTTTGAACTCCTTTTCTGGGAGTCATTTTTAGTAGTGAACCTGTTAGGCACAAAATATCATAGTACATTAAATAACTTTAGGGGAAAGTAATTCTGGCTATTATGAAATTCTGGTGTTATTGTGGTAGTTTGAATGTAATTGGCCCCCATAATCTTAGAGGGAGTGGCTCTATTAGGAGGTGTGGCTTTGTTGGAGTGAATGTGGCCTTGTTGGAGGAATCATGTCACTGTGGGGGTGGGCTTTGAGGTTTCCTATGCTCAGAATACCACTCAGTGTCTCAGTTGAACTTTCTGTTGCCTGAAAGATATAGGACTCTCAGCTACTACTCCAGCACAACGTCTACCTGCGTGCCACCATGATCCCCATCATGATGATAATGGACTGAACCTCTGAAACTGTAAGCAAGGCTCCTCAATTAAATGTTTCCTTTCTAAGAGTTGCTGTGATCATGGTGTCTCTTCACTGCAATAGAAACCTTAACTAAGACAGTCATGTAGGGAGGCAAAGTGAGTGTACTCTATTGCAATATGTACCCAATTCACATGCTTATTAACTCTAGTTAGAACTTCTTGATAAAACCAATGTGTTTGCTAGGAAGAGACAATAAAAAGGACTTTAGAAAGGGCAATGAGGAATCGAGGCTTTAAAGGAGGGCAGACCCCAAGTACATAAAATATTGAAATGTTGAAAACAAATAAATAAGGCATATTATGCTTGAGGTAAGGAGATGGTGACAGTTATTGCTGAAATTGAATGAGGCAAATTGACAATGCTGCAGCAGGATCTCTGTAGATGGTAAGGGAAGAGGCCCACAGTGAAAGCAGAAGATTGTTCATAGTGAGAACAGAGGCTGACTTCCATAAAAAGATTAAGGATTAAAACAGCAGAGTCCAAAGTATTGAGGAAGATAAAAAGGGCTTGCAGCTGGATATGAGATAAACAAATTAAACAAATAAGAAGCAGGGCAAGGCTCTTGGATAGTGACAGCAGGGTAGCTTGCAGCCAGGCCTCAATCTATCGCCCTTGCTGATCGATGTTTTTGCTTTTAGTACCCTGCTTCTAATGCAGAGAAAGTTGTAAGTAAGGATGGCTTCTAACAACACACTGTCACCTAGGAGACCACCTTAGACCACCCAAAAGACAAACAGCTAAATAGGAAGTAGCCAAAAGACTGCAGTTACATCATGGTGGCTGTGAATGGATTAACTAAATGTCTGTCATGGCAAAACTTGTAACTGTCACTGGTAATGTGACTGTGGAGAACAGAAAGAGTTCAGTATAATTAAGAGCACTCTGGATACCTTCAATATTGAAGGTAGCAACATGAACCAGTGACTAACAACTAGCAGACAGTCGAGGCCAAAGCTGGAGTCAGAGACGCACAAATGGGCCTTCAACTTCCCCTAACAAGCTGGACATCTCATAGAAAGTGCACGATTATCTCCATGGTTGGGTTTTACTTAGTCTCAAGAGTTCACGTCATTAATCTTCTTTGGCATGATACAATGGACTAAGAGCTACTGTCCCAGTTGGATCTTTAATATCTGTAAGTGTGTGGCATCTTAGGTTCTTGGGTCAAATGCAACGGGGACAGGAAAAGTCTATTGCTCTTAAAATTCCTGCATCATTAGTACAGTGGCAAATCAAGGCTAAAGGATTTGGAATTTATTCTCCTATTAGGGGATGGGAGAATCAAAGGTTCATTTGAATAACTTGGTGGTGGTGTGCAGAAATCCAAGTCTATGTCACGACTTCAGCCTTGTAACTTAAACTAGCACCAGAACAGTGACTGAAGGCATGATACAGGAGGCAATAGAAAAAATAGCATCGTGCTTAGAATTTTGATCAATAGAGTTGATGCAGGGGGAATAGCTGTCAGGAATTATTTCTCGTTGCTGAATGATACTATTGATGAAGTGGGAAAGGCATATCTGAAAATAGTTTCATGAATAAGGTGATGAATTTTTCTTTCAACTGTTTGCCTTTGGAGCCATCCTGAGTCAGGCCTACAGGCACAGAAGTTCTAACAGCTGATTCTTTCTCTTGCCTGTAAGGGGGTTGTATGTTGAGACTGATAGTTTTTAAAAGCAATGTACCAGTGGGCTGGGAGATTGCTCATCTGATGAAGTGTGGGTCTTGCAAGCACGAAGACTTGAGTTTAATCACCAGAACTCACATAATATGCTAGCTGTGGGGATTGGGTAGATGACTCTTCAGATAAAGTACCTATTGCACAAGCATGAGGAAGACCCAAGTTCAGATCTCCTGTGCCTATGTTAAAAGCTGAGTGTGGTGGCATGTATCTGTAACTCCAGTACTCTGAAGGCAAAGGAAGGCAGATCCCTGAAACTCACTGACTAGCCCGTGTAGCCAATTGTTGGGCTCCACATTCAGTGAGAGATCCTGTCTCAAAATAGAACATGGTGAGCAATAGAATAAATACCAAACATAATACTCTAGTCTGTATACAACAGGGGGGGGGGCTCGATGTCCAGACAGCCTAACCTAGTAGCCTGTTTGTTGGCTTTCAGTCCAGTGAGAAACCCTGTCTCAAAAACAATAAGAAGACTGAACAGCTCCTGAGGAATGACACCTGACATTTCCTTTGGCTCTACAAGTATGTGCACATAAACCAATGCATCGGAAGTCTGAACTTTCTCGACGGGTACTGTGGGAATTAGGTTTGGGAGTGTGGAGAAAGATGACAGTAGTGAGGGCAGCAGACGTGACTCCTGCAATCCCAGTGGCACATGATGTGGTGAGTACAGGTTGGTTCCTACCCTTCTTTGCTGGAAGATGTGATATTAGACCTGGTATTGTTTCTCATGTGTGCTATTGGATAGCAAGAATAAAATGGGCCATATTTGTTAAAGTTAAAGATACTTTTCCTGATGGTCATAAGAAATAGGTACTTCTCAAAGAAGAGCCTAAAAGAAAATAACATATTCTGTAAGAGAAAACAGTAATGAGAAACGAGGGGAGGCTAGTGCATCGTTATGCATACAAGGTAAGAGGGAATCTTGCAGGAAAATAATCCTGCATGGCTAAACATGGTGGGGAGGGTGAAACTACCATCTGCCCCTCTCCCAACTGCCAACTGCAATTACTCCCAGAACTGTATGAAATGGTTGAGGGTTCTTCATGCACTATAGCTATGCCACAGTCTGTATTCTTTCACACTTGTGTGCATGTCTGCAATAGCATGAAGCTTTTTATGTTTTGAGCAAATATCTTTCTTAACATGCATAGCTTTCTTCAGGATAGGAAGTAGGACTGAACACACTGCAGTCCCTTAATCTGTGTATCTTTTCCAGTTACGGGTCTCTGTGTTGACTGATAATCGTCTACTGCAAACAAAAGCTTCTCTGAGATTTCTTAATCTACAGTTATAAGTGTAATTCATTAGGAGTTTAGTTTAATACAGTGTCCACTTAGCAGAATAATAACAGTACTAAATTCTCTCCTAGCAGAATAATAGTTGTAGACCCTCTACTTACAGTCTATGACCTCTGGTGATGGTAGCAGGTATGAGTTTCTTCTTGTGGAGTAGACCTTAACTCAATAAGAAAGTAGTTGGTTGTTTCTATGACATCCATGCCTCTACTGCACCATGGGCATGTTTTGCCTTGTCAGTCATTGTTGTAGCTCTCAGAGTTCACATCTGGATATGACTTAGGATTAATTTTTCTCCTCTAATAGGTTGCATAGTGCCTTCCAGCTCTATGAAATCTAGTCAAAAGGGATGCAGCTTTTCAGATCCATCCCAGTAGAATGTTCAATCTTAAACAGAACATATATACTGTATCCCCTTTTCTAAAGGCTAAGGGATCACTGTGGAAGAGGGGCCACAAAGAGCATAACAGTCATAGCAAGTTGATAGTTACAAGGAAACCGTGTTTTTGGGACACAGCAGGGCAGCTGCCCATGTGAACTTACAGCAGCTATGACAGCATGCACACAACCTGTGCAAGCCTAAGCCAGACCAAGTTCTAGCATGGAGAGAAAAGCTGCACAGAGTTCTACCCCAGCTGAGAAGCTACTGACAAACTGGAGAAAGGTTAGCTTTTTCTAAGAGTTTCTGATGAGTTGACCATGCTCCAGTAGAAGGTCACACATCCAAGAATATCTGGTGGCACAAAACTGGCCTTGTTGGGGTAACAAAGGAAAAAGCCGAGTGAGAAGGGGAGAGGGGCCTTTGAGAAAAGTTGGAGGAGATAAGGTGAATATGATCAAAACACATTATGAAATTCACAACCAATAAAGGTTTTTGAAAAGCAATAACAAAGAGAAAAAAGAGAAAGGGATTACTTTGTGCTATTTCTGGCATTGACTTCTAGCATAGAGCTTTACTCAATAAACATTGGTTGTGTGAATATTTTGAAATATTTCTAGTAAGTGTGGTATCTAAACTTAGCTTGTACATAAGCCACTTATCTATACTGACAAATTAGGTAAGGAATCTTATCTTCCATCACAGATCTGAGGCCAAGTTTAACGGCTTTACAGTGAGTGACAAGAATTTTATGTATATGAAGAAAATGAGGAAGTAAACGGCCTCTGAAGTCATGGTTTTGATCAGCCTTAATCACAATTGTGAGTCTTTGGAAAGAATGGTTTAAGAGCACCCTGCAGCAGTGGCTGTAGGACCCTGATGCAGTTTCCTAATCCTCAAGGTGCTCAGACACACTCCTTTAACAGAGTGCCTACTGAGTGTGGGGACTGACTTTTGGAACACGATGGGGGGGAAAAAAACAGAAAACATGTTCACGAAGCTTGTTTTCATAATGTGAAAGAGCAGCAAACAAATAGTTATCTTGTCATATTGGGAGGAGCTGGGTGTTCAAGGAAAGTCACTCTGGGACTGGAGGGGTGGGGCTTGAAAGCTGAGAGTTGCCTGTTAGCAAAAGATGCAAAGGGAAATGCACATTTTGGGTGAAGGAACTCAGGGTAGGTCAGACACAGGGCTTCAGGCTCTGGCAGAACAGGTCCTTGGGGCTGGTTCCTGAGATGGGGAAAATGGAGCAAGCTGTAGCACAAGAGAAGAGTCTAGAATGCAAGGTGAGAAGTCTTTACATTTTTTTTTTCCATGTGGAAAACAAAGGGTCTGTTAGGGTTTGAATCCAAAAATTCTTTCAACTGCCATGTGCTAAAAGTGAATTTTGTTAACAGCCTGTGGGCTCCTGGGAGGTGGGAAAATTTGTTAGAGAGGAGGGGCTGGTTGGAGGAAGCAACACAGGGCAGGGTGCCTTTGAATGGGATATTAGAGCCTACCACCCCCACCCCACCTTACCCCTACTCCATCCCCACCCTACCCTTACTCCACCCCATGCCCACCCCAACCCCACTCACTCCTACCCCACCCCACCCCCACTCCTGCTTCTCAGCTGTTCTGAGTTGAGTGAGAATCTTTGTTTGCTCATCCTCTGTCCCAGGCCCAGGAACAATAGAGCCAACTGACCTTAAATTGCCATCTCTGAAAAAATGGGCCCAGATAAATCTTGGCTCCTCTAAGTTGATTATCTTGGTTATTTTCTGATAGTCACAGCTAAGGCAGGATCACAAAATTTTTATAAGTAAGTATTCTATGAAGATAAATTATTTTGTCTGCCAAGGCAAATAGAGTGAAACTGTGATGATGAGGGCCCTTTGTGGGGGGAATAAACAGGTATTGACACTTTCACAGTATAGCTCATCTTCACAGAACACATAACTTTTACAGCTAAAATAACACTATTTACTGGTGAGGCTGGGGCATGTCTCAGTCTGTAAAATGCTTTCCTCGAAATCACAAAGACCTAGTTTGATCTCTAAAACCCACATTAAAAAAACGATCAGCTTGGTGTGGTAGTGCACAGCAGTAATCTTAGTGCTGGCAGGAGGAGCAAGTGGATATCGCTGGAGACCCCTCCCCTCCTCCCTTCCCCCATTCACTTCCCCCCAATTAAAAAACAAAAACAAAAACCTCCACCTGAACTCTGTCTCATGGTGTCTTTCTCTCACGAGCTGCTTTTTAAATACAACAAATAGACCTAATTTTAAATATTCATAGGACAGTTCTGAATGTTTGTAATGTTCATATGAGTATCCCAAAAAGGTGTTCACAGGTGGATGGAAGACAAGGCTGACTGGGCATCTAGCTGAGAGGGGTTTGAATCCAAACCCCTGTAGGGTATGGTCAAGATGCAGAGATGTGTACACATGGTCATATGGATACAGTGTGTAAGCTGTTTGGGCAACCTTACTCCGGTTGTCTTGTTGATTTTCTAGCTCATGGGCTTTTTTCCTGTTCAGAGAAAAGCTACTCACTAAGACCTTGCCTGTCTTGTTCGTTGCAGCATACCAGCTCTCAGCACACTGCAGCCATTAATTAATATTTGCTAAATGAATGAAGAAATCAACATACCTTATAACTATTAAGGGTGTGAGCCAAAGGGATGGAGATGGTTGGTATCTGCTTTCAGGACCGCCCCAAACAAAGCTGTTTAAAGAGTAACCTAGCTGGCCGCCTACACACATTCTGAGTGGATAAGGTAACAAAGGGAACAACCCACTGTAGCTGCAGTGTCATATCTACAGTCAGGAAACTGCTAAATAATATAAGTTTTCAGGGAAGAATTGTAGAATGTTTAAAGCTAAGTTCAAGAGATGCATGAATTTCAAATCTATGAATAGAAACGAAAATTTCCAACTAAAACAAAAGCTGTAATTCTTCATATACAGTGAACACTAGGCAGTTTAAAAAGCCCTTTCATTCATGTTGTTTTATTTGACTTTGTTACCTACCTGAGTGAGTGCTGGACAATATTATTCCCATTTTATAGATGGAAATAAGGAGAATTAGGTGGTTCTGATAGGGGGATGTTGCAGAGAAAGGGGTCTTTAGATCCAAATTAGGATTTCTGATTGTGAAGCTCCCCCCCCCCTTTTTACACTTCATTCATTGGTTTCTTTAACATGTTGTCGGTTTATTGTACACTAATTGTTTCAGGTGCCTATAAAATAAGGTAGTTGCTCTCGGACCCTAGATTTTTTTTTTTAAATTTTATTTCATTATAAAATACTGTGCATTATTTAAGAAAATCAGCAAGTAACTTGCCACCTCGGTCTAGTGCCCAGTACCGCTCTCGGGAGGCAACCTCTGCTACGTGGAAGGCTTTGATCACTGCCTTGCCCGGAGGTGGGACAGAACGACGTGGGCGGCGGTGCACCCAGGCCGGTTCTGGGTGGGTGTGGGGCAGCGCGGCGGAGGCCGGCCGAGGGGCGTGGCGGGGCGTGGCGGCGACGTGGCAGCGGGGCGGCGCGGAGGCCATCTTGGCGCGGGACGCGCGCTCCTCCGGGCTTCCTCGTCCTCCGCAAGCCGGATCCCCGCGCCGGACACTTCGGATCCCGACCCCGACCCGCGTGTGCAGCTTCCGCATAGGCGCTCGCTCGGACCCAGGTGAGCGCGGGCCTGGCGGTGACTCGCGCGGCGGCGACGGGAACGGGCGAGCCCCAGGTGGGCGGGCCGGCGGCGGAGTGTGGGGGCTCCGGGCGGCGGGGACACCCGTCGGGAGAGCAGGGTCCAACCCCGCATCGCTCCGGCCTCGACCCCGGCTCCCGGGCCTGCACCTTCCACGCGTGCACGGGTGTCCAGGCCCGCGGACCTTCCCCGGCCCAGCCCGGCCTGCAGACGTGGCACAGGCTGCCCAGACCTCCCAGGCCACCCGCCCTAGTGGGGCGCAGCGTTTTCTGGGATCCCCGCGAGTGTCCAGCGCCGCCCTGCAGGCCCCTCAGCCCGGACCCACTCCAGTCATATTTTCAGGATCTCACGTCCAAGACTTTTTGTCACAGTAGTTGATTTGAGAGGCAACCTTGACTCCGTCCGCGATCCGGTCACTTTTTGGCACTCCAGTGCTGTGTGAGCAATGTTTGAATCACTGAGTGTTTAGGGAACTTTATTTTGGGCTCCATACAGAGAATGACAGACTGCTGACCTCCGTCTGGTAGTATTCGAGGCATTAATAAGATCAATAGGAATAGCTTCTGACGCTCTGAATCTATCAAAAGTCCACTCTCGATTTTTCTTAAAAGTAGCCATCTAGTTTCTAAAAGCAGACCTGAGTAGGTGCAAGCAGATTCGAAGAGTGGTTTGATCAGAGCCTGAGGACTGACTAATCTCAGCCATTTCCATCTCTTTTCCCCTGTAATGTTGATGCATTCAGACTACTTTTTTTTTCCTCACAAGCTCTGTCAGCTGATCCCTCTGTGTTGTTTATCCTACTAGGCTTCTTCTTTTTTTCTTTTTTTTAAAGAATGTATGTATATCTGCGAAGTTCATTAGTTTATTTCAGTATTATATTTAAGTCATTCCTCAATCAGTAAAGTTTTTAAGGATTGAAAGAAATTGATTTATGTATCTCAGGTGAGCTCTTTTGCCCATGCATTTGCTCGGAGATCAGGTTTATTTTTAAATAGGACCTTGCTGTGACAAGGATTAGATAGCTTCTGCCTCAAGAATATGAATGACAAATTAAGAGATGAAAGAAGGCACCTTGGTAGAAAGTGATGCAGTCTGTTGAGGGGCCTTTCTCCCAGGTTATCTGTCTTTGTTCGGGTAGGGAATATGCCTGTATTAGCCTCTTGAATGCCTTATCTTTCCTCTCTTCACAGCCAGGCTTTGGTAGGGTTCATACTTGTCTCTCTTCTAGTCCTCTGTTTGATCCTAGCCATCACCTAGTCTTCCCATCTTTGGAAACATCCCTAAGATGGTCTGTAGTATATATAGCAAACCCATGGAACCATCCACAGCGCCCCTTCTGGCTTCTTTGCAGTGTTTAGTCCTACCTTGAAATGCTGGCTTCTGAGTGCCACAGTGTCTCATTTCTGCTGGCCTTATTTTCTGCAGGTTATTTGGCCACATAACTGAAAGAGGTTTGGCGTTAAGTAGTAGTCCCTTTATCTTGGTATGCCCTTCTTGGGAGAGATAGCACAGACACGGTATGAGAAACTGTTGGTACATTGATGATACTGGTGGTTTGTGAACTCCATACCCAGTTGGTGTCCCTACTTAAGTGTTTCAAGGACCTGAAACTCTAACCCTGCTGAGTTAGAGGGTAATCACTTTATGACCTCCCCCCCCCAAAAAAAAAAAAACAAAAACAAGACGCTGTCAAAGTCCTTGGCCTCTTAAAGAGCTCTCTGTCCTACCTGTCGGCACCATCATCTTTCTGACCGACTGTGTAACTCATGCCTCCCCACTTTTATTTAACCTTTATGGGCACTCAAGGAGTCTTACCCCTAAATGTTTCTTAAATCTGTCTCCTTTCTCATCTCCATCATAACCTTAGTTTAGGCTACAGTCTCAACCTGGCATTATGGATGTTTGGAGACATATGATTCTTGTGGGTTGTGGGAGTGTATTATGGGATTTGAGCACTACCTGATTCTTAACCAGCAGTAGAAGTTGTCATGGAAACCCTAGGGGATATGAGGTTATGGTTATCCCTAGTATAGGGTATTGGCAGACCTTATTTGAACTTCTTCTGTACCCCTGAGTAGTAGTGTCTCTGTTCAGTGGTCCAGTGTACATATTCCAGCCAAAGGAATCCTTTTTTATTTTTTCCCTAATGGTATTGGTTTTTGAATTCAGGACCCTTGCGTTTGTTAGGCAAGTGTTCCACCACTGAGTTATGACCCCAGCCCAAAGGAGTCTTCCAGTGGGTAGAGGATGGACTAACAGCATCTGGGGGGTGGGTGGGTATGCTGTTTATCAATAATGTAAGTGGGCCAGCTTCGATGAATCTCATGCATTTTTCTGTGTAGGGGGAAAAAGCCAAATATTAATAGGTTACTTGGGGGTCTAATTTTATTTATTTTACCTTTATGCAGTGAGAAAAATGAGATAGCAAGCGAGTGTTTTGTTGCCGGTTTTATGTTTGGAGGGAGGATGTGACATTTGGAGTGATGGTGTGGTTGTGTCCTAACTGTGTTGATGAGGGTGTCTGTGCTTGTGGTTCAGCTTTGCAGAACTGTACACCCCTCATATACACACAAATAACTATCAACAGCTGAAGTCCAGGGTGGCTCTACAGAGTGGTTAGTAGTGCTGTGCCATCGTCAGTTTCCTGTGTTTGGTATTTGCAAATTTCTGTAGTCGGCTGTGACTGAGGTCAGCATGCACAGTGCACTGAACTATGTTTGCATCTTACAGATTTAAAATCTCAGAAGAGTTAGAATAAAAAGACAGATGCTTCCTCCAGCTGGAGTGCCTTTCTGAGCTTCAAAGGCCAGCTCCTTACCTCTGTCAAGAAGGCTGGGCATTTGGGCCCCTGGCTGTCTCTCAGTCTTGTTCTCCCACTATGGTTTTTGTGACTGTGTCTTACTCCTTTTGCTGTACATAGCATAGCTGCCGTGTGCCCACTTTTCTTCTGGAAGCTTCCCTTCTCCCTATGTAAGTTCTTTCTTTCCTTGGCTTATGGAAATTTGGTTTATCCTTCACAACTGAGCTCATCTGTGAGTTGGGAACCTTTTCCAGATTCCTTTTCTGTCCAGCATGACTGTGTTCTCAGCCTCAGCTTATAGAATTCAGCCTTGGGGTGTATTGCTGTTACTGTATTGAATGTACCAGCATCCTTGAAAATTGGTTCTGTTACTTGGTTGTATCCTCTACAAGTCTCTAAGTTGACTGTGTTTTTGCTTAGCTTGTTTCAGTGCTTGGCAAAAATTTGCCTTCGATGAACATTTGTAAAATGAGTAAAAACATCAAAAGCCAGTTTGGCATGTTTAGAGTTGATTTTGTACTGCTGTATAAAACAACAAACAACAAAAGCCACTTCAGAGAGAAAAGGCTTATCTGCTTCATAGTTCAAGTGGATAGCCCACCATGGCGAAGACTTCAGGCAGGAACTTGAAGGTCACGTGGCATCCAGAATCAGGAAACAGAGATTGATGGATGCGTACATGCTGCCTCTTGGTAGTCATGGTCACACCAGTTTGAGAAGTTTCTGTTTTGGTTAAGTGATGGCATTTTCCCCAAACTATAGTAACCAGCTTTCCAGATTTGTTTTCCTACTGTGACTCCTCCTACCCACAAGGCCCTTGACAGATGCTAGTCAGAGAGAGAGTTATGATCACCCTTTAGTTCCATAGTCTCCCACTCACCAGTTTATATCCACTGACTTCTCATAGGCCAATGGCTGACTCAGACTTGGGTGAGCTTTTTAGATTTTTCCCATTGGATATTCCTTCTATCTGACCCTTAGCCAGATGGACCCCTCAGATCATACTGTTGGTTCATCTCCAGAGGATCTGAAGAGCTGTCCCAGTCCTCTTGAAGGTGCTCCTGTTAAGTGAGACTCCACAAGGAAAGGGTGCTCCTCCCTTTGAAAGCCTGCTTATTGTTTGGGAAGATCTCTTGTGTCATCACTCCTTATGACTATGGGCCAACACTCTTCTAAACCACCTAGAGCAGTGGTTCTCAACCTGGGGGTAAAATGACCCCTCCCTCTTACAGAGGTCTTCTAAGACCATTGGAAATACCAGATGGTTACATTAGGATTCATAACAGTAGCAAAATTACAATTATCAAATAGCAACAAAATAATTTTATGGTAGGAGGTCACCACAACATGAGGGACTATATGAAAGGGTTGCAGCATTAGGCAGGGTGAGAATCACTGGCCTGGAGGGTCTCCTGTCTCCTAAAACGTGTCTGCCTTTTGTTTAGAAAGATGGCTCAGAGAGTACTAGTTGCTCTTCCAGAGGACCTAGGTTAGATACCCAGCACCCATGTGGTGGCTAACAACTAACTACAACTCTATTTCCAGGGGATCTGAACCCTCTACTGGCTTATGTGGGTATCAGCCACATATCACACAGACAGATATGTGGGCAAAACATTTATAAACATAAAATAAAAGGGTCTGCCCTGGGACTAAACACTTCTATTAAGCCTAAATATCTTGTAATTTTCTGCAACATGGCCTGGCTGCTGTGCCCTGTAACAGTGGTTGCTCTTGGACAAAGGACAACACATTGCACTACCAGATTCAAAGAGACTTAACTAGATGGATTATAGTCCAAAGTTTCCCACATTCCAGCCGTTATCTTCCTGGCCTCTGCCCTGCTCCCTGCTTACCCCACTCCACCTCTCAGGTTCTCTTGCATAGACATCATCTGTGTGAGGGTCACCAAGTGGAAGGTGAGCAAGAAGGAAAGACAGGCCAGGGAATGAGACTTAGGACAGTGGAAGCCTGTGCTTATTCAGGGAGAAGAACCTGCAGAGGGGTCTCTGCAAGAATCAGAGACAGCCATCAGCTTCCTCAATGGGTAGTTAGAAGGCAGAAGTGGGGAGGGGAAGGGGCAGGGAGTTGAAAAGCTTCTGACTAGAGAAAGGTGAGCAGTGAGGGAAAGAATGCCAGGTGATCAAGAAATGTCTTTCCTGCGGTCCGCAGGGCAGAATAGCCAATAATCTCTACAAGAAGTTAATTTACTTCTAGAAATCAAATTACTGTAGTTACTGGAGTTGTTACCAACCAACCAAAATGAAGTTTACATTTTCCAGTTTTACATTTTAGGAACCCAACCAGGGAATGGTCCCACCTACAGTGGGCAGATCTTCCCCCTTCAGTAAACACAGTCAAGATAATGCCCACAGCCATGCCCAGTGGTTGCTCCTCACTGGTAGAGTCTGTCAGGTTGACTAAGGTTAACACTATCATACACTTAAGATGAATTTTAAGATTTGCAATTGTTTTTATAGAATGGTATCCACCCTCACCCACTCATACCTCCTCCAAATAGTGGTGTGTGTGTGTGTGTGTGTGTGTGTGTGTGTGTGTGGTGTGTGTGTGTAGGCAGGCAGGCAGGCAGGCAGGCAGGCAGGCAGGCAGGCAGGCAGGCAGGCAGGCAGGCAGGCAGGCAGGCGTGAGAACTACTGTGGGGCATATTCCTGAAGAAAATAGACTCTCCCTCCCCCACATCCATCAGCTGCCTCAGCTCCTCAGCTAGGGCTGGACTTCGTGAGCCCCTCCTCCATCCATGCTGGAAATTTGACTGGCTTGAATTTGTGCAGGTATTATAGCCCTGTCATGTCTAGAAGACACTGTTTCATAGCAGTTCTAGCTCTGGCTCTTACAGTCTTCCCACCCCTTCTTCCATGATGTCCCTGAGCCTTGGTGGAAGGGAGGTTACTTAGATGTTCCTTTTAGGGCTGAACACGCCACAGTAACTTACTTGCTGTGCTTTGAGTACTTCTGAGTCTCTCTGTTAACCGCCATCCATTGCCAAAAGACCTTCTCTGATGAGGTTATAGAGCTGAGTGCTTAGAAGGAAGTTTGATTTGTAAGGATGTTTTCTTATATTTGGTATGCATCATCGTCTGTTAGGACCTTGCTTTCTTGTGGTTTGTTTTTTACAGTCAACTTCCAACACCTGAGCCACACCATTGCGCTTTACAAAGCTGCTGTAAACCAGGAGACTGGAGGCTAATGTTAATAGGCATAGCCCACATGGAATGTATTGAGGGAAGAGTGCATTTGTAAATAAAGTCAAGCAAATTTAACATTAAAAAAAAAATGTTAACAGAATAGCCCACATAGAGTGTTTTGTGAGGGGAGGAGTTTCAAAGGTAAATTAGATGTCTGTGTTTTAAGCATCTTGACTGAAACCTGCTTGTGACTCTTAACAGGATTCAGGTGGCCAAAATCAATTTGGCACTTTGTGATTTCATTAGTGAAATGGTTAATGTAAAATTATTGCCATGTTGTAAAATATGTATATGTAAATGTTGCAGGATAGTTGCATATTAAATAGTTTCATAGACTTTTTAAATTTATTTAAACTGTTATAAAAATTGTTGCAAATAAAAAAATTATACACAGAAATGAACCAGACCCAAAGATTATGCAGACTTTTTTCAGACTAAAAAAAGTATTTTAAATATTGTGTGTGTGTGACATGTATGTGGGTGAAAACCAAAAAAGCAAAACAAAACAAGCCAGGCGTTGGTGGCGCACACCTTTAATCCCAGCACTCGGCAGGCAGAGGCAGGCGGATCTCTGTGATTTTGAGGCCAGGCTGGTCTCCAGAGCGAGTGCCAGGATAGGCTCCAAAGCTACACAGAGAAACCCTGTCTCAAAAATCAAAAAAAAAAAAAAAAAAAAAAAAAAAAGACAGGTATGTGGGTGCCTTTGCCTTTGGAGGCTAGAGGCTAGAAGACAGGTATGTGGGTGCCTTTGCCTTTGGAGGCTAGAAGAGGGTGTTAGATACCCTGAAGCACAAGTTCAGGTAGTTGTGAGCCATCTGATTGGGCACTGGGATCTGAACTCAGGTCCTCTGCAGGAACACAAGTGCTGTCACCTGGTGGGTCATCTCTCCAGCCTTGCAGTAGTCCTTCCTCCAGACATGGTTGTGTTAATGAGTACTAAAGGGAGACTTGCCTCTTTGTGGTCATTCTTAATTGTTCTCTAACTATGTGAGCTGCTGCCCCTGTGTGAAGCTTACCACATTTTTTATATATTTGCAGTGCATCATAATTGAGGAAAAATGATGGAAGAAAGTGGAATAGAGACAACTCCACCTGGAACCCCTCCCCTGAACCCTGCAGGCCTGGCTGCCGCTGCCATACCCTCCACGGAAGTTCACTTAGGTGGGTTGGAGGTTGGGGAAGACACTGGTCTCTCTGAATCAATTAGAAGAATATGTCGTTAATGCTTCTCTAATCTTGTCAGGGTGCAAAGAAATAGCCCTTTTAAATGTAAACAACAACACAGAAATAACCTTGCTTGTTACAAGTAAGGAAGTGTAATGTCTTGCTGTTAGCAGGTTTGCTCTCTCTGTTCATATTCACTACAAACCCTCCTGGCAAGCTTTCAAAGCATTTGTTGTCTGTTGTTTTTTGACTGTGGGGATTAATCTTTTTGAGGTATTAGTGGTCTAGGTTTTTATGTTCAAATCAGGGATGAAAAATGACCTTGTCTAAGAACAAATGGAAAGGGAGGTTTGCTCTCGGGCAGTGCTGTCTTTGAGTTGTGCTATTTCTCCAGTGGAATCACAGGGTCTGTACTCATGTACAATTGCTATGCGCTGGAAATTACACCTTTAAAATTAATTACTAAGATTTGGCTTACCACATTAGGAATTTCCCAAGCAGTGGAAGTTTGAAAATGAGATAAAAAGCTTTTTCAACTTTGTGTGTTTATCCCCCTTACTTTTTTTTTTTTTTTTCTAGCTGCAACCAGTTCCTTCTCATCTCCCAATGTGTCCAGGATGGAGTCCTTGCCACCACATGCGTATTCTACACCTCAGCCATCCCTGCCCCCTGTGCAGCCGTCAGCACCGCCTCCTTTTGTGCCAATGTCGATGTCTCCAGCTCCCTCGGTTCCCCTGAGTGGCACTTCAATGCCCCCCTCTGTGTCTTCATCACCTGGCACTGCCTTCAGCAGCCCACCTCTATCCCACTTCCCACCTGCAACTTCCGCCTCCGGTGCTTTTTTATCTGCACCACCTGCAGGTCCTCCTATATCGGGGTTTTCTGTTGGTACAGCTTATGATATCACGAGGGGCCACGCTGGGAGAGCACCCCAGACACCTTTGATGCCATCGTTTTCTGCACCTCCAGTCACAGGTGATCTTCTCTTACTGTTCCGCAGTACTCGGCAGTATTTGACATTTTATTACTGTGTGCCTGAATTATGTTGCACTGTGGTTTGTATATTAGACAGTGATTTGAGGTGGACAGTGTCGTACTTACTTTAGTTTCTGTATAGACTTTGACCATCTGCTGCTCCTAGGGCTTCGATTTCTCCACATTAATTTTCTAGTCTTACTCTGAATTCCAGTGTTTCCCATGCTCATCTCTTTGCCATTTAAGTTATTAACAATAAAGCTAATGTAACTTATTGTATAGTTTTTGGGCGGTATAAAAATTGATGCATGATTGACATTTGAGGTATGAGAAAGAATTCCCATATCCCCTATCATGTGTTTATCTGTGTAAACCTATGTAAGGGGGGAAATACCTTTTGAGTGATTTTTACATTTGTGTTTATAAAGGTTTGAGTTGATAATTTTATCTTTAGATGCTTAAGTAGTTCTGTGATTGAATTTGTTTTGAGCGTCTCATATGATACATCTTTTTATAGGAAAACATTTGTGGAATAAGTTACCCAATCAAATTTGTGCTCTTGACTAGGTATTTTGCCAGCCCCCATCACTCAACAAGCCAGTATGACTTCGCTGGCACAGGGACCTGGAACCACGTCAGCCATTACTTTCCCAGAGGAACAGGAAGATCCTAGAATTACTAGAAGCCAGGATGATGCACCTACTGGTGGGATCTGGGGTTTTATCAAGGTAAGGGTGTTTGCCTTTCAAGTTACTATTCTAATTGTAAAACTGACAGGGATCAATTAGAGAAACACAGCATAGGGAGGGAACACAATGTATAGAGTAAGGGAAAGCAAGCCCTTTATGGACAGATTTCTGTAGTTGGTGCTTGCTCATTGTGCATCTCTATACACATGTACTTGTTCTCTTAATTAGAATCCAGTTGGATTAGTGACATGGGTATTGTGTTCTTTGTCTTTTCTAGAAGACTTCATTAATGTCCTTCCAGCTGTAAAATTGTCTGTCTGTCTTAGTTTCTTGTGTATTTGGGGTCTGTGTATGTCTATATGGATTAATGTGTTCAAGGGTGTGTGTGTGTGTGTGTGTGTGTGTGTGTGTGTGTGTGCGCGTGTGTTGTGAATGTGGAGGCCACCATAAGGGGTCTTCTTCTGTTTACCACATTACTTTTTGGGGACAGGATCTGTCACTGAATTTGGAATCCATCCATTCAGCTGGGATGGCTTGCCAGTGAGCTCCAAGGATCCTCTCACCTGTGCTCCAGCCCACTGGTAGGGCATTAAGACATGTGCTGGAGTGCTGTGCTTTCTAAATGGGTGCTGGGACCCGAACTCAGGTCCTTATGCATCTCTCAGCTCTAAACCTTCTTCCTTTAGAATGTATTTCTTAATAACTACTTTGTCATCGATGCTGTTGCATTTATCATGTTTTATTTTACAAATCCGTTATCAGTATTATCTACTTGTAAGTTTTTAAATCATTTTTCTCTAATTGAGAAAAATGTGTAAACATATACACTTTTGTTCTTGTTGTTTGGGTAGTATTGAGGACTGAACCTGCGGCCTTACGTATACTGGTAAGTACTTCATTGCTAGCCTGATCCCAGCTCTCTTTTCACTCTTAGGAAGAGTCTCATCAATATGCCTTGGAGCTCACTCGGTATCCTGGGCTGACCTGAAGTTTGCAGTCCTCCTGCCTCAGGCTGGCTTGTGACAGGATCGCAAACCTGCACCCTTAGGCCTGATTAACATGATGCAGCCACTGAGCTGTACAGTGCTCCCTTCTGATTTTAATTGTTATAAATTAAACTAATGAGCCATCTTGTATGTGCACCCTGATGGGCAACTGTGACATTATTAGTTCCTGATGAAAGTCCTAGTGAGTGCCGTAGAACTTTCTGAATACGGCTTTCCAGTAGCCACAGCAGTATATGTTGTTCTGTCATTGTTCCCATAGCAGCAGAGGGTGTTACACTTGAAACCTTTTTTGGTGTGTGTGTGTGTGTGTGTGTGTGTAGGCCCAGAGTTGATAACACAGTGTCTTTATGAGTGGCCTCCACTTTATATATTGAGGTCTGCTTTCTTGCTGTACCAAGGGAGGTTTGGACTAGTCTGGCTTGCCAGCTTGCTCCGACTCTCCATCCTGAGCACTTCAATGCATATGGCCACCACACCCAATGAGTTTTTTGTGTGGGCTCTGGGGATCCCGACTCTGGTCCTCATGTGATACAAGAGCTTTACCTTATAAGCCAAACCCCCAAACTTGAAACCATGTTTTAATTTTCTTTTCTTTGCTATTAAATTTGGCCCTTTTTCACCCATGAAATTGTCTTCTATATTCTTTGTTCATCTTTGCCCAATTTGAAGTTGGGAGGTTTGCTTTACTAAGTGAGTTTATTAAGAGCTCTAGCTACAGCAATGCTTTTTTTTAATGTACACACTATGGCCTTTTCCATTTTAATCTGCATTTTAATTTATTATGCTTTTTAACACTAAAGTTCTTAGGTGTTCTGAGTCATTTCTGTGGATCTCTTTCAGTTCTGTATGCTGAAAGAGTACCTTTGCATTCCAGCTAGGGTTTTTAACCATTTCAGTTTTCACCCTGAGCAGTTCAGTGTAGCTGGTGTGTTTCAACACACACCATGTAAGATAGAGGAATTTAAGCATTTTCCAGCCTCTTAATGGAGTATTTTGAGGTCATTCTCTCAGCAACCTGATGTCCCCTTATTTTATTTACTAAATTACACATTAGTGCCAATCTCTGGGTTTGTCTTCTCTGCCATTGAACCTGTCTCTATAATAGAACACCATCTAAACTGCAGCTAGGCGTGGTATTTCCACTGATGGGTACTGAAAGCATGCTGTGCGCTCAGGTGGGTGTGTGGAGCATTCTATGATGAAAAGGGGAGTGTGGATTAGCAAGATGCAGCAGTATTCAGTGCTGTGAGCCCTGGGTCCAGTGCTGTGAGCCTCTGGTTCCGGGTTCTGGTGCTGTGAGCCACTGCTGGTTCCTCTTGAGGTTTGCTTTGCTGGTCTTCCCCACATTTTTCTTAAGAAAAAAGAATTTTGAACTCATTCTGCTAACTTCCAGTGTTCTGCTAAGAAGCTGTTCACTTTCATTGTATACATTAAGCATAGTTTTAAACTAAGAGGTTGATGTGGTCATCTACAGCCTTCTTCCTACTTTGTAAAGAGAAAGCTGGTTGCTAGTTGTAATAGCCAGTTCAACTCTCTGGGACTTGTCAAGCAGTAACTTACACTTTTTTTTTCTGTTTAGTTTTTTTATTAAATCAGTCAAAGTGACATATTTTTACACAGTATGAACAAATATTCTGTGACATTTCCCCCCTTTTGTCTAAATAAAAAAGAAAGATTTTAACTCTAACATACTAAACCTATAAACAATAAGAACAATTATCAGATAAGAATTATATTCACAATGTCCAGTCCAAGTAACTTACATTCTTATCTTGGTGTTGCCTGGCAGTTTTAAACTTAATCCTTTTGAACTCACCTGTCCTCAGTCATCTTGGTGAATTGGAAGGAGGGAATCTCAGTCTGTTGGATGCCCCTAGGGGCGCTCTCCCCTTTACTTTGGAAGAGAGGTGTGTAAGAAGGAAAGCTGGAGAGCTCTGGGGTGGAAAGCTCCTGGTGCTGTTGGTCTGAAGACTCAAGAAGGGAGAGCTGCCTAAGGGAGAGGGTTTGAGGTGGGTAGACAAGAAAGGGAGCTTGAGTAAAACATGCGAAGGACAGAGTTATGCTTTAAAGCAATCAGGAGCTTTCTGGGGGATAAAGGTGAGCAGTATTTTTACTGCCTTTATCTTTTTATCTTTTTAGGGACAAAGTATGGACTTATATAGACACATGGTTATAGTCCTTATTTGGGACAATAACTGAGGGACAGGTTTCCCCTATAAATGTATTTATAACTGAAACACACTTTTCAGACTAACAATTTTCAAACAGTGCTATTCCAGAATCCTCCACAGGCTGCCGCTGGCCTACTTTCTGTGTATAAAGGGAAGAAGCCAAGAGCACCATTGGATAGTAGTAGGAATTTGACATCTATTGACCTCATTTTAATTATAGATTCCAAAAGTACCATTTTTCCATTTTTTTGGAAGTAGTGGTCCACCAATGCCTGGGAAAGTTAAGAAGTTTCCTGTGTAGGTCTCGCAGGTAACCTCAGCTGTTGTGAGCTCACGATTGCAGTAAGAGTCCATGTTTGGGGGCACTGTTTCCTAGCATTCTTCCCCATCCTTTGGCTTTCACAATTTTTCCACCTCCTGTTCTGTGATGTCCCCTGATCCTTGGTTGTAGTGTGGTTAATATAGGTGTTGCATTTAGGGCTGAGCACTTGTGTCTTATTTGGAGTGCTGTGACCAGCTCTGCATGTCTTTGGTGGCAAACATTTAAGCATAGATGAGGTAAATCATCTCTAGGCACTACGTTGTAGTGAGGAGCCCTTGACAGGGAAAAGTTGCTGAGGGAGGGGAATCTGTACTCTTTAGGAGGTGACTGCTGGTAAGCTTCCTGTGCTCCAGGGGATGTCCCCACATCCGTATACACATAGGCAGCACTAACTGGGCTTAGTTGATTACAAAGAAAAGACATGATGTTGGGAGGGCTGTGTTTCGACATGGGGGAAATTGGAGAGGGAAATGGGGTAGTATAACCATACTTAATTGTTTTCATGTATGAAATTCTCAAAAAGAAAGTTTTAAAAAGTTCTTTCATGCTTAGGAAAGTCAAGGTGTTCTTTGCTTGAACTGAATATTTTCATCTTGCTTTGTGCAGGGTGTGGCTGGGAATCCTATGGTGAGATCTGTGCTTGATAAGACCAAGCATTCAGTAGAGAGCATGATTACGACGCTGGACCCTGGCATGGCTCCATACATCAGTATGTAGATAAGTGAGCCTACTGTTGGCCGTGCTTCTAAGGTGTTCGTCATGTCATACAGTTGTAGTTTCAGTTCATTTCTGCTGGTCATGTAATTGATAGAAATTCTTCCAGTGCTCTTAATTCAAATTCATTCTCAATCTGAGTTTTGGTGTACCTAATTTATCTTTCTTAGTCATCATTATAAGTTTTGGTGTAGCTAATTTATCTTTTTCTTAGTCATCATTATATAAGTTTTAGGACTTCATAGTACGAACTTTAGAAGAGGGAGTAATTTGGTAGTAAATTTTATATATTTTAGTGGTTTATATGGATTTTTCTTTATTTGCTGTTAGGTTTCAAGTCATATTTTGTTTATACTTAATTTTGGCAATTTCTCTAGTTAAGTATTTTAATCAAATGTGGTGTTTATGCTTAATCAACAGTAATATTTTTAGAGAAAGTTAAAATCTAGCAGTTAATAAAATTTGATTATAAGTTTTCTGGGAACATGGTTTTAACTGCTTTTGAGCCCTCATCAGATATCCTTAGACAGTTGACATAGTTATATTGCTCCTTAATTTTCATGTCCATTTCTAATATGTAAACAATAGGGATTAGCTAGATCAACACCAGTCAATAATCCTATAAATCCTTCGAATGCAAGGGAGGTTGGTAATTGGGTTCCAAGCACATATTGGAATAGCATGCTCTGAGCTAAGAGGATGGGAATGTGTGTGGTTGTATCAGATGGTGTGATAAAAAGAGGATTTGTGTCCGATTTGTGTGCTTAGCTGCTGTGTTATGGTGGGTCAGGTTCTGTCAGCCTAGCTCACATGTAAGAGGCTGGTAACAATTAGTGAATACAGTGTAAGCCTATGGTGTGGTAGTAATTACTAGAAAGTGACAGCTTACATTTGGAATTGAAATTCTTTTTGGTTTCTGTAGAATCTGGAGGTGAACTGGATATTGTTGTAACCTCAAATAAAGAAGTGAAAGTGGCTGCTGTCCGAGATGCCTTCCAGGAGGTCTTTGGCTTAGCTGTGGTTGTGGGGGAAGCTGGACAGTCCAATATTGCCCCACAGCCAGTAGGCTATGCAGCGGGATTAAAGGTGAGTAATAAAAGCTTTTCTGGAGTAAAAGGGACTTGTAGTTCATTTGCCCGTAATTGTGATAACTATCCTGTGGTCTGTAAGAAACTACTGCATATTTAGATACTGAAATACCAGCTTTGTCATTAGTTAGCCAACACTGTCATGCTGTGAAGATAGAAAGGCGTTGTAATTGAATAAAATCTCAATTAGGTTTTGGTTATTGGAGGAGAATGGCAGTGTCATTAAGAAAGAACAAAAAGAACAGATGTTCTTGAAAGGAATCATCATGTAATATTGATTTTCAAGTCAATTATTGAAATTATAATATCTGTTGGGTCCCAGTAGACACACACACACACACACACACACACACACACACACACACACACACACACACACACACACACCTCTTTGTTACATTGTTTCAAAGTCACAATCATGCAAGAACAAATGAAGTTGATGGCAATCAAACATTTTCCTTTCCTAAAGCAAGGAAAGCAAATTCTTTGACCTCATTTTCCCTGTATTGTTCTTTGACCTCTCTTCCCATATATTATTCTACCATGCTTACTTCCTTCTGCAGTAAAACTTCTGTAAGAATTTTGAATGTTTTTCTCTAATTCTTTATGGTTTCCCAACTGCCTAGCCACACTTCTATACTTCCCTATCCTAATAAGAGAGCACTCAAAGCCACCAATAAAAGGCTTGCTGTTTATTCGGTTGATCAGGGGCTTTCCAGGCAGCTGGTCATCCTCTCTGTTGTTTAGATAGAGTTTCCGATAGGCTGACCTCAGACTTGCTCTGGAGCCAACACTGGCCTTGAACTCCTGATCCTGCATCCACCTCCAGAGTTCTGGGATTATAGGTGTGCAGCACTAAGTCTGACTTTTACTTTAGTATGTTTTTCTCCCTTTTGGCTTTTTGGGTGCACACCTGGATTTTTTCTGAGTTCATATATTGTTCTTTGCTTTTGTGCTTCTCCTGTTGGTCTCTCCTTTTCTCCCCAGCTTCCTCTTGCTCTCCATGTCCTCTTTTGCTGACCTCATGTTGTTCCTGGCCTTAGCCAGCATCTTATGCTAACATTTAGAGCTTCATATTGCCACTGAGACTGCTCATGAATTCTTAATACATGTAAAAGTTGCCTTTTTGACCACTACTTGAATATTCCGAGCTAGTATGTCTAGAATTAACCTTTTTCTTTCTCTTATACTTAGTCCCTACTTCATCTCAGTCAATGGCAGTCCCTTCCTTCCATTTTCTCAGATGAGAAAACTTGACACCAGCTAGAGAGACTCCTCTTGTTTCTTTATTCTGTCTTGTTTGCAAGACAGACTCAAGTTTGCTGTGGTTTTTTTTTTTTTTTTTTTTTTTTTTTCTCTTCGAGGTTGTTGCCATACACCATATTAGTGAGTATGGTACTCTTGCTACCAAGGGAAAAAGAATTAGGTCCTTGTAGGCTTCTAACTACAATGCTTTTTGGCCAGGCTGTCAATGTAGAGGTTGTGTGTGGGGGGTTTGTTTGTTTTGTTTTGTTTTTTTGTTTGACTCTATTTCCATACTGCTTTATATGTTCAAATAGATATTGGTATGTATATCCATTATAGTAAAGTCATAGCCAGCAGTCCTGTAACTCCTGATTGGGGGGTGCAGCTTATTTAGCACACACACATTTTCCTCCTCAAGTATTTCAGAACCCTGCTATGCTTAGCAACCTCACACAGCTCTTCAGCCTTAGATTTGGGACTGATTGAAATGGTGGCAACTTTTAACAACTCAGACATGTCGCAGGTGACACCAAATACACCAGCGCCTACTTGTTTCAACGTATGACCTTAAACAAGATGGCAGTGGCATTTGTTTGACCTGGCTGGAGATGTACAGGACAGACAACTTTAATTATTTTGTAATTTTGTGCACATCTGATGTTGAGATTACCAATAAATTTTAGTAAATAGTCAAATTCCCTATTACAGATTACAGTATTATTGAGGATCAACTGTATTTACATGTAATGTTTCCTTTGACTTTGACACCAGTGTGTGTTTATTAAAAAGGTGTTTATGCCATATGATAAAGCTAACTGCTGTCTGTAGAGTTTGAATTTGGTCTAATCTAGAAATGAACATGGTAAATTGGAAAAATAAATATGTACCCACTATAACTGTAACCCTTACGATAAATCACAAGTGTTATATGGATGAGTGTTGTTTAAAAGGTGGGAACAAATCTATTGCTTGGATCAAGTCTCTACTTGTCATGTGAAGACTGGCTTTTGCCATTGTTTGATTTTTCACATGGCAAGTTCTTACTGAATACTTGTTTGCTTACACCTAATGCCTAGCCTAGGAGATAAAATTGATCCAAAAGCAGACAGACAGCATTCACTCTGCTGTGGAATCTATCAGTGTTCTTCTTTGGTGTCCACCTCTCAAGTGCTGGGATGCAGGCCCACTACCCAACATTTACCCTTTGAATATTTTATCACATCATTTGTCATCACTCTTCATGAGATGATTCGGGTGACATACAGCAGCAACCCTCCTAACCTGGCAATGGCTTCTTACTCTCAGATGCACACCCTTAGAACTTTGAGTCCTTTGTGCAGGTTTCTCAAACCCTGTTTGGATTCCTCAATGTACCACATACATGTAACTTTTTCTTGCAGTAGTGTTCATGTTGCTGCCTGTGTATTTAAAAGGGCATTAGAAAAACTGGGAAGACACATGTTCATTGTAGGTATGATCACAAGCCCAAAGTCAAGAGCAAATCAACCAAGCAGATAGCAGGGCTGAAAAAGTTTTTATTCTAGAAATGACCTCTTGCTAAATGAACACTTAAAAATAAGGCTTCCTTACATGACTAGTCAATTAGAGATTATAATTTTAAAATAATTATTAAATAAATTAAATACAGTACTGCATGAGGGAATAATTTGGAAAATATACTCTAAATTTAATACCAAGGGAGGGCCATTGGATATTTTTACTCTAGACCAGTGGTTCTTAACCTTCCTAATGCTTTGACCCTTTAATACACTTCTTCATTTATGGTGACCCCAACAGTAAATTGTTTTTGTTGCTACCTCAGAACTGTCACTTTGCTACTGTTAAGAATGGCAATGTAAATTTCTTTGTTTTCCATTGGTCTTAGGTAACCCCTGTGAAAGCGTCTTTTGACTCCCAAAGGAGTTGCGACCTATATGTTAAGAATCACTGCGCTATATCTTTGTATTGTTTGAATGCTTACAGTGAGTGTATATGTTAAATATGTGCATGTATTATATAACTAAGAATCAGTATACTTACTTTAAATACTGTTTTAAAAAACTGTTTTCCAACCTGTGCTGCTTTTGCTTAGGGTGCCCAGGAACGGATAGATAGCCTGCGGAGGTCTGGCACTATCCACGAGAAACAAACTGCTGTGTCAGTAGAAAACTTCATCGCTGAGCTGCTGCCTGACAAGTAAGAGGTTCAGGGTACCCTGGGAATCAACACAGGGCTGTGTGTGGAGTTCACACGAACACCTAGAAGAGGTGTCTTCTGTTTTAAAGCCAGAGTGGAGTGTCTGGTCTCGTGGTGTGACTCGAGTGCTTAGCTGACACTTCCATCCTCTCTTTCCTTTTGTAACTGAGCAGTGCAGAGCGATGTCTGTGCTGACAACCACTTGATACAACAGGACCGAATGTAAGCAATACACTGCACGTTAGCTTGGGTAGGTGTGATGGAACACTGGGAGTAAGCACACTGCTTCCTCTGGTGACTCACAGAGGTGGAAGGTGGGCAAGAAGACTTGATGGTACTTAAAAGGAGTTACACAGGGCTGTGTGCTTAGCTTTAAAACGCCTCTGGAAATCACAGTTCAGCATTGTTTTTGAGGGCTCCATGGCTTTATGTTTTTAATAGATTTTTTTTTTTAAATGGGAAAACCTGTTTAGATATGCTGAGTTACTTTATGCTGGGAAATGGAACTGCCTTGGAACCACAGTCCATCGTGTTCCTCTCACCTTGCTTATATTCAGAAAGGAAAGATGGAGATCCCTAGAGATCAAAAGTGATCAGCTGAGATTCTCCCCACCCCTGGCCTGGTTGTGATCCTGTGGAAGGACTTTATGAGAAGGAGGGAAAGCTGAAAGTTCCCTCAGTCAGCAGGACCAGGGACTGAAATGGAAGGGCCTTGGGCACATGGCAGTGATTGCAGGTTCACAGAGAAGGAAATGGGGAAGCGGGTTCTAGGTTGCAGTCTCTGGTGGAGGTTGTGCTTCTTAGAACTGAGGTTGACTGGAGATCCGATGTATGCTGGTGGTAGAGAGACTGCCGTGTCTTTAGGGCAACCTCTCAGGATGCAAAGGTTCATGCTTCCAGTTGAGTCAGTGCAATACCCTGATGGACACTGTGCTCACAGGCAAAATCAGCCAAAACAAGGTTTAGCTGAGCTTGGCTACACTTTCTTGAATGAGAAACTTTGTTAAACTATGAGAGTTTGATTAGTAGGCAAGTAGAATAAATATTCAGTATTTGTGAGTTGAAACATTTTTAAGATATGAATGCTAAAGACATTATAAAGTACCACTTTAATATTCAGAGTTGGTGATGCTGCTCTGTCTTAATGGTTTTTAAAAACTTTGTATCTCCTTATTCATTTTGTAATCTTTGTGCTTGTTAAAGGTACTTATTTTTTAAATGATGGAGATATTGAACATAGCCTTGGTCATATTCCCTTAGAACTGACATTCATTTCAGGGTCATTTGATATTTCTGGTAGGTGGAATTCTGATGCTATTCCAGTTATCTGAAGTATGTTTATGATGCCTCCTTTTTTTATAATCTATAGGTAAAGTATCTTTCCATGGAAAAGTACCTTGATTTCATGAGTGTGTTTTCAAAGGCTGACTCCCGCCTTGGAACACGTAACTTGAAGGGTTCATGTTCACAAGGATTGAGCACGTGGTTATTTCCTTTAAATGAGCTTATTTCTTGGTTTACTAGTAACATTGTTAGATGGCAGTGTGCTGGTAAGGGCCAGTATTACAAATTTCCCCCTATTTTAGCAAGTGTCATTTAAAAATATTATCTACGAGGAGCTCTTTGCATGTTCAAATAAGTGATATTTTACCAGCTGTGCGTTTGACTGCCCCCATTCCCATTATCTCCCCATATTAGCAAGAAGGAAATTTCCAATTGTTAGTAATTTCAGTTACTTTTTTTATTACTCTCTTCCTGTCTCTTTTTGGAATTAAGACAATAGAGTAATTTTATTTTTGCATTTATGGATTGCATTGTCCACTTGCAAACTAATTAGAAAAGCATTTTCTTTCTGAGAACTGTGGTACTTTAATCTGAACTGTAAGTAGGACTTGCTTTGTCGTTTTGTCTCTTCACTCTCATTTTATCTATCATGTGAACAGTGTACTGTTCCTGTCCACTCTTATTTTATCTAGCATGTAAATGGTATGCTGCTCCTGTTTCTGTTTTAGATGGTTTGACATCGGCTGCTTGGTGGTTGAAGACCCTGTGCATGGCATCCGCCTGGAAGCCTTTACTCAAGCCACACCAGTGCCTTTGGAATTTGTGCAGCAGGTTGGTCTCTTGCCTTTTCATGACACTCCAGATTCATTGTGAGTGTCATGCCCTTGATTTTGACTTTCCGTTGGCTGTGCCTGTGGGTTTCCTGATTCTGCCATGTTGATGTTTCCCTTCTTTATGTTCGTGGCCCTGACATCAGAATAGAATTGGCCTTTAAATCTGTTACCCATGCTCTTTGCACTTTCATCTCCCTGTATTGGTCTGTAGTTGTCTTGGTGTGGATGCAGGTGCAGAAGTGTGTGCATGTATGGGAACCAGAGGACAGACAGCCTCAGGTGCCACTCCTCAAGTCTCTCATAGAGCTGAAACTCGGCAGTTGGTGAGGCTGGCTGGCTAGTTAATTGTCTCAGGAATCCTCCTGTCTCCACTTACCTTGCACTGGGATTTCAGGCAGGTGCTTTCACATTTGGCTTTTCCTAAGTGGTGCTTGGATCCTTGTCTTAAATGGTAGTCATTTTACCAATTGAGCCATGTCCCCAGCCCCTGTTTATCTTGTCTTTATTCCTATTATTTTATCTAGTTCCCATCTCTTTGATCTAATCATCTTTTTTAGTTGTTCATTTTAGTAACAAGTCAGTATTTAAAAAGTTAAATGAAAACTGGTGTGACGGTGCACACCTTTTAATCCCAACACTTGGGAAGCAGAGGCTGGTGGATCTCTGTGAGCTTCAGACCAGCCTGACCTACAAAGCAAATTTCAGGTCAGTCAGGGCTACACAGTGAAACCTTATCTCAAAACACCAAAATAACAAACAAAATTTAAATGAGTGCTGGAGAATTGACTCAGTGGTTAAGAACACTGGCTGCTCTTTCAGAGGACCCTGGTTCAATTCCCAGCACTCACATGGCAGCTCAGACTGTCTGTAACTCCAGTTCCAGGGAATCCAACGCCCTCTGCAGACACAATTGTGCATGTGGTACACCAACATACATGCAGGCAAAATAGCCACACACATAAAATAAAGTCAACAAACAGTACTGGATAGAAATTTGTCTTTAAAACAAATAAAAGAAATTTGTCTTTAGATTTGCTGACTGAAAAATGGACCTAATGATGTGCCCAAGGACAGTTTCCAATCTGATTCACACTTATGCATATTTTATGTAAATGTTCTCTTAATTCTCTAATGCACAAAATGTAATGTGCCTGTTATCAGGATCTCTCTATGGTTAACTGGTTAACTGATAGTTGCTGCCTCCCCCCTTTTTACAATTATTTGGAGTGTATGGACATTTGACAATATGGGAAGACATTTGGCATTCTCTGAGAAGATGCATGTGCAGTTACATTTCAATTAAAAGTGTGGCCATAAAGTTGCTAAAGGGGCTAGTGGTCCTTCTGTATGTTTGCAGTATGGAAAGATGCTTGGAGTTTTGATATTTTTCTGGCACTATTTATACCTAAGTTCTCTTCAGAAGGTCAGGCAAACCCTCCTATAGCTCTTAAGTGTGGACAGTCAGAGGCTTTAAGCTGATGCTGTGCATATTGTTATGCCAATAAGACTTAAAATGGATATATCATGACAGGTTTTCTAGGAAGATAGAAGTTTTACCACTGTTGATTCAAAAGTATTAGACCTAACCATATAGAATTGCTGTCTTTAATAGCTGAAGAGTCACTGCTGTGTTTCTTGTGATTTGGCCTAATCACTTCCATTAGCCCTACAGGGAAAGTGCGCCACCCAGCAATTAATCACTGACTAAAATGTCTTGAGTGAGATGATGGCAAAACAGTGGAGGAGCACATGTGCAGTGGCAGTGAGGCAGCAGAACGCTGTGCTGTGCAGCCCCTTCCGTAAGGCCTCACCCAAACTGCTCAGAGCAGGAGTCAGACTCACTGTTAACCCCACCAAGCCCAGAATACCTCCGAGCACTGTGTCCTGACCCCAGAGCTGAAGATGGGTTTACAAAGCAGCTGTGTAGTTACATGAACAGACTAAAGAAGAAAAGGGCTTCAGCAGTGTTAAGGGACTTACTCTAAGTAACTAACTTGCAGCCGGAGAGTCCTAATCAGGATTAGGGGTATATGTGTGGACTGGAAAGTCTGTTGAAGAGCAGCAGCAGAACTGTTTAAGGTAGCTTCTATCTCTGAATTGTAGATGGTGAGTAGATACAGGTTAAGCACACAGTGACCCCATGGCCAGTTCTGACCTATTGCCCATTTTTATTATATTTTTCTTGCATGTACCTGCTGATCTACTTATAAACTGTTTATATATAATTGCTTTCTTACCAAAAGGACAAAGGAGGAGTTTTGGTGAAGACTGGCTTCAAAACCTAAAATCTTACTGTTCAGCCTGTTTCAAAAAGGGTTTGTTGGCCCCTGTGCTGGATGTTTGACCACTTTTAATTTTAATTTGGTTTTAGGATTAGTTAGTTGGACTTGCTGCTCTAACAGTGAAATAGGCCCATGTGTACACATGCAGCTAAGTGTTAACACTCAGGGTCAGAGAGCACATTGGTTATTGTGGCCCCTCACTAACTGAAATTCACACACTTTAGAGGCATGCAGATGAGTGGACAAGGCCTGTGGAGGTGCAGCAATCACAGATACAGTTAACTGAAAGCTGCTGTTTAAACCTCAGAATCTGCCTTTTGTTCTGTTCATTTTTGTTGTGTGGGTTCAAAATTCCCAAGATAAACGGTTATGTGCACTGAAATATCTTTGTTTCTAGATGTTCACATTTCTGTTTTTTTTTTTCCCAACATAATAGTTTTTATTGATTATTTGGGAATTTCACACAGTGTGCCCTGATCACACTTGTTTTTTCAAACAGGGTTTTTCTTAACAGTGTCAGGTCACTGAGAAGTATGGCCCAGCATCACAGGCATCACATAGACATTTGACTTAACAAACAAACAAACAATTAAAAAGCTTCTCAACCCCTGTGCTGAGCTACTGAGTCAGGACCTGCACTGTAGCAAGACTCCCATGGACTTGTGTGGTGTGTGAGGATCAGGCTCCCATGGATTTGTGTGCAAGGAGCAGGCTCCTGGGGACTTGTGTGGTGTGTGAAGGGCAGGTTCCCAGGAGCCTGTTTGAAGACCTGATGTCTCTTTTGAAGCCTCTGTCAGGGTTTCTGGGAAGCTATTTCATGCAACTCTTGTCTGTTTGTTTTGGAATAAGCTGTAGTGCTTCCAATTTAGCTGTCCTAAGACTACTCCTTTGAGCCTAAGAAGGAGGTTTTTTTTTTTTTCAAGGTGAAAAGAAAGCCCCTCTGGTGATTGTGAAGAAGCTAGTTGGGGATCTGTGTACAGATCCTGTCTTAAGTGGACTAAAGACTCAATGTGCAGTCTCTGAGCTGGGAATTTTGTGACTCTAAGAATATCATTTTAACACAAACCTATTATTGACATGGTATGACCCTGAATGTAGAGCTAGAGGTTAAGCCCTTAGAGTGAGTTGTGAGCATGTGGAATTCTTTCAAGACTTAGATGTGTACTCAGCCTTGTGTTTCAACCTCAGCACCACTAAAACTATAAATTATGAGGAGACTAGATTATATTTGAATAGTGTGATGGGCTCTTATTAACACAGTAGGTGTGTGCAATATTGTTTGGTTCCTTTGACCCTTGTAACTTTATACAGTTGTTGGTAGCAGAGCTGAGTTTTTGAGGGTTTGTCATAATCTATATTAAAAATAAGCTGAGTCAAGATGTTGAGGTGTCATTTTTAACATATTGAGTTCCAGTGTTGTTTTGATATGTGACAAGTAACTCACGTTCCTTTTTCCATAGGCACAAAGCCTGACCCCCCAGGACTACAATCTGAGGTGGTCAGGCCTTTTGGTGACAGTGGGTGAAGTCCTGGAAAAGAGCTTACTAAACGTCAGCCGGACTGATTGGCACCTTGCTTTCACTGGCATGTCTCGCCGACAGATGATCTACAGTGCAGCCAAGGCTGTGGCAGGCATGTACAAGCAGCGCCTGCCACCCAGGCCCATGTGAAACCAGCTGCTGTGAAATGGAGACCTGCTGTCACCTTTGGCTCTGTGTTAGAGGAGACTGGATAGCTTCAGAGAATCCAACAGCTTTTACAATTTTCCTACAGGCTGCAGTCCTTTTATCCTTTTAAAAGAGATTTTTTTTTTTTTAAATAAAGGCACAGTGTCATTCCAGTAAAACAAAAGAAGTAGGTCCCATTTTTACTGTCATGATTTCATAATCCTAGTTCTCAAAAAATATACACATAAATTTACAATACAATTCAGTATACTAAACTTATAAAGTGGAAATCCTTGTTCATATATTCGATGATTGTTCTTGGCTCTTCTGGTTTCTTAAGAATATGTAATGAGGTCTGTGTATTAAGTGGATTGCTAAGGCTTGTTTCCTGTTGTCATCTGTGTGTGCACATGATCTCAGGTTTGATGGTGAGCAGTGCACATGCTCAACAATGGACGAACTACTACATGCTTGCTGTGTGTGTGTGTGTGTGTGTGTGTGTGTGTGTGTGTGTGTGTGTATACAGTTCCATGTGTTTTTTTAGAATATGGGCCAAATTAACCAATTGGAGATTTTTTTGTCATTATGTACATGTATAGTTTGGAAGTTATACTTGCTTCTTTTTTGTTTTAAATTTCTACATTTTACAGATTTATACTATGAATAGCAGAAAATAACATTTTATTTTTCTTTGTTGCTATGTGAGAACTAAAAGGCAAATCATCCAAGTTTATTTTAGATCAGAAGTGTATTAGTGTTATTTTTTTTATTTTGTTTTGAGATTTAAAAAAAAATTGTGTATTGGTGTTTTGCTTGCATGTATGTCTATGCACCATGTGTGTACAGTGCCTAGGGAGGCCAGAAGAGGGCATCAGAACCCTAAACCTGGAGTCATAGTTGGTTGTGAGCAACCTTGTGGGTGCTGGGTATCGAACCTTGCTCTTCTAGAACAGCAATCAATGTCCGTAACCACTGAACCATCTTTCCAGCCCTCTTGTGTTGTTTTTGTACAGTGGTGTTAACACTTCCACAAATCAGTTCTCATGACAGCTGTTCCTCCTGCATCCACTCTCAGCCTCACAGCCTCTAAACTATAAGAAGGGCTCCCTTCTGTTAGGATGGAGTGTGTTTTCGTTAAAGTTACTTTTTTTATTATTTGAGTTCATTCAGTGTGCACTAATAACACTCATCTCCCACCCCTCCCCTAACTCTTCCATTCCCACCACATGCTCCCCTTCTTGGCCTCTTTTTTTCTTTTTTTTTTTTTTTTTAATAACATCCCACCAAGTCCAATTTGTACTGCCCAAATAGGTGTGAGGCTAGCAACCAGTTGACCTAAAAAGGACTATACCCTTGAAAATTTACTGTCCCTCAGAATCCATCACCTGCCAATAACTCCCCAGTTTGGGGAGGGTGGGAAGTCATGAGCTGAGTGTTGATTGTCTGGACCCTGTGTAGATTTAATGTGGTTTCTTGCTTTGCCTTAAGCACAGCTTGACTTTTCTAACTGTGCCCTTCTGCCTTTATTTCTTATGGATGTTTTCAAGGGGATGATTTTATAATTCAATGTAGTTTATTTAATCCATTACATTTAATGGATGCTTTTTCCTCCCTGAAATAATATATTTTACCATTTGGGGATTTAAATAAGTCAAAATTAAATAAAATTTTTTCTTACATAGTTAAACTCTATATATGCAATTCAGATATCTTCCTGAAGACAATTTGGTACAGAAATGTAATTTAGCTTTCTTTTCCTTGTTGATACAGTTCTGTAGGTGTTAGAGTTAATAGACTCTGCACTCATCCTTCTCTGTCCTCACATGTGTAGTGTGCTGTTCCACACTGCTTTGCAGCAGCAATGATGTCATTGCCTCTTCTTTTACAGAAAGAGGAGAATTACTACTTTTGAGGTGGGTCTATGTTAATCTCCAAGCACTGTGTTTGTTGCTTAGTTAAACAGGAAGGAAGTCTGTGGCTATGGTGATTCGCCTGGCCCAGGGTAATCCAGCCACAGGACTTATCATTGTCTCTTCATGCATAAAAAGCAGGGTCTTATCACTTGCTGCTGTGCAGTTTTTAAAAGCTGCCCTTTTGGTCTGGGGATGTAGCTCTGTGATGGAACACTAGCTAATGCCACAACCTAGGATCAGTCCCCAGAAAATACACATATACACACAAACACAACAGGGGCAACTGTTCTTGTCTAACAGTATTTGATGGGGGTGTTGCCTGGATAATAGTGTTTTGTTATACTCCAAAGGCAAGTTTTGTAGATCCTGATGGTACCCTATTTCTTCCCTTCCTTGTTTTATTGAATCTGTGTTACCTTAGTTATTGTTTCAGAGGATCATTGCAGTAGGTTCAGTGGGGGTCACTGACATCTCATTGGGTGATGGTTTCTCTTGAGTCCTTAATAACCATGGCAGATTTATGCCATGACTTGATTGAAATCGGATAATTGTAGTTACCTAGTCTGCCTTCTGTGGGGAGGAGAGTAGCAATGAAGGCAGGTGGAAAAGTGAACTATTTGATCCAATGTGATCCCTCTGTAGATGGTTTCATCTGGCCCAGAATCCTCCGTAGAAGATGTTAGAGCAGGGCTGACTCCACCTCTCATCTTCCTTAACCCTTGTTAAGGATAACCCTTGTTATCCCTGCTCAGTCTGCATGGTGCCATTTATGCCTGGACAGTTCAAAGCCATGGTTCTCTTCCCAGCCCCTCTGTTCTTGTCCCCTTTTCTCTTCCTGCCTGTCATTGTGTAACTTCCACACTGACATATTTACGGGGTTTGTGGGTAGCTGCTGCATTTTTCAAGCCTTTCAGGAAAAAAATCATCACTGTCACAGTGGTGGCTTTTGTGTTTTTTTTTTCCTTCCAGATTATGGAATTCTTATTTTATCAGTAGGAAAAATAGTTAACATCAGCCTCACAAGATTGCTCAACTGTTTAGTTCCAAGGTCCTCCTATTCTGTTTTGTTGCTTTTCTTGTTTTGCTCTGGCTTGGTATGTTTATAACATTGCTGGGTGGGGAGCTGAGAGCCTCATTTACTCTAGGCCAGCACTCTGCACTAATGAAGAGCCCCAGCCCTGGCCCCAGGTCCCTACTCGGTTTTTGAGACAACTCTACTGAAGCTCTATCATGGACTTCTGCAGTTGGAAAAGTTTTAGAATCTGATCGTTGTCCCTTTTGGTTCCTTGTCATTGTTTTCCAGTTTTCCTTCCTCAGTCTTTAGAGGTAAGATACTGCCATCTTAAGTGTAGGTATACAAGAAAACAAATGAAAGCACACATGTACATCTACTCTGAATTATGCAAATTAGCAGTTACTCAGGGTCAGCTAAATTACTTCACCTACCCTTTAGTTTACTTTTTTTATTTGGCAAAAAGAAAGCAAAAACTAAGGACTGTGTGATTTGTGAAACCAAATTGATAATCTGTTGTAAAAGTTGTTGAGTTAAACATAAATTATTACAAAGTGTAGATTTTTCCTAGGATATTGTATTCATTTTGTGATATTATGTAGAGTGATGTATTGGATAAAATCAATTTTGTAAGTATGTAAATATGTCATAAATAAATACTTTGACTTATTTCTCAGAGGTATGCAGTGATTTAAATGCTAATTTATAATTAATATATCAGAAGGTCACATACTCCTTTTTGGTTATCAACCTTCACAAATTATCAGACTTCAAGCACCTTCTTTCTGGAGAATTTTAACATTCAGATACACCAGCTTCCAACAGAGCTGGAGAACTCAGTATAGAGAAGACCCATTGGAGATACAGGTAATGGTGGGAAGTCAGGGGCTCACGAAGAGAGTTCTGATGCCTGGCCGTAACTTCTCTTTTCCCTGCATACCCGTTCTTTTAATTTTTTTTTTGGGGGGGGATAGTTTTAGGATCAGCAATATTAATTGGGGAGAAAGGTACGAGGTTTTGAATTTCACCCATCTCTATAAGTACTTATCCTTACCCATGGTCAACATCTACTACCAGAGTAGTCAACAGCAGTTCATGAAGGTCATTGACATGGCGTCATCACCCATAATTTACATTTAGACTCATTGGCTTAGGTAAATGTGTGTGATATTATTATAATATCACACACAATATTGCTGCTGCTCTGAAAATCTACTGCTTTGTCTATATTCAGCCCCAGCTCTCTACTCACTGGCAAGTGTGATTCTTACAGTGTCCCGAGCATTTCTGTTGCTGGGATGTCATAGTTGAAATCTGAGGCTCTGGATTGGCTGCTGCCGTGAATAATTTTCATTTAAGGCTACCTGCATGCATTTTCATGGTTTGGTTTTCTCATTTCTTTTTAGCTTTGATCTATCTGGATGTACCGAAGTTGCTTTTCTGTTTCTCTACCAAAGGACCTGTCTGAGTTTTGGTGACTGTTGGTAAGGTTGCTGTAAATATCTTCAGGTTTTGTGTGGACTGTTTTCAAGTCTTGTTATGGTCCAGTTCCAGTTAGTTTTGTAAAAACTTCTGAGCTTCTTCTGTTGAAGAGTTTTGTCTTTACTGGACTTGCTGCTGTAGCTGTGATCCCCAGCAGCTCATCGTAGTTTTGTCTTGACCAGGTGGAAATAGGACAGCTGGGTCGGAGACCAGTGGGGAATCTTGCCAGAAGACAATAGATATGTTGATTGGGCCTTTGCCTTTTGTTTTTGTTGCCAAGGGTCAACAATATTATCCTTAACAGACAAGAACATCAGCTCAGTGCCCAGGAAGAGCCATGTTAAATTTATACTTAATTCCAGAAGTAAGTAGTGGGAACAAAAGCTTTCACAACAGAAGTGAAACTGGCAAGACAAAGCATTAAGTATAAAGAAATTGTAAATGAGGTTTCAGCTTTAGGAATTCAGTGTTCCTGTTTTAACTAAAACACTGCAACTACTAGAAGAAAACAGCAGTATCCTACTGGATACAGGTGTGAATTTCTGAATTCCATTTGCCCAGGAATTGAGGCTGACAGTTGACAATGGGATTTCATGAAACTAAAGAAGCAATGAGTGAGTGAGGAAGCCCACAGGATGGGGGAGGATCTTGGCTGGCTGTACCTCTGACAGGAAGGCGGGACATACCTGTGCAGTGTGTTTCCCAGTAAGCATCAGAAGGGAACTTAAACTCCATCATGCTATTGTGACCTCTGATTTTGCAGATCCCATTCTTATGGAAAGTGGCCTGAAACATTTTTAATATAATTTTAATCTTTATTGATAGATTTTTTCATGCACTAAACTGACCAGTTTACCCTCTCCCAACAACTCCTAGATTCTCCCCACCTTCCCATTCATCCAAATCTATATCTTTTTTTTCATCTCCCAGCAGAAAATGAACAGGTGAAACAACAAAAACCCAACAGGACAAAACAAACAGAAAAATAGAGCCAAAGAAAAAGTACATGAAACATACACATATATAAACACGGGCGCGCGTGCACACACACACACACACACCATCAAAACGCAAAACCCGAAACCACAATATATCTAAGCAAAGACCTGTAAGGCTAAAAAATTACCCAGACAAAGTGTTACGAGACAAAACCCATCATTCAGTTAGTTTTCTGTTGGCCATCTACTTCTGGGTTGGGACATGCCATTAAGTGTAGTTTGTATACCCATTGAGATTTCATTAGAGAAAACTAACTTTTTCCTTTGTGAGTAGTTGCCTGTTGGAGATAGCTTCATGGCCAGTTGAAATTTCTTAAAATGTTTACATACATGAAAGAAATCTAAATGGACTCACCAAGTACCTGGGGTGACCAAGCCCCAGTTAGACATCTTTCACCACCAAATGAAATATCCAGTGTCAGGAATGGGTTACATCTTATTGTTGGCCAAAGGGGTCCCATGGGAACCTTCAAACAATCCAGGCTATTGTCAAGACTGTGGCTCTACACAAACTGATGGTAAGGTTCTATTCTTGGCAACACCTATATAACTTATTGAACACAGAGAAATTGATCTGGTGCCTACCTAGAGCCTCCACCCCTACTGAATAGTATCCATGGTACTGAAAGGTACTGTACACGCTACCAAAGGAAAACAGTACACATCAACCTAGCTACAAACCCTTCAGTCTACAATGGTGACCTGCCTATATGTCATGCTGGTGCAATAGTGGCACAAACATTGTGGGAGTAACCAGCCACTAAGTGCCCACTCCATGAGATGGAACCTCTGCCTGACACAGCTCATATGCCCAAGAACCCGAGACTAGATAGACCACAGACCTAGGAGAAAACAAAGTACTATTGTTCTGCTAATGGGATGTAGCAGGAAAATGACTCCTAATGACATTTTACAATATTCATAGATCTCTGTCTTGCTCAGCCATCATCAGAAAAGTTCTTCCAGTAGATGGGAACAAATTCAGACACCAACAGCTGGACAATGTGCAGAGAGTGGGAGGTCGTTGGTGGGAATTTCTGTCCCCTCAAATATACACTGAGGCTTATATTAAATGTAAATGCTTGGCTGATGGACCAGGCTTGTTACTAACTCTTATATTTAAATTAACCCATATTTCTTTTCTATGCTTTGCCACGTGGCTCATGACTTTACCTGCCCTCCAGCATGCCTTGCTTCCTCTATGTCTCCTTGCAACTCCACTGACTTGGCCCTTCTTCCTCCCAGCATTCTGGGTTTGGCTGTCCTGCCTATACTTCCTGCCCAGCTACCAGCCAATCAGCTTTTATTAACAATGAGAGCAACACATTTTCACAGTGTACAAGATTATTCCACAGTAGGAAATCTTGGAAAACTCAGTCCTAAATGGGGTATCTCCATTAAACCCTTTCCCGTGAGCTCTGGGAAATCTGCATAAGAGGAGGCAGAAAGATTGTAAGAGCTAGGAGGAAGAGAAGACACCAAGGAAACAAGCCCTTCTACACGCAGCAGGACAATGCACATACGCACTCACAGAGACGGTGGCAGCATGTGGACATACACCGATCCAAGCCAGATGGGGTCCTGGGGCTGAGAGGGGAAGTGGACATAAACTTCCATCGCTAACCCTGAAGGAACTTTGCCATTAACTGGTTTTGAAGTAAAGTCATGACTGCGTATCCTTTAAAAATACCTTTTAAATAACGTGTTACAGACATTTAGAAGAGAAAAGGCTGTTCATCTCTGCTTTATCCCATAGCAAAAAGGTAAGTTAAAAGTTCATCTTTCCCTTTTAGAAGTGGCCTTCCCCATATTCATTCCAACACTTAAAGCCAAATGCAAAGACTGAAATTCTTCTAAACTTTTCCCCTTTCCAATGGTTTCTTTAATATGAAGAACTATGACACAGAAACATGTTGAAGCATCTTCCCCTGATAAACATAGATAATTGTATGTTTAATTCTTAAATATTTTACATAGCATAAAACCTGAACTAGCTTTGTCGTTGAAGCACTAATTAGAAGGCTGATCATGGAAAGAACACAGGTGTGGGGGTAGAGTTCAGGCTGCATTTTTACATTTTCATAATGGTTTGCTGGTGGGCCAGGTCATTTCCCCTGTTCTTTTACCTATAGTAAATGCTCTATAAGGGTGTAAGCAATGGTCTCATCAGCTCAGACTTGATAGCTAATCTCACCTTCTTGCCTCCTCCCCCCACCCCGTGCCTTTTTTCATCCTTAAGACACTGAATTAGCCAGCATTGAACCCTGAATCTGATGCTATGGAAGAAGGCAATATGTGTGTTTTATGGAGTTGTTGTTGAAGCCTTTTCTTTCACAACACTCCATGTTGGGTTGATGAGAGGTGTGTTGGCAGCAGGAGGTTTGGAGACAGGGTGAGAAAATGGTGCTTTGCTTATACACTCTTTTTTTCAGCTGACTTGGCTCTGGGTACACATATAGGAGGTAAGAGGGAAACATGAAGAAATGGCCTATTACTAAAACCACACTTCCCCATGCTTTTCACTATGAAACTGAGGCATGGTAGACATGTTTCTGTGAAGCCATACTTGGCCAATGAGTAAGCTTCCGGTCTTTTTTTTTTTAAATTGATTTTTATTTAAATTAAAAACAATCTTATTTTACATACCAATCCCAGTTCCCCCTCTTGTTTTCCCCCACCATTATTAAAAAAGAAAGCATGAGTTTATGTAGAATGCAGATGAAAACGAACAAGTGTATAAGGGCTGTGGAGCAAAGAATAGATCTTTTCAGTGTGAATTCCTCAGAGCTGGACTTGCTGAACCTTATTTTTACAGGAAGACTAAATCCTCTTTGTTATTCTTTTGTTTAAGCTGCAGCTGCTAATATAGAAAGGAACAACGGATAAGCAATCCACGTGGAGTTTATTTATCAGAGAGGGGGGAAAGGGGGGATGGGCAGTCAGCCAACCCTAGGGGAACCGAGAGAAAGAGAGAGCGAGGGGTGTGGGGCAGGACCTTTTAAAGGGAAGGTTGCATATGCGCAGTAGGGCAAAGGTCGAAAGGCATGGCGGGTGAGTGAGTACCCGCTTGTTAGGGGGTGGGGTTAGGGTCATCCAGGTGTTTTGTTCTTACACTCTTTGTCATGAACATATGTATATTGTATATCAGATGGATGGACAGATAGGTGGAGAGATACTGGTATACAAAACCTAACCAGGTAGCCCTGCCTCTTACCAGCTGCAGCACTGGGCAGAGTGGCCCCGACACCTTGCCTGGGCAACACAGCAGATCTGGCTCTGGGGAGAGCCGACCAGAGGACAGGTGAGCAGGAGAAGCAGCTCCGCCCCTTGCTGCTCACCACATAAGGTGAGCTAGCCTAGCAGGGTCGGTTCTGGAGAGCTCACCCTGGTGCTGGAGATGAAGGACAGCTGGCAGGCTGACCAATCCAGCATCCACCCACACCCAAAACCAGGGCTATGAGTTGGCCCAACCTTGCATCCACCCCATCTGTGATCTGTTGGAGCATGTGAAGGGACTTGACCTACAGATACAAGGCTGCAGGATCTCCACAACACAGGGCAACAACAGGATATCCAGGAAGAGTCCCAGTATTAATGATATAGCAAAAACTAGAGACCTCGAACCAGACCAACCTCTCATTGCAATGACCACTTGTAAGTAAAGATATATGGGCTAAAGGACTGTGTGACTCACTCTCACACTACAGCTTCCACGATGAGATTTTTTTCTTCTCTTTTTATTTTTTCTTTTAAATTTTATCTTACTGTATCCTAGGAGAGTGATTCACAAGGGCACAGGGTGGATGGGAAGGGTCAGGGAGATGAGTGGGACTGAGATGCATGATGTGAAATCCACAAAGAACACAAAGTTAAGTTGGGAAATAAAGAACAGCTAACTAGAACTGTAGTCAGCAGCATTATGCAATGTTTGAGAACTGCTTCTTCATGCCATTTTGCAGGTACTCAAGAACTTTACATACAGTGTCTTATTTAGTTGCACCTTACATGGGTGCTAAATGCCACCTCATTTTGCAAGTCAAAACCCAAGACTGAGTTCCTGTGTTGCCTAAAGCCACACAACTAGGAAGCGGTGGAAGGAAGAATCAGAGCGTGTCCTCTTGGATGCTGAGTCATATGCTCTTTCCAATATGTGTTTTGACTGGTGAGAAGTAGATGAACTAAACCTTAAAGATTAGATACATATATCTCAAACCTGTATGTATGCATTTTGCTGTATTACTCTGTGTGTATGAACAGAGGCTGCACACCAGGAACTCTGGAATACAAGCAAAACAAAACAAAACAAAAAACAAACAAACAAACAAAAACAGCCAGGCAGATGATTTGCTCTGAAGCAGACTAAATGAGACTGGTGTCAGCAGCTCTCCCTTAGTGGTGCTACGAACATTTCTGTAGGCAGACAGGGTATCCATGAGGTTGGGGGTGCTGCCTGGAGATGACATTGCATGTCATATAGAAGGGCCAGGGATCTCTACACAGAGCAAATTGTGTGCTGCTGTGTGCAGAGGGCAAGCAGAAAGTAACCCCCAGGATCATGCCTTTCATAAGGTGGCCAGACAGCAGGACAGGTTGTTTTATGTTGTGAAAAACTGCTAGTAGCAGTGTAAGAGATGAATGGCAGGGGAGAGAGAACCTGGTTTGGGAGAGGGAAAAAAATCACCTTGGTGGGAAGTGGCTGAGATAGATTGGATCAATGGTGTCTAGACTGACAAAAGGAAGCCAGCTTGGTGGTAATGCCCCAAGGGAGAGAAGGAATAGGGAGGACAGCATGACCTCTGCCCAGGCATGGTGGTGGCCATAGGTCATCAACACAGGAGCAAGCACAGGAAGACAGACTCGGAGGGGAGAGGAGCTTGCACAGTGTTCCCTGTGGAGAGTACATCTGCTTTGATACTTTTTGGTCCTCTGTTGGCCTGAAAGGAGCTGTTCTGCGTGGCATTGTGGGATGTTGGAGAACTGCGCTCTAAGGCCTGGTATCCAGAAGCTCAGAGGGTTGGGTGATTTGGAGAGCAGATCTGAGTTGCCTGAGGGCAGCCTGGAAACCCTCAACTCCAAGTCAGGGAGCGCCACAGAGACACTGGTGAGAAAGTCCCCTGTCTTTATAAGAGTGACACTTCAAAAGCATGGGGACTCCTAACCTGTAAAGCCAAGGATGCAAGCTGAAGTCCAGCCAATTGAATTAGGAAGACTGAGAAAGGCGGTCCAGCACATGCATCTCTGCCCCTGTCAGCGGCTTGTACATCACCAGGAGCTCATAGAAACAATGGTCGCTTCAGCTTTAACGCTGCTGAAGACCTTGATACTGTCGATAGAGGGCGCCAGGTGCACGTAAAATATCTAGGCATCCTAGTTGACCCATCTTCAAATTTCCAATGGGAATGACTTAAAAGGTGACTCCTCCCCTCTTCTATCCGGTAGTCACTCCACTTCTGCTACAAAAGAAGAGCGCTCCAGTCGTTCTCGGGATCTATTTATGTTTTTCACAAGATCACAACACTATGTATTAATTTCTCTGCTGTTTTCCTGACCTCTTATTATGTACTCATCTAATGTGTGTGCTGATTTATTATTATTATTATTATTATTATTATTATTATTATTATTATTATTAGTCAGCTTGACACAGGCCACAATATATGGGAAGAGGGAATGTGAATTGAGAAAAGTCTCCATAAGATTCAGCTGTAGGCTTCCGGGTGTTGGTGGCACACACCTTTAATCCCAGCACTCGGGAGGCAGAGGCAGGCTGATTGCTGTGAGTTCGAGGCCAGCCTGGTCTCCAGAACAAGTGCCAGGATAGGCTTCAAAGCTACACAGAGAAACCCTGTCTTGAAAAACGGAAAGGAAGAAAGAAAGAAAGAAAGAAAGAAAGAAAGAAAGAAAGAAAGAAAGACTGAGTAAGCCGTGTGGAGCAAGTCAGTAAGCAGTTTTCCTCTACCGCCTCTGCTTGTTTCTGTCCTGCCTTCCCTTCCTGAAGAAGAGCTGTATGTCAGCTGTAAGATTAAACAAACCCTTCCCTCCCACATGGCTATTTGGTCAAAGTATTTATCAGTGATAGAAAGCAAACGAGGACAATGTGAGTCTATGTAGACAGATGCTCAGTGTCTCCACCTCCAGCATTATGGGCTGGAATACAAGGCTGTGGGGTCCATATTATGCAGACTTTGAACAGCACATAGTAATTGTAGGGAAAGACAAGGACTCTCCATTACCCAGCTGTCTCCCTCCCAGCTCCACAGATTACTCGGGGTGTGTCCTGGAGATGTTCCAAAAGCTCTCTGTGCCCCAGCCACCTCATCATAAGTGGGGGTCATAGCAGCTCCTCCCTCCTAGGTGCAGATCCAGGAGCTCAAGTGCCAGGAGCTATGGTTCTCAGTAGCCAGCAGGTGTGTGGGGGGTGTGGTAGACCTAGGGGACAAGAACTGCAGACTCAGGGAGAAGTTTGGCTTGGGGCTGCTCGGCAGAAACTCAGCTTCATTACATGCAAGTGTGCAGGCAACATTGGATTCCCTCTGTGGGAGGCTATAGGCTGGACTTGTATGAGGACTGGGACTGTGGATAAGGAAATGGGTCCAATAAGGGACATTTCCTATTCCACATGTCCTATTTTGCTATTGCTATGACAAACACCATGACCAAAACAGCTTGGGAAGGAAAGGATTTATTTAATTTATAGGTTATAATCCATCATTGAGGAAAGCCAAGACAGGAGCTTAAAGCAGAAGTCACAGAGGAACACAGTGTACTGGCTCTCTGTCAGGCTCATGTTCTTATTCAGCCCAAGCCTGACTGTGGGGGGTAGCATCACCTCCAGTGGCCCCTCCTACATCAATTGGCAACCAAGAAGATGCCCCACAGGCACGTCTACAGGCCAGTCTGATGGAGGTAATTCTTCAATTGAGGTTTCTTCTTCGATGGGTGTTAAATTGATAGCCAAGATTAGTCATTGCATCTTCTAAATAAATCAGACCTGTTTCCATTGGAGTAGCTGTCTCATTGTATGGATGTTTAACTGAGGAATTATGCCTTCCTTTGAAAAGCACTGAGCAATGAGGGGACTCCTCATTGCTCCTCTCCTCAGCTACAGTTGCCAGGTAACTATTCAGATACTAGCTATTGGGGAGGACCCCCCATAATCAACATATTGTAAAACCAGGAATTGAAGCTTCAGGAATCGTGAATACTGGTCACAAGAACAGGATATGAGTCATGTCTTTGGCCTAGGGTAGATAGGACATATTAAACTGCTTCCCAAAGAGCATAGGGTTACTATCTAGCAGGAAGTTTTCTGATTGATAAAGCCTTTTATGTCCCCTCACATAAGAGTTTATTCAAATGGGCCTCTCTACCACCTAGATTGGAAAACACTCCCCAGGAAAGTTGTCTGTCCCAGGGACTTTGAGAGATAGTAAAAAGCCTACCAAAACATGTGAGAAGGCACAACGGTCCTTTTGGCTGTCATCCATTCTACTTACCTCTTGAGACGGTACCATGCCCGACACTTTCTCTGGCCATCATCAAGTCTTGCCCTGTCAGAGTACTTTCCTCTACAGTGGTCCTTTTGGCCATTGCCACAATCACCCCTCCAGGATGCCCCCATCTACTCTGTAATATACCCTGTCTCTCTTTTAAACTGCTCTGCCAAAGTGCTGTCTGGATCCGTTCTATGGAGATTAAAAGGACCAGGGGGCTGAGGGGAGATGACAGTAGATCTTGGTGGCAGCACCCAATACAAGTCTAGAGCCAGGAAGAACTGAGCTAGGCAAGGAAGGGTAGTAAGGAGGTGGCAAGCAGTAAGTAGTGACAAAGGAATCATTTGTTAGAGAAGGCTGGGATTCAGTTTGTCATTTGGAAAGGTGCAGTAAGTCTTTTCTCCAGCAATAGCTGTAGCTGCACCTGGCACCAAGGCAGTCAAGGCCTTGGATGCTGGAGGGGAGGTGATAGGTCAGCCCATGAGACCTAGTGTCCGTGTCACAGGATGAAAAGAAAAGACATGTCTCTGAGATTTGTGTGTGTGGAATAAAGACAGAAACTATGCTCCACAGAGCACACAGGGAGGGCAGATTTTTTAATATATTGGACATACTGAGGACTTTGATGTCCTAAAATAGAATACTTAATAAATTGCCTTTGCTACTTTAAAAAGTTTATTAAAAATACTTCCATTGGGAGCATGCCAAGATTCTTTTTCAGATTAAATCAATGGAAGGAATGAGTAAATTAATACTTGGAAACCCCTTGTCTCAGAAGTGGGTGACTATTAAATGTTCCTTTCCTTTCCCTCTCTTTTCCTTGATTTAAGAACAAGAGATGCAGTAAAACAAAGGCAGGCAAAAAGCAGCACAAAATGGGGGAAGTGAAAGAAAAAATAGAAACTAAAGATATAAGAAAACTCCCCCCAGGAGTTTTTATGCCAGTGAGGGGTTTCTGGGCATTTGCGTAAGTGGCCACTTGAGTGGGCTTTCCCAATTCTCCATAGTATCTTTTCCATGGAGTGTGGTCCAGAAGTGTGGTAGGCAATCTGAGTGGACTTTCTAGCCAGTTCTCTAGATAACACAAATGGCCTATCTGAAAGAGACAGAAGTGCCAATCACATTTCCTCTTGTGCTGGTTTCTTATCTCCCACGGTTTGTTTAAAGGGACCAAAATGTATCTTTAGCAGCAGTTGTGAAATGTTCTTTTAAAAGTCAGGCTGTGATCAGACAGTTGGACCACAGGCTTCCCTGGAAGCCCTAAAGAATAAATAGATCCCTTTGTAGGCTAGGGCCTAATCCTTAGCCAGCCTGAGCTTGTTTGCTTTGTATTTCTAAAGCCATAGACAAGTAAGTTTTGGTTACAGATACACATAAGTAGATATGATTTCCTTTTCAGGAAAAGGAGAACTGGGGGAAAAGAACTTAAACTTCTGAACACTGGGCTCCTGGAAGCTTTGGGCTTCATTAGTTGACAGGTAGCCTGGCTCCTATATGCCTGCTGAGAATAGACTGGTTGGGAAAGAAAGCTTCATGGCCAGTAGGTGGCAGGCAACATTTGGACAGAAGAATTTCTAGAGCAAGACTAGACCACTGAAAAAGTTTTGTAAACCTCAGGGTATCTGCATTTTATTTTTCTGAATGTTTGTGTTAGTTTTTTCTTGTTTTAGTCACTTCCCATTTTGGAGGCATGAGTTGTTCTTTTGCCTAAAAATACTAACTACTGGTTTATCAGACATGTGTGGCTTTATTTCTTTTTCTTGATAAGATTATATTATAAATGAGGTGGATTGGGTCCATTCCAGCTGGAATTTTTCATTTCATTTTGCAAGCAAAATCTATACTTAACTATATCTCACAGACTCAGCTTTAGAGAGCTGGCTTGGCAAAGGTCAGCAAGCCTGGCAGAGCTAGTGAGATGTGAGATGTGCTTAAGCTCTGGGCTCTCCACTCCAGGCAGCCCCTGGGCTGTTTTGGTGGTGGTAGAGCAGAGCTCAAGGCTACATCATCCCTCAGAACGGCAATGGGTAGCAAGTCTAGGACCAGGGAAGTATCTGGGGCTCAGAGAGGCGATAGGAGAGCTCTGCACATTTGGCCTTTGTTCCCTCACAGCTCCAGGACACAAAGAGAGCTCTGTTCTTTGTTAGTTGGCCTCTGTGGAGATTTCTGTTCTCTTCCTTTCCTAAGACCATCCCTGTGACCGGAAGGTGCTGAATGAAACACATTTCAAGTAGTGAAAACAAGTGTCCAGGAAGGAGCTTTCGGCAGCTTATAACAAATGAGAGATTCATGTTTCTCCACCTGGCTGTGGAATGTTCTAAAGAGAATCTGCACTGAGCTGTGAGCGGCTGTCAGCAGGAGCCCTGGGCCAGGTGCCCTGCTCAGAGCAGCACTAGTTAGCTGCTGGGTGGCCATTATTTGGGCTTTTATTTTTCTGTCATATGTCCCTTCTTCCCAGCCCTCCCCTCTCTCTTTTCCTTCTCTTCCCTCCCCTTCTTTCCTTTTATCTTTTCAGTTTTTGTTTCTCACACAGGTCTCATGTAGGCCAGGCTGTCCTTGAATGTGTCACATAGGTGAAGATGCCCTTGAGTTTCTGATCCTTCTGCTTGTACCTCCTGAGTGCTGAAGTTCTAGCTGTGAGCCAGCAAGCCTAGTTTATTCAGTGTTGGGGATCAAACCCAGAGCTTTTCCCATGTAGGCAAGCACTCTCCAAACTGAACTCTATCTCCAGTCTCCCTCCATTCTTGTCTTTCCTTAAAACTCTGTTTTAGATAGGGTCTTGCTATGGAGACTGTATTGGCTTTCAATTCATGATCTTCCCAGATCAGCCTCCCTAGTGTTATGATCACCAGTGTGTAGCACAGCACCTGGATAGCTTCCTTTCTTTACTGTTCTTCCCCCAGTATGCTCAAAATTCCTACTACTCCTGTTATTGCAAGTCCTACTGTCATCTATCCACTCAGCAAATCCCCTCTAGTTCTACCTATGTGTGTGTCCACCGTCTTTGTATCATGGTAATGATAGCAATAATGGCTGTTGGTTATTGTGAGGGTTTCATGATCTCATTACATCTCCAATCAGCCTCTGAGGTTGAGGTATATTAATCATGATAGGCTGATGGTTGCAAAAAGGAGTTTCATTGTTGCTATGAGATTGTTTTATGTTCTCATTCAGGGATGCTCCCTTGGACGGCTTGTCAATGCAGGATACTAAGAGCCCGTCACAACATTGCTAAAACATCTAAGTTGTGCTGGGTTGAATGAGAATGGTCTCCATAGGCTCATATATTTGAATGGTTGGTCTCCAGGTAGTGGACCTTTTGGGGAAGGACTAGGAGTTCTGACCTTGTTGGAAGAGGTGTGTCACTGTTTCAAAAGTCCACACTAGGCCCAGTCTCCCTCTTCCTCTCCCTCTCCCCCCCTCTGTGTGTGTGTGTGTGTGTGTGTGTGTGTGTGTCTGTCTGTCTCTGTTTCTCTCTTTCTGCTCCTGGTGCCTTTGGATGAGGAGTAGCTCCCAGCTTCTTCTCCTGTACCATGCCTGCCTGCCTTCCTGTCTATCTTCCACCACTCTTCCTGCCATGATGATAATAGACTAATCCTCTGAAGCTGTAAGCAAGTCCCCAGTTAATGTTTCTCTTTTATAAAAGTTGCCTTGGTCATGGTGTCTTTTTCATAGAACAGTGACTGAGACATCAGTCTTTTGCATAGAGGGGACAAAGCATGTAGACAATCACCTGGTTTTCAGGGGTGGACCCTATGACTGGTATCACAACACTTTACCCATGTTTTATGGTTCACAGTGTGATATGTATCCCTCCTAGCTGCAAGGGAACCAGGAAATGTGTTCAAGATGAAAACAAAATTGTGTGGCATGGGCAGCATGGTCTGTACTATACTTTGGCCTTATCTTCATTTCCAGATGAGGGAACTAATGTGCAAATATTTTTCATTGGCTAGGATTCCAGCCCTATAGATATAACTACACTCTCTGTTTTGTTCTCTGACTTCTCTGTCTCCTCATGAAAATAACGGTTCCCTTCTTTTCTTTTAATATTCTATGACCTTTTACAGACTTTGTTTCCAAGTTCAGGACATACCTTGCTCCTGTTAGAACAGTCACACCTGTCTGCCCAAGGGAAAGAGAAAATTCTTTTTCCTATCTGCATCATCAGCAGACAGCATGGTGCCTGGGACACAGTGAGACCTGATAAAAGCTTTATGAATGAAGATTACTCTGGCCGTTTACTAGGGTACCCTGAGGTGTTTTGTAATGGTTATATCATTGGAAATGTTTCCCAGAGTAAAGATAAGGAGTCTGGATCATTTCAGCAATGACCCTCTGTAGCTCTTCAACCAAGCAACAAGCCTGAGCCTTTGAATTTATACGTTAGAAGTGATGGCAAAAAAAAAAAAAGGCACAATAACTTTCTATCATCATCCATCTGCATAAGGGCCATGCACTGTGCCAGCTCCCCACAGATGAGACATTGCATGGGAGACAATGAACTCAGCAGAGAAGCTGGAGGATACTGCAGAGGGAAAATAACCTTCCATCCTCATACCAGAAGCACTACAGAAGGTCAAAGAGCTTTTATTTCAAATGCCAAGAAATCCATCCCCAGCCAGTATTCCCACCAATGGAGGGAAGGGGGAGTACCAATGGAGGGAGGGAGGGAGAGAGAGAAGAGAGAGAGAGAGAGAGAGAGAGAGAGAGAGAGAGAGAGAGAGAGCAACAAGGCCATGTCTTCCTTATCCGACCCAGACTTGAATGAATGATTGGCTGCCAGAGGCAAGACAAGAGATCTATGAACTCCACAGACAGGTCCCGAGAGCAGCTCTGTATGCTACCAACCAGCCTGTGGGCATGATTCATGACCTTCAAACCTCAGCCCCACCCACAGGCTGGTTCCCTGAGTGTGTACATGTCTGCAGACAACAATGTCAGTGTAAACATGGAGTGTGCACAGCTGGCTTTACTTGAACACTTCAGGGCAGGCACCAGCCTTGGGAAAACAAATGGGAGGCTTCTGGCACCCAACTTGGCTTTGTGTAAATCAAGAGAGAACATACAGTGTTAGAAACTATTCCCAGGGGGGACAAGAGGTGTGGAACAGGCTTATACAGAAGAAAATGTGTGAAACCAATCTCCAGAGTCCTCCACTGATTGTTTAATGAACATGTCTCTCCTGAAGTCAGTAGAAGCCAGAAGAGGTAAGAGCTTGAGTCACAAAGGCAGCATATAAAAGACTTCCAAAGGAGAGAAGCATGAATAAAAAGTCTTATCACCAAAAAAAAATAAAAATAAAACAATATTCCAGTAACTAATCCTAAGGAATTGGATATCTATGGCTTGCCTAACAAAGAATTCAGAATCATCATTTTTAAGGATGTCCAATGCTACAAGAGAATATAGACAATGTAAGGACATCACAAGATAAATTAACAAAATTAGTTCAATAAAAAGTTAGAAAATTTCAAATACAAATAACATCAAGTGGAAAGAAATGATCTGTGAAAATATCCCATCAGAGATGAGAAAGTCAGGGAAACTAATGTTAACATTGTAAGGATTTATGAAGAGAAGATATAGGAAGAGTTAAGAAGGCTTCTTTGAAGAAATAAAGTCTTAAAATTTAAATCTAAGGAAAACTATGGGTACATGAAGCTCAAAACTCACCAAAGAATTTTAATCTAAAAGTTCACCAATGAGAAAGTGTGATGGTACACAACAGAAATTCATGCTACCAGGAGCATTATGAATTCTAGGCATGCCTAGGCAACATAGCTAGACTGATTCAACAATAACAACCACAAAGGACTCAGCAGGACATATTAGAATGAAGCTGTCAAAAATCAAGGACAAATAGATTTTTAGAAGCCAAAGGAAGGAGGCTTGACTGATGGGGAAGTCCTTCTGAGTATATGTTTGTCTTATTGGCTGATAAATAAAGCACTATTGGTCAACAGGGAAGCAAGTTAGGCGGGACTAGGAGAGAAGAAGGATTCTGGGAAATGTAGGAGAGGGATGGAGTTGCCATGTGATCCTGGCAAGAGAGGTCTCATGCCACTGACCTCCTCGGTAAGATAAGTCTTTATAAAATATATAGATAGATTAATGGTTATGGTTGATACTTAGGACAGAGCTAGCAAATGAGAAATCCTAGACATTGGCCAGCAGCATTGTAACTAATATTAAACTCTGCATGTTGTTTGGGGCCCCTAGTGTGGCGGTGGGGCTTGGAAAGCTGTCGGAAAGAGTTATCGTTATAAATGTTGCCCTCAATGTGGGGCACGAATTTCCACTTAAAACTTGACAAAAGCTTAAAAAGGGATTTTAGAAGCAAAAGAACAGAGACAAGCATGGCTTTTTGGTAGCAGCATTTTCTCAGGTGGTCTCTGTTTTTTTTTGTTTGTTTGTTTTGCTTTTGTTTTTTGAGACAGGGTTTCTCTGTGTAGCTTTGTAGCTTATCCTGGCACTTGCTCTGGAGACCAGGCTGGCCTCAAACTCAGAAATCTGCCTGCCTCTGCTTCCCTAGTTAGGTGGTCTCTGTTTTGCTAGAGACAAGCAGAGACTCAAGCGGCTCCCTTAAGGGAGGTTTCCTGACTCAGCATAAGCAGAAAAAACCTCAGGGCTCTTTTAAGAGGCCCTGCTAACAACTGAATGGTTTGTAGGAGTAGCTGGCAGTGGCAGTGACCACATCTCCAAGCCTGCTCCTTGATGGCAGCATAGACCAAGGTGGTGAGCACAGCTCTCAGTGCTGGTGGTAAACATACCCCCACCATCTTGGAAAGACAGTGGCTAAAATAGTCATGGCTTTAGTTTTAGCAATGTTGTTTAGGAGATAAAAGGTTCTTGGCCAGAAAAAGGTAAAGATTTACAGTAAAGACAGATTCAGAGGGAAAATATAAAACCTCTTTGGGGGCCATGAGAAAATGAATTAAAGGGTCACAGAATTAGGAAGGTTGAGAACCACTGCCTTAAAGGATGTCTTCCAGAATTCTTGTTAATTGCACTATTGTTTTCAACTTCTGTATATAAATTTTTCGCAACTTCTCATACCAACATATGGGACTGACCTGTCCTTCTTTTGAGTGTATCCTGGATTTATGACTGACTTATAATGAAATGAGTCCAAGGTGGTGGGGGGAGCACTCTATAAATGAGAAAACTGGCAGGCCATGGCTAAATTTAACACCTCTTGCTCTAAGGTATCTATGACAATGACTAATCTATGGTGGTGATCGCCTGTGACATGGGTGTAACGACAATGGCTTTTCATCTGTACTATTCTCTTCCCAAAGTCATCACTGAGCAACAGTGAGACCACATCTGACAAATCACATTGAGGAACATCCCATATATGCCTAACTGGTGCTCCTCAACAGTGTCAAGACCATGGAAAAGAAGCAAAGCAGGTTCAGCTGCAGACCCTTACATCAGGGCATCCTGGATCTGATCCAAGACTAATAGAGGAAGGTAGCAAAAGATGCAGTGATGTCTGGAGAGTGCCTGTGTGGTTCTGTACCAGTGTGAACTGGCCCTGAGGAATATAGACAATGTGAACAGAAAGCGAAGCTGGCATGAGTGGGAACTCTCTGGATTATAATTTTAAGTCTTCTGAAACCATTTTAAAACAAAACAAACAATAAAAACTTCTAAAAAATGTTGAAAAAACTCCTCCATGCTCAGTAAAATGCAAAGTCCTTATTGGTAACTTGTGGTTGTCATGAGAAGCCCAACATCATCTTCATGTTGCACTCCTCTCTCAGTCCCTTCTTGGGTGACGTTAGCTGCAACTCCTCCCTGCTCCTCCAATACTCCCAGCATGCCTGCTCGGAAGGCCTTGGCACTCAGCATCATTTTGCTTGGAAAGCTTCCCTCACAGATGGCTTCACAGCATTTCTCTTACCTTTTAGTGTTTGTTGTTGGATTTGTTGGTTTGTTCTAATCCTTTTTTTCTTTTTTTTAAATTTAAATTAGAAACAATCTATCTTATTTTTATATATCAATCCCAGTTCCATCTCCCTTCCATTCTCCCCTGCCTCCCACTGACCTCCTATCCCATCCCCTTTCTGCTCCTCAGGGAGGATGAGGCCTTCCATGTGGGATCATCAATCTCTGCCATATCATTTGGGACAGCTGTCAAGATCTTCCGAGAAAACTGGGAGCATGGGGAGAGAGGAGAGGGAGTTAGAAGAAAGAGAAGCAGAGAGGAGGGGTTGGGAAGACATGAGGGACCAGGAAGATTGAGTCGGGAGAAGAATAGAGGAGAGAAAGAGAGAGAGAGAGAGAGAGGAGAGAGAGAGAGAGAGAGAGAGATACCATAATAGAGGGAGCCATTATATGTTTAAAGAGAAATCTGGCACTAGGAAAATGTTCAGAGATCTACAAGGATGACCCCAGCTAAGAATCTAAGCAATAGGGGAGAGGCTACCTTAAATGTCGTGTTCCCCTATAATGAGATTGATGGCTACCTTATAAGCCACCATAGAGCCTTCATCCAGTAGCTGGTTTGTTCTAATATTGAGAAAGGATCTCACTCTGTAGCCAATGCTGTCCTGGAACTCCCAGTGTGATCCAGGCTAACTTTGAATACTCTTGGTAATCCTGCCTCAACCTCCCAAGTTCTGAGATCACAGGAGTGAGCTATCTTGCCTGGCATCTTAGGCAAATTTATTCATTTTCCCTGAGTCTCGAAGACATGTATTGACTGTGCCCTATTCCCTGTATTCTTTGCTTTATTTCCCCCATATAATACATTTTATCAGTCCATATTTTCTTTATTTGTAGAGTGTAGGATAATGCCCACAAAGAGGCTTGTGTCCTGATCCCTGGATTCTGGGGATCCATGTGGCAGAGCTCTCTTAAGCTTGCCTGAGGAATTAAAGTTGTCAAGCCACTGACCTTGAGAGCAAAATATTATCCTGAATTATCCGGATGAGTCCAGTGGAATCTAAAGGAACCAGACAAATGAGAGAGGGTGGCAGGAAAGAAGCCAGAGTTGTTAGTCCAGGTGACAAATGACTTAAACTCCCAGGGCTGACATTAGAGACAGAAGGAGCCATGGAGCAAAGGCTGAGCGTCTTGCCACTGCCAGAAAAGATGCAGCATTCTTCTCCAGTGCTTTACAGAAGGAAGAGAGCTCTGTTGACCATTGAGTCTAGATCAATGAGGCCCGAGTCAGAATTCTTATTCAATGCCGAGATGTTAAGTTCACACAGTTTTAGGTGATTGTGTTTTCAGCAATGGGAAACTAACTCATAATATAAACCAACCCCCACTGTTAATGGCCAAGTTTGGACTTCAGGTCAGCACTAATATGCAGTGCCAGAGGTACTTTTTGTCCAGCTTCCCAGCAAGTCAGAAAGACACTGAACACAGGAATGTGTGAGAGAGGGAATGGATCTGTTGTGTTAAGTGTCTGTGCTGTTACATGCTGTGAGCATGATGGGGGAGGTCCTTCTGTGTATATGATTGTCTTATTGGCTGATAAATAAAAGTACTGTTGGCCAATAGGAAAACAAGATAGGTGGGACTAGGAGTCAAGGAGGATTCTGGGAAAGGTAGGAGAAAGCTCAGAGTCACCATGTGATCCCGGAAAGACAGGATGCTTCTGCTGGGCATCCGATAAGATAAGTCTTAGAAAAGATATAGATTTATGATAATTAAGACTGAGCTAGCAGCATTTGTACCTAATATAAGTCTCTGTATGTTACTAGTGACCATAAAGTGGCGGTGGGCAGAACTTGGGAGGCCTGGCGGAAGGCACCCACATGGAGGCAGGACTCGGGTGGCTTTGGAGTAAAGACTTATTGTTACATGAGCATATCTTTATATTTTTAGTATCTACAATTCAAATCTTGCGGGTTGGGAGATGTCTGAGTGAATAAGATACCTGCTGTGTGAGCGTGAGGACTTGAATTCAGATTCCCAGTTCCCATGTTTAAAAAAAAATGTGTGTGTACCTGTATACTGTCCTGAGGTGTGTTAGCCTGCATCCAAAGGAGAGGGCTGAAGGGACCTGGGATAAAGCTATGTAAAGCAGAATATTATGTAATTTGCTAGAAGATAAGTGCAACTGGAAAATATTATCCATAGTGAGATAACTCAGGCCCAGAAACACAAATGCTGCAATACTCTATCATATGTGTATCTTGCTTCATGTACACACACGCGTATATGTGCATGGGTATGCTGTGTGTGTGTGTGTGTGTGTGTGTGTGTGTGTGTATACAGTCCAGGAAATCTGAAAGGGACTGTGAGCAGGGGAATGGAGGCTTTAAGGGAGGGTGTGAAGAAGTCAACAGAGTACATTTAATAAAAAAATGGAAAGGTGGACCATGTGTGAAGAATTGTAGAGCCATTGCAGAGAGCAGGGAAATGGAGGAAGAAGAACTTAAGGTCAACCCAAACTAAGTATTATAAAAAACATGCTACAGGGAGACCTATTACTTTGTATGAAAGCATAAACAAAAAATTAGGAAAAAAAGAAGCCAGAGGATGTGTGGCTTCCATCCAACTGATAACAAAGAAACACTGTTGATTTCTGAATATGGCAAAGTGTGTGGTGTTTGACATGTATCCAGTACCTCAAACTGACAGAGAGAAAGCTGAGACATCACACTTCATTTATTAAGGATAAAGAAGAGAGCCAGGCTTGGGTGCTCACACCTGTAATCTCAGCACTTGGGAGTCAGAAACAGCAAAGTTGTCATGAGTTTACCCTGGGCTACGTGGTAAGCTCTAGGCTAGCTTGGGCTTCAGAGTGAGGCTCTGTCTCAAACAACAACCATAAAAATAACCAACAAAAACAAAACAACAACAACAACAACAACAACAACAACAACAACAACAAACAAGAATAGGAAGAGACAGCTAGACATGATTCAGTATAGGTCCAAAGAAGGCTGGCTTCCAAAGTAACATTGTCAGCCATTGGTTTCATATTTTAGAACTATCCAGAGACATTGATTCCACAAGAAGCTGCATGGGACCATGGCACAGTTAGAAAGAAAATTTATTTACTTTCTTTAAAAATAGCATGTGCACATCAAGATACTATAACTACCTGGTAATCATGTTGCACAACACACCTGAAACCAGATGTGTGTTGTTTTCCACACCAAACACTTCTCTAGCTCTCCAAACACCAGATGGGGTACCCTATAATTTAGTCAATTTTGGCACCACCTGGAATAAGCATTGGTCCCACAGGTAAAGCACCCAGCCACACAAGACTGTCCTATTTTCAAAAGGCACTCATAAGTCCGAGGCTCTGGTGGTTCTGATTGGCCAGTTCATAACTAGAAGCTCTTATGACTCACCCTAGCCCCATTTAGGAATGGTAATTTGCTGGAATGAGTCACAAAACTTAGGGAAACCCTTTGGTGTACTGGCTTATGGCGAATTGAGGGACAACCTGATGAAGAAGCAGCAAGGGGAGACCCAGGGAATCTGGAGCTTCCAGTCCTTTTAGTGTTGGCTCCTTCCCAACATCTCCACACATTGGCATCTCCAGGCTCATCCAATCATGTAGTTCCATGGTCTCTATGGAGACTTGTCTCCCCACCCCTTTTGCCTGTGTTCTGGGTGAAGCAGTCCTGGTACATTCTTATGATTCCAGCTATGTGCCATTGTTTTACAGATAACCTGCCCCATCTGGAGGTTTTCTAGGTGATACCTGTATTACTTCAGTCTCCTCAACAGAATAAACTAAGATGTGATAGAAATAAGGTTCCATGTGAATCATAATAATATTCATCCTTTTATGACATTCTTTCAGGGCTTTAACAGTTCTGTGCCAGGAACTCAAGAAGATTATATATATATATATATATATATATATATATATATATATATATATGTATGTGTGTGTTGTGTGTGTTGTGTGTGTGTGTGTGTGTGTGTGTGTGTGTGTGTGTGTCTAATTTCTACAGTCATCTACACGATTCACTTATCATGTCATAGTTGAGAAACACAGAAACATCTAAGAAAGACCATGGCCCATGAATGAGTTCAGAGATAGTCATATTAGGGACTATGTCTTGCTAGAATGAATATGGTAAGAATGTGTGCAAAGTGGAGGTGACGGTGCTCAGTAGCCACGCCTGGTAGAAGCACTGGACTCCAGCTTCAGGGAGAGGAACAGAGAGGTTGGAGTGTGTGGCAAGTAGAGATCCTGTGGTCCTGCTGGTGAACACGTGCTGTTGGCGGCATTACAGGCCCTTGTCAACTTTTGTGCCATTACAGTGACTTCTCTTTCTCAGCCAGTGCCTCTAATGATGCCACCTCCTTATGTAAGCTTTCAAATGCCACTCAAGTCTCAAGTCCTTTAATGTTGCTTTATTGTTCAGGTGAAGACAAAAGCATGGAAGAAAAAAAAAACCTAATTCTTCTATTGTGTTTTCTTTGAGCACAATGCTAAGTCTTCACTGACGTCGTTGAAAGTGGAGTTGCTTCACAGGACACACAGCTGAGCAGGCCCCAAGATACCTAGCAGCTCCTGTTGCATACCTTGCCCAGCTCATGGCCAGAGGAGGCTCTGGATTTCCTGGAACCACTGCCTCCTTCCCACTGCTCATGACTCATCCCCTTTTATTCATGTCTGCAGTAGTTAATCTTAATTGTCAACCTGATGGGTCACAATAGAAGCACACTTCCTGGCTGGTGAGTGTTGTAATTTAGGAAAAGCAGCATGAGAGAGAAAGATGCCATGCCACAGAATTCAAGCAGAGATTTTTTTTTTAATGAAGGGAAAAAGATGCCAAAAAGGGGAAAGGGGAGACTGGCCTCTAGGACAGGAGCAGCAGGAGAGTGGAAAGACAGGAAAGACAGAGAGAGAGAGAGAGAGAGAGAGAGAGAGAGAGAGAGAGAGAGAGAGAGAGAGAGAGAGAGAGAGAGAGAGAGAGAGAGAGAGGAGAAGAGAGGTAGAGAGGAAGAGAGAGGTGGGCGGTGAGCAGGACCCTTTTAAAAGGGAACATAGTGAATGTGCACAGGTGGTGCTCTTAGTGGCTGCAGCTGAGGGCTATCAGAACCCCAAAAGCAGGCCAGCACAGATGCCTGAATACTAACAGTCAGAATGTTCTAGATTGGGTCCATAGGACCGTGAAGACCCACTCTAGCTGTGAGCAATACCATTGCTTGGGTTGGGGTCCTGGACTGAGTAAAAAGGAGAAAAAGAAGCGAGCGCCACCATTCACTCCTCTCTGTTCCCCACAGCGACTCCTCTGTGTGTCACACTATGGATACAACATGACTGCTACTTTAAGCTCAGGCTTCCATCCCTTCCTCCCCCTGATGAATTATGTCTTCAAACTGTGGGCCTAAGTAATCATTTCTTCAATTAAGGTGCATTTCTCAGGTATTTTATAACAAGAAAATTCATTAACTCAGGCTTTTACTCAGAGGAACAAATATTAACTGGATGTGATGATACACTCCTGTAATCCCAGCACATGGGAAACTGAGGCAGGAGGATCATGACTTGAAGGCCTGCTTGAATTACACTGTCAGACCATGTCTCAAAACCCTCCAATCTCTAGGCATAAATAAATAAACATCGTATTTCTGTGTATTTCCAACTTCCTCTCTCTGCTTGATAGCCATCTATGAGAGACTGGGGAGACTAAAAGCTCAGCCCTGCTATGAAAAGTTTTCTGTGCCTGTGGGAGGTTAAAAAAAAAGGCAAAGCACTGTGTTCTTTTAAAACTGCAGCTGGGATGAACTATATGAGGAGGTTGGAAGTCCTTAATCCCAGTTATCTACAGATTAGTTCTGGGCAAAAGGACCTCTGCAAAGGAGAAAGCTGACCATGGTTAGTAAACAAATAGACTCTGAACTCAAATACCACTTACTTCAAGGCCCCTAGCTCCTTGCTGGCATCCCCTTCCCAAATGAGTGAGTGTTTGAACATACTGACTTATGTGGAGCAGTCTGCTTCACAGAGTTCTTGTGTTACCTGAAAGATTTTGGTAATGCTCGGGTATCATCTCATGCCTGAAATGATGGCTTTTCAGTCATGTTACTGGAATGGTTATTGTAATTAATCACAAATACTTACTTCACCACATGCACCAACTGCATTAGTGGTGCAATAGAAACCACTGGATAAAGCAACCAATGGCTGGGTGTGGGTTTCACTATTAACAATGTCTGTGATTTTCTTGTCTTTTTTTTTTTCTGTTGTTCAACTTTGTTCAGCTTGAACATATGGTTTCTTTAAGACCCCATGAACCTGGAATATAGCACCATGTTCTGACATGGAGAGATGGATGTGGTGAAGTTGGCCATGGGACTCTGCAAAAGGAATTTGGCAGCTTGTGATGAAGTACATCTGAAACAAAAATAAGTCAGGGGTATGGGATTTGCTAGATATCAAATCGTCCCTGACACCAAAGGAATTAGGTTGAGAATATATAATACATTGGATAGTCAAGATAAGTGGAAATTACTAGGTACCCTTTTCATAGTTCCAAAAAAGTATTAGCTTAGTATATTAATAATTGATTGTGCTTCTATAACTTAGAAAATACGAACCGTTTAAGTAAAATAAAATGCTTCAATATATTTCATTACATTAAATCTATTAAACACCAGTTTATAGAAAAGTAAAACTACACAAATACTAATAGTTAATGTTAACATTGGTATATTAATGCCACAAAGGGTGGTGGTCTCTTGTAGTCAAATGGAACTCTAGTGACGTCTGTGAGATGAGTAACTTGTATGAGAGTCCCATGGTGAATGGCTGGAACTTGATTTATTAACTTTCTGCTATGTCATATCTTATTCTACTTAGAATAAGATATGTCTTATTCTACAAATAAGACCAGTATCTCCACTCCCTTAGAGTTTAAGCATCAGTGTCGAGGTAGAGAACAAAGAACAAATGAACAAGTTCATTTTAAGATGTATTTGCTACTGTATTTTAATTATTTATATGGGGGTATATGTATGTGAGTGTTGGTGCCTCCAGAAGCCAGAAAAGACCATAACTCCTGAAGCTGGAGTTATGCTCAGTTGTGGAAACCAAACACAGCTATTAATGGATGAACCATCTCATTCTCAAGATTGTTTTAAAAACTCATGTGTACTTTGATGTCCATAAATAAGGGAATGTGATTTGAGGTGGACTGGGGTTCTGACAAGGGATCCCTGGGGAGGTTTCAGGACCCCAAGGGGAGAGCCAGTGAAGCAACACTATGTAACCTGAACACTTGGAGGTGCCACAGCCCCCCAAACTCTCTGGAGAGGAGGCACTATGGCCTCTTTGCTCCACTGACAGCCTACCATCTTGGCATGCTTACAGAAAGAAAAATGAACACATTTTAGTGGTGTCCTGTAAACAAGCTCCATTTATCAGAAGCCACCATACACAGTGCTCTAGCTTGGGGTTTGATAAATAAAAATCTTTGCCTTCCCAAAGGTAGGTGGACAATTACTGCTCACTAAACAGCTTCTACTGTCAAGGTAATCCCCTAAACAGTCACAATTGCTCCAAAGCCTACTGGGAGAGAGAAAGGAGGCAGATAATATGGTGTAATGAGAACTCTGGTCAAGATCTTGGCCTCTTCTGAACAGGATTTTGGCTACCCATATCTGGAGCATTTGTTTAATACATTATGTATAGTGCACATTGGTTTTTCATTACATTATTATGCATATACAATGAAAAGTCTACATGTATGTCCAGAATATTGCCTCTAAGATGCATATTAATCCCTGGAGATAAATGAGAATGGCAAGTGAAATTTCAGTGTAACTGTCTATCAGTGAAGTAATTTTTTTCTTTAAAAATAAAATTGAGCTGATTTTGTTGGACTGACTGTCAAGAACTCAAGACAGAAGCTTACCATTATTCTCTTGTGATGATGTAGAGAGCCATGGCGAGATAGGTTCATCTAGACACATTGCTGAGAGTAATGAGAAAAAAAGTTCCTAAAACATTACTTCTATACTTATTCTCAGTGAAAATAATTTACTGGGTTATCTCAGTCAAGAGGGAAAAGGAAACCCTTAGGTGGTGTCATTCTATTTCTATGATAAAAAAAGCCATCATGAACAAAAGTAACTTGGGAAGAAAAAGGTTATTTGGTCTACAAGTCCCAATTACAGTCTCTGAGGGAAGTCAAGGCTCAAACTCAGGGTACAAGCTGAAACAGAGACCATTGAAAGCCTCTGTTTGCTGGCTTGTTTCCCCACAACTTTCCTGCTTTCTTATGTAACTCAGGACCACTTTCGAAGGAATGGCACCACCCACAGTAGGCTAGGCTCTCCCGCATCAATCATAAACCAAGAAAATGCTCCACAGAACTTGCCGACAGGCCAATTTCCCTTCCTTCCTTTCTTCCTTCCTTCCTAAGTATAGAATTTCTTAGAATGCATGAGTGGTGGGGAAGAAAATGAGAACATGTATCCACACTGGAGTGGGATCCATCTTCAGAAGATTTTCTGCTGTCTCAGCTGAGCCCTCAGCCTCAGGATAAAGCATGATGTACCAGCCGTGCAGTGTAAGATCTAAGATGCCCCAGAAGACCAATCAGGAGACCCTAAAGGCTTCTTGGGAGGTGGTATTCTTTCTCTCTTCTCTTTCCTGTCTCCCTCCCAGCTGCTGTGCCTGACTCTCTGTGTGTCTCTCTCTCTGTCTCTCCTCTCTTTCTCTCTTCTCTTCACCTCCCTCTCTGCCATCTTCCAGGTCTTGTTCCTTCTGTCAAGTGAAAGGAGTTTCAAGTTGCCACTGGACCAGTTTGGCTTTGTGTCTGGCATGCACCTACAGGCTGGATTCTGTGCTTAGATTGGCCAGAAGTTGTCTGAGCACAGGGAAAAAGAACTGCAGGCATTAGAGAGTACAAAAGAGCTTGTTAGGGCTTTGGACAAATTTAAAGATTTGTGACTCACAAACAACTGAGTTCTGGAGTGTTTGACTGAAAAGATGTGATTGTTTGAAGGTGACCATGGAACTTTTCCTAAAACTATTAGAAGTTAATTTATAAGATGATAGAATTAAAAGGTAACCATAACTTAGACTGTAAATTACGTTTTAATGAAGAGTTTAGAAGATGGAAACTGGAGAAGTCTCAGACTCTGACCTTCCCATCTGGGTAATCTCTAAGGAAGGCTTAGGGCTGATGGGCCATACGAAGCAATTGCAGTGCAGGTATCTGACTGACAGCCAGTGTTTTGACTAGCTACCTGCTCGGTGCCCCTCTATGCCTGACCCTAAACTGGTAGCTTTGAGATGGAACTGCACTGCATGACTGTAACTTCTCCAAAGGGCAGGTATCCTCAGCAGAGAATCTCATACCCATGGACTTCAAAGGAATTTTTCATACCAAACACATCCTATGGCAGAAGGTGTTGATGCTGTTCAAGGTGAGAATAAAAAGTAAAAGGAAACAATTTAAAGGATGAGAAAGTAAAAGATGAACATGTGGCAAAGAGGAGCTTTGGGGAGTAAAAGATGAAAAGAGAAGTTACAAACTGTAAACGCCTGCGATTGTCCTTGGCCGCCCTGCCTTCCCTGCCTGCTCGTTAATACCCATTTCTGTTCAATCAGCACACCGCTGCTTTCCACAAATCTGTCAGGTCCTAAAACGGGTGAAAAGAGGTCAAACAGAAATGAGCATTCATGATCTTTAATTTGGAACTGGTATTTGGAGGTGTTTGTGGGGACTTAAGTTTAATTAATTGACTCTTTGGGATTAAAGCCAGCAGGTTCTCTTCCCTGGACTTTAGAAAGTTGAGTCCTCCATACCCCCCCTGAAAACCTTGCAGTTCCCTGAATGCCCTGGCCTGTGGAGGAGGCTTTCTTTAAATAGATGGCTTGTTTCCTAGGAGTCTCTTCCCATAGACTGCATGTTGTTTAGCCCATTTACCTTGCAGGAGGATGTGCAAGTCTCTGCAAAGGGTTATTTTCTGAGGAAATGGGATGGAACTAGAAATTTTATAACTGAGCTGTGCTTTAAACCTTTCTCCTTCGAAGTCTTAGGAAAGACTCCGCTGACTTCTTGTCTCATCCCATTGAACTCCAGGGAATGACTTTAGTCTTGGTCTAAAAGCTTCAGCTCCTACCCCTTCTCAATATCTCTCCAGAACTTCCAAGCTCAGAGTCATCAGGTCACATGCTAATCATACGAAGAAGATCATAGTAGATGTGTGGAAGGTCAGCAGGAGCAGGTCCAGTGGTGCTGGTCTCAGGCAAGCACTTGCTGGTCTAGAAGATAGTGTGAGCCTGTCAAAGCTCAGATGCCATGGATGAATGCTAGGCAAGAAGATGCCCTAACATCAGGAAGAATCAGGAAGGTATACAAATTTTATAAAGTGAATTCTAGGAGAGTGGTATGTCTGTGTAACTGTCCCCAGGTGTGTTGGCCTGCACCCAAAGGAGAAGACTAAAGAGAGATGGGAGAAAGCTTATGAGTTCCTGGAGATGATGCACCATCAATTCAAGCTTCTGGACATGGTACCGATGAAAAACTGCCTCCCTGGGTGTGGCAATGCTTGAAGTGTCATTGCTGGGACCCTCTAGTAGCTTCATCATATGTGAGTTCCTGGCCAGGTAGGAACTCACAATATCACATCTTCAGTGGCCATCATCGGTGGTAGCCAACATTACCCTATAGTTGGAAGCTTTGGAGGGGGCTGTGAGAGACATAGCTGTACCCCCGATGGCTGTAATAGCTGTGACAACTGTGAATATTGGGGAAAGTATTCCAGATGTGAAGGGCCTCTTTTTGAGAACCCCCAGAATCATCATGCTGTATTATCATGGCAGAGGAGCAAGACTCCCTCCAGACCTAGCAGAAACTGAATCAAATGAATTATGGGTTATTGACTTTAAGACTTGAGCTACACCTAGTTGGTTGGTGGCGAGAAATAAAGCCTATGTGTATTAGGATAACAGGATTATATTTTGATCATTGAGGGAGAATATGGATGAGAATGTTGGGTTGCCAGAATCATGTCGTGGACCCTAGGGCTGATGATGGGTGATTTAGTGTAGCCCAGGCTCTTCCATTGGTTTGGAGGAACCTGGACCATTAGCCCCAGGACTGATTTGTTGGACCTTACTTAACCCTGTGCCACTAGAGTGCTGTGTTACACATTCAGTTTCCAAAGAGAGTGAACTTATTCTGATTCAGCAGCAAGTGGAGTGTGGATGAAGGGATGTAATTCTGAGCAGAACATGTGTTAGAATATTGGGCTTCCTTATTATTGTCAGTGGTCTAGGGATGGTGTGTGTGTGTGTGTGTGTGTGTGTGTGTGTGTGTGTGTGTGTGTGTGTGTATCACTATGGCTTTGTATCTCAAGAGAGTTGTAGAGCTGACAGCAACCTCTTTATAATAAATGTATTTATGCATTTTAAAAATTAATTATCTTAGTTGTAGAAGATCATGAGGTGTAGTATGATAATTTGTTATACATGTACAATGTATGCTGATCAAATTGGGGTAGTTTTCACTTCCATCTCAACCTTTTTCATTACTATATGATAATTATATGCATTTATGACAAAAACAAGCTTGACTGAAAGAGGAAATGCTACTCTTTCTTAAGTAGAGTCAATATTTGCAAAAGTGCTGTGGCCTTGTGGGCATGACTCTATGGCTACACCAATCAGGAGGGCTGGTCAAGGAGAGTACTCCATTCTCACTAATGGAGGACATGGCTGTCAAATCTGAGCCACTTCAGCTCAGTACCTACCTCTGAGTTTGGGGACTTCTTTTAGGATGGAAGATCCCAGGAAGGAAAAATATTTTCCTTCTAAGATGGACTGATGGCTTGAAGAAACTTAATCTTAGAAAGAATGGAGTTTTACTTTGTTTTTCAGACTAGTGAAGTAGGATGGTAAAACAGCTCCTTATTTCATTGTGCAGCTACTAAGTGTGAGTTTTCATTTGCTTCTGATTTTCTGCAGTGCTAGGATAATGGGCTCAAGTAGACTTTGGACATTTGGAGGAATCAGTAGCTTCCTCTGGTAGATGGGTTAGTGTGAAGATTCAGAAGAGGCTGCAAACACTGAATAGACAAGTGGGGGAAAAGCTTGAAGCTCAACTTCATGAATTCATTATGAAATGCCGGAAGTAGAAGATAGGACCCAGCTTGGGAACTAAAAATGTCCTGTGGTTTAAATCACTGGACTGTCCCCTTACCATCAGTCATCAGCTACATTCTCTGAACTCTTACTCTCTTCACAGACCCTGTGAAAGGAAGATGACTGGTAGATCAAATGAGAGAGGGAGCTCTCACTTCCAGAAAAACAGAACCAAGCTCATCAAGTCTCCTAAGACTTGTTGAAAAAAAAAAAAACAAACCTTCCTGGGGAAGTCTCATCAAATAGTCACTTAAATTATGCTGCATACTCAAGATCAAGATTTGGAGATGGTGTGTGCTCTTCTTTCAAGTGTTTGATTACTGATGCAGATCCCCAAAATGATGGCTTTTTAAAAATACACTGTCTCCCAAAACATCAGATGAGCCAGCTCCTAAAACCAAGGCATATTTTTGTCAGGACAAATTATATTATATCCAACAGGCTGTAGAACAAGCAAAAATAACATATAGACAATCAGTGATACTCAGTTGATCTCAGACTTTATTTATGTCATTGCAAGGATCAATTTATTATTATTATTATTTCTGTCTACTGTGAAAACCAGGGATGATATTATTTCAAAGGCTGAGTATGCCATGCTGAGTATGTTCTCTAGTGAAATTAAAATCTGAATCATGCTAGCCTTAGTTAAGGTTATCAGAAAAGGACCATGAGTGGAGCTTTGTGTGCAGTGGGCTATATCTGAAGGAGTAATGGGTGTAGGCTGAATAAAGGAAGAGGATGAATGGGGTATCCATTTCTTCAACCTGTCCCACAAAGATCTCTAGGTCTGCAAAGACCCCACTGCTCAATCTAAATTTGGCCAACACTATAGATTATCTCCATAGTCAATCTGCTTGGTTTTGGGGTGAACTACAAGACTGGCCTCTTCTGTGAGGGCATTTCAAGGAAGGATTCGCTGGGGGAGAAGACCATCCCCTACCAGAGTGGGTGGCATCTTTGGGGTACAGCACACATACAAAGAGGTCCAGGGGAAAACAGTCCTGCTTGCTTGCCTTCACTTCTTGCTGGAGAAGGCAGCTATTTTAGCGACTGCCATTGCCGCTGCTTCACTGCTATCAGAACACAACTTCTTTAGATTCCAATGGGGACTGAATTTACCTGTGACTCTCACTCTACATGGCCTTCAGAATTAGATTAGCTCTATTAAGGCATCTATTTTCCTTCATGACTAAGGCTTCCGGTTCTTGGTTTCTCCAGCCTGCAGACAGCTGTTGTTGAACTCTCCAGCTCCTATTGGTCGTGAGCCATTCTAGTAAATCATCCTTATAAGAATACACACATTCTATTGGTATGCTCCTCTCAAGGGCTCCGACGAGCACAAAGAGGATAGATCTTTGAATACTGCACCACCCAGTCAAATATGGTTTCTCCACAAGGAAAGGTGCATCCAGCACAAACTTCACTTTGGCTGAAGTCTCACAGAGAAGGAACAAACAGAGCTGTGAATCCCCAGCATTCCTCTTACCTGGAGAAAACTGTGTCCCTTGGAGATGGAAGGAGAATCTAAGCAGTAGTCTAGAGATCTACTGTCTGATTCCCTTATTAATAAGTCCCTTCACTTAAGACAGAAAGTAGGAGTTTGTTTCTGATATCTAATTTAATGTATCATGTTGCTTCAGCCAAAATTTAGTGGTTTAAAGCAGCTATAATTTGTTAGTACTCTTTGTTTCTGTGTCAAGAACCTGCAAATAGCTTGCCTGGAAGTTCTCTGGAGCATCCTGTGTAAGTGCAGTTGAATGGTAGCTGATGCAGCTGAGGACTTCCCTAGAAACTTTTGCTCTCTCTCCTTGGAGTCTTGGGGCCTTTATAGGTGATCTTTGTGTTTCTTGGTTTAGTTTTCCTCATAGCACTGTGCCTTAAAATTTCTCTACGGAAGTGTAGAGCACCACAGCTTGATGAAATACTGGGAAAAAACTGTATGGCATTTTCCAACCTGGATTCAGCATCATGCTGCCAACATCCTGCTTCCAACACTGTGTCTGGAGCCATCTCAGTTTCAAAGTAAAGAGATTTCTCATCTTTGGGAGAAGTGATGAGTTCCCTAAGAATGTGTATAATGGGGCAAGTTTGACAGTACAAAAGCTGAAGTTTAATGATAGTAATAAATCCAATGAAAAGACATAAAAGTAATGGCATGGTGAAAACCTTTTGATTCTTTTCATCATATGCCTGCACACACATCCTAGCACTATCTGTTGTTATCTTGGGGATTGTCAAGTTTTCTCCCAGGAATGGACAAAGAATTAAAGCACTCAGAAAAACTGAAGACCAACCTTTGGAGAAAAGGGAAATAATAGCTTCATTACTTTGGGATGGCAGAAGTGCCTAAGAATGGACACTGGATTGGTTATTTTCTAGGCCCCTGGGTTCTCTTCTTTTGCCTATTAGTCCTGTTTAGGAACTAGTCCCCATGTCAGCACCATCTCTCCTTGTAATGTCTTCTTGGAGCAAGAGGCTGCCATTCCGGCTTTCCCTTCCCTTGCCTACATCCCTCTAATACCCCTTCACCGTTATTGCCTTTGTTCAAAGTGTCTCATCTGTTTCTTTGGAGCTGTGGCATCACAGGGTATCAGTGGAGGATGACTAGTCACAGACAGGGATCAGGCTTCCCTTCAGGAGCATGTCATCAGTGGCATGGCTTCCTTCCACAAGGCTCTACCTCTTAGAAATCATGTCACTTCCAATACCACCATGAGCTGAGGACAAAGCCTTCAACACTCAGGCCTTTGGGGAAAATTCAAGATCTAAACTATAATAGCACTCAATGTATAAGTTCATTTCAGAATATTCCACCAGAGGTGAGAAATTAATATAGATATAAAATTTGGCATTTATTCTTTAATGAAGTGTTACATGAGACTACAGAAAATTTCAGCTAAGATATTTTAATAACAAAGTTATTCTTTGTCACAGAAACCAGCTGAATAAATTCTAGCTTTTGTATGTTATCTTCCCATACTTCTATATCCCAGAGCACACCGAACTCAGCAGTCAATCCTTTCTTCCATTTGCAGCAGAATTAGGACTGGATGAAAAGAATATGTGTATATCTTACAATACTTCTAGCCTTAGTTTTGGACCCACAGAGGCACTGCTGGCTTCCCTTCTCTTACTTGACTGAAACAAGGCCAAATTCCTGGAAACATGTGCCTGGAACTCACCCTCCAAACTGGCATTAACTTTGCTACCAGGAAGATTGGGTTAGCTCTGAACAGGTCAGATCTTTGGATTAGTTTTGTCATGACTAATAGGTTTACATCTCTGAAGTGTATTCCATGTGTCCCAAGAGGAAAACACAGACACCTCCATGGCATGAAATGTGGGGAACTAAAACCATCCCGTAAGCCTCAGGGCTTTGCTCCTAGATGATGATTCAGACACTTTTAGCATCCCTGTCATTTCATCTAATCTCTTTCAGTGCCACTCTAAGGGTCTGAGATGGCTAAACTTTTTTTTTTTCTTTTAACAAGAATGTGGGAGCAAGTATACAGCCAGCATTTGCCTGGAGGCCAAGAGAAAGATTAGTTTTAGATTAGAGTGCCACCAAAACACGGTTTTCAAAAGAGCATCAGAGTCGTTTTATTGTGATACCTTTTGGTTTAGCTTCAGTCTGTTTCTATCAAGTGTACAGTTTACAATTTAAATGATAACAAATGGGGCTCCAGGTTCTTTTATGATGCAGAACACTCTTTAGCAATGCTTGGCAGTAGAATCAATGTGTTTTCACAACTTAAAGCGCAAAGCGCTTGATGGAAAACGGCTGTTCCAGAATGACATTGTATTCTAGGGCTTTCATCCAAAGTGCGTGTCTTTGAAAGGAACTCTTAAAAACGGTGATTAAAAACTTCAAAGCGATAACATTAAAATAGCTAAGTGATGAACATCTGTGTATTTCAAACTCTATTCTGAATTTGAAGGTGTTAAAAGCAAAGCATTTTTCGCTGTTGCACACATTTTACACATTTAACTTATAACAGAGACACTTTCCAATTTGCCATCTTACTGAGGTTAGGTCAATTGCTGGGAAGATATGGTCAAATATTTATCTGAACAGCTTCAGATTATTCTCAGTTCAGTGTCTACGTGACTCAAATATGGGGCTCTGGTTAGAGCTGGTGTGTTAGTTTCTTACAAAGCTCAAACTAACAGTCAAGGATAAATCTTGGGAATCTCTTAAATCTGTGACTGTTAGAAGCAGTGCTAATGCATGTTTTGAATGTTCCCTCTAGTACCTTAAAGACTCCAATAGGAAGGAAAAGGAGAAAGGGAAAGAAAAGGGACTAGGGAGGAGGGCAGGATGATAACTGTGGTCTGCCAGAGCCTACATTTCTGGTCCTGGCACCCCTGCCATCCTTGGCAGCAATGGTTGTCACAGAAGCACAAGTCCTCCCAAGGACTTGCTACGGCCTCCACTTTACCAGCTTTTCTTCCTTAATTGTCCTCCTTCCTGATTTTCCCATGATGCCACTAGATCTCTGCTGGGCAGGGAACACATTTATTTTCCACCTCAAGAATGACTTCTCTATTTTCTCAATACCTATATGAGGCCTAGAAACAGGATGCTCACAGCTTCCACTATGTACGTGGGCAGGAGGTAGCCAGATGCCAGCTTCCCATTGTCACCACAGATGAACCCTTACTTCTCCATGCCATGTAAAGTCCATAGGTACCATGTTCTAACTTTTCATTTTATTTCATCTTTTTTTCTGTTTGCTTTTTTATTTGAATTACAAACAAGATTGAATTACATGACAATCCCAGTTCCCTTCTCTCTCCCTTCCTCCCCTACCACCCCCCCAACTAAAACCCTACCTATCACATATACTTTCTCCCAATCTACACCAGACTCAACCTTTCTGCTCCCTCATGACCTCTGCATTTTTCCTTTTCTTCCCTTCTCACATCATCTTCTAATTATTCTGTACTCATCAAATATGTGTGAACGTTTGTTACAGCTTTCCATCTGTTCATGTCCTGCCATTCTCTTGGGAGGCAGTGTCTTGGGAGCACTAAGAAAGGCCACCAAGCCAAAGTTTGGTCTCTTTCATCTTTGTTTTTCCATATTTCAATGACCCCCTCACCTCTAACTCTCATTGATTGAGGCTATAATTTTGAGCATTCAGTTACCTAGAACTCCCTGGTCTTATTTCCTAACCAAAATCTTCAACCCTACTGGCTCTTTCTTGATTATACCCATATGCTTTTTATATTACGACAGAGATGTCCTGCTGTTCATGGTCCTTATTTCAGCTTCCTCCCATCTTTCTTCCCTCCCTCTAGATTCTGGCTTGCATAGGGATCATCCAAGCCACTCTTACAAATACCTTAATCTTTGCCTGCTTAACTCCAGCAGACATTAGCATTGCTCCGTGTTATCTGCTTTCATTCCTCACACTTGAGGGCTGTGGGGGAAAATTAGCTCTGTGGACAAGATTATAGTCTGGGGGGATGCCCAGATTTCTCCACAGTTTTAGCTTGTTCCTGTCTCAATGTCTCTTCCTTTATTCTCAGCAGTGATCTCAAAATGCCTGCTGTTTGCATCTGTCTTCCTCCTCCCAGGAGGTCTTTCCTCTAGCATCATCTAGAAAGGAGGCAGCCAGTTGCCATCTACCTCCATGTTTCTTTCATCTTTTAAAAATCATTCCCTTCCTCCAATTTCTGTAACTGAAATGGTGCTGGATCCCTCCTACAGACTAAAGTCTTCACCCCCACTTTTCTCAATTTGATCATTGATTTTGGTACTTGTCCTAGCGCATAAATGTAGTTAGGTCACTCTCTTTTTTGACACCCTCCTCTTTGCTTCCCCATCTTTCTTCTGAGCCATGTGTGTTGAATGGATATGTGTCAAACTCTCCATTTCAACCTTTAGTGATCTGGTATCTACTTCTGCCATCTTTTCTAAAATTACATTGGCAGCTGTTACGTTGCCCCAAACAACGGTCTTCCAAGGACTGCCTATCCTCTGGGTATACATGGCACAGTTGATCTCCTCTGTAAAACCTTGTTTTCTCCTAACGTCTGTGAGCACACACCCCATGATTTCTCTTTTACCCTATCCACTTCTTCTTAGTCTTCTTTGTAGACTGTTGATTCTCCTTCCATTCTCTGGCTTATGGCTCTCCTGGGTACCTTATAAACACAAATGAAGTCTATGAATTCTTCTAAATCTATATGTCTAAGTCTCTAGACCTATCTTTTTCTAGAGGTTCAGAAACCATGACTGACAGCTTGGTAGATATCCCTATTTGGCTGCCACACTAACAATTCAAATTCAACTCACCCAGGAGTAAATTATTCCTGCTTCCCATCTTACAATGTCCTGTGCTAACTTGATTTCTAACTGCTTCAAATCAATGAACTGTATTATTATTTATATGATTACAGTAGTTTTCTTTCATTTCACCTCTCCACATAATCACCAAATACATACAATCTTCTGCATGTTTCTCAAGACATGTTTCTCAAGTCTATCCTCCTTGCACTCACTATGATTCAGAGTCTCAATATCTCTTCTCATAGACAGTTACACACACTTGTAACTGTCTATTCACTCCTGCTTTACAGTCACTGTTTGTGGTCATTGGGTGCTCATCTGGAGATACCTGAGTTTTTCTCTCCCTCAGACTTTCCATGACTCCTCATCCTTTAAAGGCCATTATCCAAGACAGGAGTCACTAGTTCCTGGCAACCTACTGGGCACTTAATGTGGTGAGGCAAGTTCAACATTTTGAGAAACACATCTGAATATATTAGATTAATAAAAATACTACTAATGTGGATTTCACCTTTTTACTTCTTCATTTTGAAAGGGAAGCTATTTGAAAATTCTCAGTGCTCTGCATGCCCTCCATTATCTTTCTGTCTTTCTGTCATGTGGCTGCTAGAGACCTCAGCCCCATGGCCTCTGCATTGGCTCCTGCCTTGAGTTCCTGTCCCGTCTTTCCTGGAACTACAAGCTGTAATTGGAAACAAACCCCTTTCTCTCCATGTTGGTTTTGATCATGGTGCTTTTTCTCAGCAATAACTAGGACAGTTACTATGATGGCAGGGTCTGTGTGTGTGTGTGTGTGTGTGTGTGTGTGTGCATGTGTGTGCCTGAGCATGAGAGAGAGAGAGAGGGAGAGGGAGAGAGGGAGAAAGGGAGAGAGGGAGAGAGGGAGAAGGGAGAGAGGGAGAGAGGGAGAGAGAGGGAGAGAGAGAGACTTGGTCATTATTACTCAGGAGATCATGACACATCTATGCATTTTATTTTTAATACTGAAGAAAAAAATCCTCAAGGAGCTAGGTGATAAGACTGGGGCCAGCAGCTGCCAGCTTAGAAAGCTGTGTTTAGGCATTCCTATCTTTGCTTTCCAGAAGCAGGCTCTTCTCCACAGTTAACAATGACCTTGGAGCCCAGGCTTCTCCCTGGTTTATTTACAGGACTATGCCTGAGGTTTTCCTGAGAAATGACCTTCAGTGTGGTTTCTCAAAGGAAGAAGGCAGGTGGATCTATTCTATGTTATTAGTCCATCCTCTCATCTCTGAAATTTGTCACTTTGGTCTTTTCTTCTTCAGACAGTGCCAGTTCCCTGGAGATTGTTCACTCCACATCATCTATTGACCTTTCTCGGAGAGGTCTTTTCTCATTTCTCTGCCAGCTTGCTGCATGGCCCTATTTCACTTGCAGGTTTTTAGGGTGAGCTCTTTCTTGTGTGAGCTCTGTGCCTCAGGCTGTATTTTACTCTGAGGCCAAGTCTTCCTTGTGAAAGAGAATCTTACAGCCAGGATAAGATGAAATAATAACCTCCTAGGTTGTCCTGAAAGTTCTTGAATTCAATGATTCTTGTGTTTCAAGTCTCACACAGTTTAACCTTTCAGGAATCCTCTTTCTGTTTTGCAAGCACTTTATCTAAAACTGGAGAAATATGTCTGCTGCACTGAAATTCCTGCAGAAATGTCAGTTGGTGTTCAGTGTCCTCCTTAGATAGGTCCCTCCCTTTGGTTGGTGCCTTTAAAGCCCAGCATTTGATACACAAGGCTATGCAGCATTTATGGTTTATTCTCAGTTTGAAAAAGCACTGCAATAAGTGGATAAGAAGTTAAGGAAGAGTCCTGTTAGCGATGCTGCAAAAATAAGAAGGAAATATAGTGCAGAAAAGTTTGACTCTGAAGGTTTGACCTTGAAGTTTTAGTGCTACCAGACATTATTTACCATGTTATGATTCCCATGGTTGTTTTAGATTTCACCAGAATACCCAATTCATTCCAAAGTAAATACCAAAACATGTGTCTGATAAGGAAAATAAATACAGTAAATGTCTAAACAGGAAGCTAGGGAAGTTGAATGAGTTCATTTCCTTTTTGTTTTAGAAATTTCTAAAGGGAAGTAGTAAAAAGGAGAAATGCTGAAAATTACAATAGTATTCAGAAGGTGCTGGAGTGATGGCTCGCCAGTTGACAAAAATTACTGCTCTTGAAGACCAGTGCTTGGTTGCCAGCATCCATATCGGGCCGGTCACAACCACTTGTAAGTCTAGCTCTAGGGGATCTGATGCCCTCTCCTGGTCTTGTTGGGCACTTGAACCCATGAAATGTTCATAAATTCACACAGGCACACATACATGCAAACAAACAAACAATTGAATAAAGATTAAGATAACATTCCAAGAGCCTAGTGATTAAAAAAAAAATGGTAATTTGTATGTATCCCAGAAGCAAGTAGGCAAGTAACCATCAAGTTGAGAGTAGTCTTCATATTATATATATAATATATATATTATATATATATATAGAGAGAGAGAGAGAGAGAGAGAGAGAGAGAGGGTTTCTCTGTGGTTTTGGAGGCTGTCCTGGAACTAGCTCTTGTAGATCAGGCTAGTCTCTAACTCACAGAGATCCACCTGCCTCTGCCTCTGGAGTGCTGGGATTAAAGGTGTGCACCACCCCAGCCCAGCTAACTATATTTTTATTCTGCAATATTACCTCCAAAAATTTCTGTCATGTTAGTTTTCAGATTATTTGAGAAAGTAAGGCATAATATCAACATCAATTTGGTTTTGTTATAAAAAATAATATAATTTGATGAGTATGACGAAGTATGATCAAGCTAGGATGGGTGAAAACTCCATACCTGTCCTGAGAATGAAACACATTCATCCCAAAGTAAAGTGGTACCATGGGCTCTGGTCTGGGTATTTTGTTTGTTTTGTTGTTGTTGTTTAGAGAGGAGAACATGGAAAATGGATGAACATCCCTTTACTTCTGTACAAATTGCTGGAAACCATGATTTAGACAACACAGGTTTGTTCTGTCATTGTTTGGGATACTAGAAGAAAGGACTGAGTCTACTGGTTAAGGTCAGGGTGGCAGCCAGGCTGCTGCTGCTGGAGGCTGTGAAGGTGGGACAGTCCCTCTTGTTTTCCAGTTTCTGGAGGCCACCGATTTTCTGGGCTCCATCTCCAGAAGCAGAGTCAGCAGCACAGCACATCTCTCCTGTCTCACCCCTGAATCAATCTTCACTTCTGTTTCTTGGACTTTTCCTCTGTCTCTCCATCTTAAGTTAATCAGATCTGTCACATAAGGTAACATATTCACAGGGTCTATAGAAGAGAATGTGGGCATCTTTTGGGACCAGGTATTCTGAATACCATAGAAAACAAATGCTCAATAATCTTTAAAATTCTTGAAGCTGTTTTTTTTTTGAATGTCAAACAAAACAAGCTGCAACTTGTTATATCTAAACCAAAATTCACATGCAATTAAGGGTAACTATGAATGCTCCCCAATACAAAATTATAAACTCAAAACATTTTGAGATATTTTTAAAAAAGAATTTTAATTTTTTTGCAACCTGATTGTATATTCAGTGTGAATTTTCCAGATTAATAGCTGGGTGTCATGATGTCAAAAACATAGCCGTGCCCACTAGGGTTAACAGATTCAATTTTCATGCATGAGGAAGGAGTTTTGAGAGAGAGCATAAAAAGTTTAAGTTGGAGCCACTGCTATAATTCTAATACTTACCTCACTTCATAACACAGTGGTCTCTGTCCTAAAAGGTTTATTTATGTAGTTTGAACTTAGGAATCTGGCTTTTAAACGTATACTACTGCTTGCAAGAGAAAACGAGGACAGAAAAATCTAGATGTTGTGGCATAAATCTTAGGAGTGTTTTACTTTTTCTGGACTTCTTCCCAGCAAAAACAACATTTTCCATTTATAGTCTATGCCATTTTGAAAATGACTTGTCAAGGTTTCTTGGGGCTGATCAATGAATTTCAAATATTCTCACGGGTTGACTAGATTAATTTTATGCCTACCTTTTCAAACACATTAAATCAAGATTAAGATGGTTCAGTTCTTACTCAGACCCACATTTTATACTGATGTTCTATTCTAAGGATAAGAGAAAGGCAAAAAAATAAAAAAGGTAACAGGAATAAATGACTTCCTGAAACTGAGGCAAACACTAGTTTACAAAGAGCAAACAGGCCGAATGGATATGATATGGGCCACTCTATGTCTCCCTCTCAACTTCACTTCCTCCATTATTTTGTTGTTAATAACCTTGAGTCCTATTGGTGCTGCTCACAAGCACATTGCAACGGGGCCATCAATGGGGTGTAGGCAACCTACTAGTGCTGTATCTCAAAGGAGAGTAACTTTCCCTTTCTCAGCATCTATAAACTTCCAATAGCTCCTCTGCCAAGGGTGGGGCCATGTGGACCTGTCTTCCATTCATGCTGGAATCTCCACTGGCTTGCTTTTCTGCAGGTCTTGTGCACATAACCACAGCTGCTGTGTGATGTGTGCAACAGCCATGTCAAGTCCAGAAGTCAGTGTCTCACAGCTCTCCTCCCCATCTGCTGGTTCTTGCATTATTTCTGTCCCCTCTTCTGAAATGCTCTCTGATCTTAGATTTGGGGAGGTTGCTATAGATGACTTACCCACAGCTTTGCACTTATTTGTACTTGGCATTTTGGCAGTTATAAATTTCTATATTGACCACAAACAGAAGTTTCCCTGACCAAAGTTGACAGCAATACAAATCTACGGTCATAAACAATTTAGAATGTGCTTTGACAATGTAGCTACTTAGTAAAATAATAATCATAGATATAAGGTTGTCTTTTGCTGTCTAGGGATGATGTTGGGGAGCCTTAAGAAGCACAACCAACCATCATCACTGGCTTCAGAGGGCTCCATGTTGTACTTTCCTAGGTTTTTCATTGAACCTTTTTCCCCCTAGACTTTGATTCCACATGTGTGCAACTGAGATGCTCTCCCTCCACAGCCTGACTATGGAGTCATAACAGGTAACCACTGACATCTTCAGAATAAAGATCAAGGTTACAACAATATTTGCTCATTAACATGCCAAAGTTGCTGCCCCTGCTCCTGCATACACAGATGGTTCAGCATGTTTTCTGTCATAATGAAATAAGCCTTGGGAAGGTCTCTTATAAGAGTTTTAGTTCCTAATACATATGTCATCATTTTCCTTCTTATGAACCGTCTTCAAATTAGTCACCAAATTACTCATAAAAATCAAATGAACCTAAGTCCTAATTTAAAACTTCAAGGCAAATAAGATTTTTACTTTGTAATTCTTTGTTGTTTTTTCCTTCAGTGTGTGAAAGAAGATAGGGATGTAGTTTTATTAATTACTTATTCTTTTATATTTTAATGTATATTTAATATACTTTGATAATATCTCCCCATTATCCTCTTATTCCACTTCTTATACTCCAGGCAAATCCTTTGTTCTCCCAAGTCCCCTTTGATGTGTGTGTGTGTGTGTGTGTGTGTGTGTGTGTGTGTGTGTGTGTACATTTGATTAGTGCTGCTTGCACAGACATGGAGTGGATTTATTTACCTAGGCAAGCATAACTTACTAGTGTCTACATTACTGAGAAAAGTTACTCCTCTTCCCCCAGCAACCACTAACTGCCTATAGATTCTCAGGGAAGGGTTGGGGTGAGTGATTCCCTCCCCTCATTCACAATGGGTCCCATCTTGAACAGGTATTGTGCAGGTGGCCACAATTTCTGGGAGCTCATGGGTACAGCAGGGTGTCATGTCTAGCAGACAATTTTTCATAGCATTCTACCCTACCTCTTTCTGCTCCCTCCTCCTGGGTGATCCCTGAGTATTAGAAAGGGTTGCTGTAGATGCCCCATTTAGGGCTGAGCACTCAACAGTCACTTGTTCTCAGCACTTTGGATGAATGTAAATTTTAAGTTGAACTATGTTATCTTTGTAGTACATTTGTTTCCTGACTACCATTAATGTTTTTGAATGTCTACCCTGACATGAGCCTACATGGATACAAGTGCTTCCATTTTAGTGAGCCTAGGAATTCTATTTCACCTGATTTTATCAGTGTTTGCTAATTTTTTGAAAATGTATTTATTCAACCAAATGGTATTGATTTTGTGTGAAACTAACAGAAATGCATACAATAGATATATTTTTATAAGTTTTCAAACACAATTTTTTGAAAGCTAGTTTTCCTTCCTATAGCTATAGATTATTGTTTATCTCTTTATTGGAGTTCATTAAGAAACTAGTTATTAGGGAGCCAGAGACATAACTCATTGGTTAAGAGAACTTTCTGTAAATGAAGTTCTTAATTGTTCTATACAATAAAAAGCTGGAGTCAGATACAGAGGGAAATGCTGAGAGATCAAAGAGAAGGAGCAAGCCATGGTCACACCTTACCTCCTTAGCTTCTCAGCAGACAAGAGAGCAATTTCCTGTTTCTCCCTGCTATATCCTATTTCTGGCCAGCTACCTCACTTCCTGTTTGTCTGTACAGACCTCCAGACCTCTATGGTTAACTAGTGACAAGCTCCATTCTCTGACCCTCAGACAGGCTTTATTTGTATTAGCAAGATATCACAACTTTGTGATCTTGTAGAGGAACCAAGTTCAGTTCTCAGCACCCACATGGCAACTAAAAGGGCTCTGACCCTCTTCTGACTTCCACTGGCACTGTACAAACATGTTCCACTTAGAAAAATGCAGGCAAAATACTCATGCATATTAAATTAAATAAGCCTTTAAAAAAGGAACTCTTTATTAGTACCCACTAATTTTATTTCATGACCAGCAGCATGAATAAGTATAATAAATAACATAAAACCTATTTTTTATATGGAAATCGAAAATACAATACAGAAAGCTAATTTTATTTCAGGTGTCAAAAAGAACACACTGGCAACCCAAATTAATTGCTTGAACATATTCAATTATCAAAAGATTAGAAGTTAAATCATCGGATCATGAACAATATAGCTCAAGTTTTTGTGAAACATAATGTTGCTGACTTTATGACACCTTTTAGAGTAAATATGTTTGATAATTCATTTTATCAGTAGGAATCAGATTTTATAAAGATGCTGAGGTGGTTCACCTCTCCAGTGTGGATGAACTTCCCTTGTGTCTGCTGCACTGCTTTTCCTCACTGCCCCCCTCCTCATCACATACCCTCCACCTTCCCCATCCTCACCCCTCCATCCTTGTGCCTAGTGAAGGCACATGGAGATTTACATCAAGGGCACACACAGATTTACATCAAGGACACACATAGATTTACATGGAGGGCATCAACGCAAGCTAATGCATGCATCCAAAGATGTCTAATATCTATATCTTTTCCATGTCCTTTGTGACCAGAAGGAGAAAGAAGCTTCAAGGGCTGAAGAGTTTTTATTTTGGAGGAATGTTACTTGCAGCTGGTAGAAGTTTCACAAAGTGAGGTGTTTGAGTGAGAGGTGAAGACATTTCTGGAAGAGGCAAAGTTTTCACCAACGGAAGATGAAGTTGACATCTGCAGTTATGCTGAGAGTCAGTTATAGGTACCTAAGCCCAGACAGGATCAAGATGATCCTTAACACTATAATCAAATGTAAAACAAGACTATATTATAAAACAGCTGCAATGATCTAATCACACTCACCCCTTCTCATTGGTTGCCACTTTGTGGCCACGTTTGAATAACCCAGTGTAGAGCAGTAGTTCTCAAACTATGGGTCATGACCCTGCTCTGGTTGCAGATCATATATTTACATTACAATTCATAACAGTAGCAAAATCAAAGCTATGAAGTAGCAACAAAATAATTTTTTAGTCTGGGGTCACTACAACATGAGGAACTGTATTAAGGGTCACAGCATTAGGAAGGCTTGAGAAGTTTCCCTACCACTTTGGTGCCTGTGTTCTGGGAGTGCCCTAGGCATCCTTCGTCTACCCACAGCCTGGCCCAGCCACTTGGAAGAAGTGAGTCATGTTGGTTGATGGTTTGTGCCCATGGGCATTCCTTAACCATGTATAAAGCATTCCTTCTACGGACACACATTTTTCTTAGCTCATTCCTCAACACATTTTTTCCTGAATATAAATAACTTCAATTCATCTTCACTTTTATATTGCTTTATTTACTGCTTCTAAATGCATTTCACTAAACTGAGCAGCATGCTAAGTAGGTGACCTTCATGTCCTTGGACAGGAAAAGCTCCAGAATGAGATCAGGAATTGCCCTTTAAGTGAGGAGCTGAAGCAGGAAGATGGGAGTAGTTCCCTGGACACATGCTGCAGGCCCGGGGCACCTCTCAGTAGGGGCCCACTCAATTTCTTAACTGGTTTTTGATTCCAGGATTTGCAAAGGAGGTCTCCCAAGTGTATGAGTGAGGGGTGAACATAACATTTACTGAGTGTCAGGAATTGTGTGTCCATACTCCTCCAAATGACACAAGCAACACCTTTCCTTCATTCATCAAATCCTTACTGTGATATGCTCTCTCATTCATATTTCTTCTCCCCCAACACATTTGTCCCACAGTATACATGGAGAATTGGTTTGGAGCCCCCAACTCCTGTGAATACAAAAATATGGAGATTCTCAAGTCCCTGATATAGAACAGCACCCTGTAAATGAACTCTACACATCTGCCAAGAACTTTAAATCACACTTAACACCTAAACCCATAGTAACTGCCCCTGAAACAAATGATTATTGTTTGTAAATTGTATGTAAATGAAAAGAAACAAGCTTTTTATTTCATTTTTAAAATATTCTGATTTATTCTGAGAATTTCATACATGAATACTATAGATTTGATCATATTAACTCTCTGCTCCCTCCCTCTAACTCCTACCAGACCCTCTTCTTCTCCCTCCCAACGTCATGTCTTTTTTTATTTTCTTGTAACTCTTGAGTCATGGTAGAACTGCCCTGTGCACATGGGTGTGGGATCATCCACTAGAGTGGGCTACACAGTTCAAGAAAAACAGATTGTTCCTCAGTTATTTTTTTAATGTGTCCAGTAGAGATACTATTGTTTAAAAAAATACTTTCCATCTGAGGTTGATTGAACTCCCTGTGAGGATCCCACAGAAATGCTGAACTATTATTTGTGTATCTTCTCCATTCAGCTTTTGGGAAAGCATATATATATATATATTATATATATATATATATATATATTTTATGTATATATAATCTGAAAGCAAGAGCAATATGATGGAATATGGTAGACTGGTGAGGCCTCTGAGGATGACCTTTGAACCTTGAGGTGGGAACTGATTGGTCCAGATCAGAAGCAGTAGGCAGGGCTGTGAGGTAGAGCTGAGAATGCAACATAACCAGAAGAGAAGACGTGGTGTGGCTTGGGGAATATGCTGCCTGGGTCAATTTACCATTTAAACTACTATCCGTTGAAGACTGAGTTTGTCTGGGCACTGTGTGTGTTTCTACTTCTCTTCTACTGCTGTGTCTGCCAGTGCTGCTCTTCCACCTTCCCCTTTCCCTCCCTCTCCTCTTCCCTCCCCTTGCCTCCCCTCTCCTTCTTCCCTTTATTCTACTCCTTCACTCCCCTCTTCCCCTTCCTTCCCCCTCTCTCTTGCCTACTCTCTCCCTCTTCCCTTCTCTCTACCCCTTTCCTCTCCCTTCCCTTCCTTTCCTTCTCCCTCTCTCTCCCCCTTACCTCCCCTTCTGTCTCTTTCCCTTTGATTGTGTTCATTTGACAGCAGTTTCGCTCATCTGTTTCTGTTTACGTCTGTTCCAGGATTTTTCTTATCCTAATGAATTTAATTTTTAATTTTGAGTATGCAAGATATTATTACTCTCCCCACAGTCAAGAACAGACAAAACTATGTATGCAGAAGAATGCCATACTCCTGTATCTCTCCCAACCACTACCATTGCTGGGCGACTTCATTTTCTGGATTCTTTGTTCTTGGGAGTAAGATTTTGTTTGATTTTTCTGTGATGATAAGAATACAGACACAGATTTTTCATATTTTGCTCTTCATTGTGCAAATTTGGGCATTCTAAATAAATATTTTACATCCCCCCCACTAAATACTATCTCCTCTAACTCCCCATCAGTGCATAGTGAGCTCACTATTTAGTTGTGAGGCATTTATCTAAATCACTCTGTTATCAATAAAAACTTAGGAGTCAAATATCTGGGTGAAAAACTGATAGATCAAAGAAACAGTGGAGGACTAACCAGCCAACTTTCCCTCCACATTTCCCAGACTGGAGGAAGAGATCAAAAAATACAAGTCCCTCCCTCCTCCTTCCTGTGCATATTCTCTATCCATATTCCTGGCTTCTCTATGGCTAATTCTGATCAGGTAGCCACTAGCTCTGCCCCCTGATTCAAGGTTAACTTTATTAACACAGTCTCAGAGAGTCACAGTGCTGTCAAACATCCCACTACATAGTTGTATAGTGTTTCATTGTGTCTGGAGATATACATTTGCTGGAAATGGTGCAGAGGGACATCTTCTGCATGTGTGTTCTTATGTTGATTGATGGAAGCTTTCTAGGAAGGGGATGCTATGTCAAGAGTAGATCTATGTGGCACTTTGTTAGATGCGGACAAATCACCCTTCAAGCAAGTGCTTTCAAGAAAGCCCGAGCATGTTAGCTTTCTTTCTTCCTTACCAAGCAGGTGTCAGGTCAGACTTATGAATTTTCAATGATCTGAGCCATAGAGAATGTTACAGCAATAGTCTTCCTCTTTGTAATAAGTTGTTCTGAGGTGGTCTGTGTTTCACATGTTTAAGGCATGCTTTTATATCCTTTTCTTGTTAATATTCCATTCATGTTTCTTGCCTGGTTTTCAGGGGTATTTGTCCTTTACAATTGGAAAAAGTCCATTGGCTACTACATATACTCACTGCATAGATGAAGTATATGCTGCAAATATTATCATTTCTTTTTTGATTTTATTCATAGTTTCTTTTCCAAGCAAAAAGATTTATTTTCAACTCATCTCTTAGTGCAGAGCCAGAGTTCAGTGCCTCCCCATTCACAACCCAGTTATTTTCTTTTGCTCTTTTCAGCCAGTCCTTCTAGACAATTTCCATTCTTTTGTTAATTCTCACTGACACAAAGATCTCTCTATAAGGGACCCACAACTGCCACACTTGGCTGGGACTCAGTGTGGGAAATAGTAAGAACAGAAAAAGGGTGAGAGCAGTTATCTAAACCAAGAGTCGCTTTTAACATATACCTAGATCCCATTGAAAAAACACAAATATGACAATATGCCTCCTCTAGAAACCAGCACTGAGAAAAACAATTTAGCCAAAGCAAGACAAGGACTTCAAAAATAGCAAATATGAATATGTCCAAAGACCTTAAAGAGGATATGAACAAATGCCTTAATGAAGAGAGTAAAAAAAATAAGCAGTTCAATGAGACAATGAAAACAATTAAAGACATAAAAGTAGAATTTAACAAAGAAACAGAATCACTAAAGAAAACCCACATTAAAATAAAAGTAGAAATAGAAAACTCAGGATGTCAAACAAAAACCTCAAAGGTAAGCCTCACCAACAGATTGAAAGACATGGAAAAGAGAATTTCAGGTCCTGAAGACAAGCCAGAAGAAATGGATATCTTAGTCAAAGAAAATGCTCAATCTAAAAAAAATAAAAAATGAACAAACAAAAACCCCAAGAACAAAATATTCAATAAACCTGAGACATCATGAAAAGACCAAACCTACAAATAATAAGTATAGAGGAAGAATAAGGAACCCAGGTGAAAGGCACAGAGAGTATTTCTTTAAAAATTGTAGAAAATTTTCCCATCTAAAGAAACAGACAGCTATTAAGGTACAAGGGTCACACAGAACACCAAATAGAATGGACCAGAAAATAATTCCCCATTACACATTAGAAATGATTAATTTTCATGTAGCCACATTTATAATTTTTCTTATTGCTCTGGATTTAGAGCCACAGTTAGAAAGCATCTCAACACTCTGAGGTTAAAGAAATACCCATATTTTCTAGTTTTATTCTTTAACCTTTTCTCATTTAGTAACCGTATGAAGTTCATACTCGTGTATAGATCTGTAATTTTTAATTGCTTAATTTGCCAAATGACTATCCATCTAGGTCCCCAACACGATTTAAGAAGTTAATATTTTGTTATATACTAGATTGTCCCATTCCCAAGTGTCCTACTCAATTCTCTGAACCCGAGAGTTTATGTACTGTCTTAGTCATCTTTCTATTGCTGTGAGGAGACATCATGACCAAAGCAATGCATAAATGAAAGCATTTGATTACATTTCAGAAGTTTAGTCCATTATCATTATGACTTGGAGCATGACAGCATGCTTGGAGTTGGAGCAGTTGCTGACAGCTGTATCATGATTCAGAGACAGAGAGGAGAGAGAGAGAGAGAGAGAGAGAGAGAGAGAGAGAGAGAGAGAGAGAGAGAGAGAGAGAGAGAGAGAGAGAGAGAAACACTGGGCGCCATATGGGCTTTTGACACTTCAAGTCCACCCCCAGTGACACACTTCTTCCAAGGCCATACCTATTCCAACAAGGTCACATATTCTAATCCTTCTCAAAAGGTGCCACTCCTTGATGACTAATTGCTCAAATATATGAGCCTATGGGAACCATTCTTAGTCAAACCACATGTACCTGGATTTGCTTTGAAGTTGGATCTTACAGGTATTGGTAATTAATTTAAAGGATCACATGACAAAAACAAAAACAAACAAATCCCTAAGATTTTTGGTCATGGTAAGAAGATTGTTGGAGTTGTACTTACTGAGAAGATGGAGTTTTGAGGGTAAAATACGAAGCTTCCCAATTTGACCATATTAAATTTGAGATAAAATGTAGATCTCCTGGTAGAAATTAGAAGGAAGGGGATTTTGAGAATGGGTTTAGGGAACTAGCCGTTAAGTGGTGGCCAAACAGATGATGTTAAAACCATAAGGCTATTAATAATTTTTCATTAAAAACATAGCTTCACCTGAAGGTCCCAGATCAGGATGTCATCAGAGTCTCTTTCACCTGAACCCTCTCTTCTTGAATTGCAGATTGTCTTCTGTCTCTATATTCACATATGTCTTCTTCTGTGTTATTCACACTGTATGGGCTAAGTCTACTGTAAAGATCCAATCTTAATGTAATAAAACAGATCCAATTTTAATGTAATAAAAAGTTTGAGACATTATTTCTAAATCTAGTCACATTCTAAAGTGCTAAGGGTTAGGCATTGAGTGCTTGAATTTGACAGAGGATAAAATCCAGCTACAAATACCTTCTTTACCAGTTGAGGGGAAGCAGGAATTTGCAGTCTGAAACATCATGCTGCTTTGTCAAATAATCATCAAGATTACTGCTTCAACACCCAGAAGTTTAATATTTCTCCTTTGTTTGAAAGATATTTGTGTGGAAACTAAACAATTGAAGAGGTCATAATCCTTGGATCTGACCCAGAGAAAGGCTGTTTCCTCTTAGGAAGCATGGGATCTCAAAAGGTACAAGATGCAAGTTAAAGTAGAAAGTCTAGCCTTTGGGCTGGGGAAACATTTTAATAGCTTGTGTTGGGGCTAGAGAGTCCCTTAGTTCTATAGACCTTGCATGAGGCCTTGGGTCTGAGCTCTAGTTTAGAGCTCCAATATCAATGCTGATCTTGGAGAAGTCAATTTTTTTTGGCCACTAGCATGTACTAATTAAAGTAAATCTGAAATATTTTTCAGTTAAAGAACTATTCCAGACTCCCATTAATATACTTTCAGTTTGAAACAATCCCAATATCACCTTTAAGACATAGTCTTTAGTTATATATGGAAACTAAGAGTTGTGACTTACATATTACCATAATTAATTCATTAAATATTTTCCATTTGTAACTACATCTAAAAAATAATTCAACTCCCCTGGCTTTACACTAAGATTCCACAACTTCTCTAAGTTGATTTCAGTTCAAGAGCCTCTACAAGATTACTTGGCAATCTATTTTTCAATATTTCTGCTACTTGGATATTAGTCACCAAGGTACTGTGTCCTGGTGTGGGAAACACCTTCATAAATTACACTGAAATATACTGAGAATCTATAGGAAGCTCCATGGGAAGCAAATTACTTCGAGTTTTCCTTCCTCAGATTGATGTCATTGTCATTTCTTGGTAACTTCTGTTACAAGTATCTGTGCCCGAGACTTTCTCCAATGGTGCTGACTCTGCTGTCCTCCCTCCCTCACTCGGTTTTGAAGGAAGGTCTTTCAGGTGTTTGTAGATAATTGTGACTCTTCTCAGTCAGTGGGGTCTGCACATTTGGGAACACTTAAAAGTGAAACCACCTTTATACCTCTTGCTCATTAGCTTCCTTGTTTTTAAAAACAGGCACTGATTAGTCCACCTTATAGTTAGCCTTAGACGGTGAAATATCAAAGAAGTGTATACATCAAGCTATTAAATCAGAGAGACAGATACACAGAGAGAGACAGAGAGAGATTGTGCCATGTGCCCTACCCCATAATTTGGGGTTATATTATAATTTATATGTGGTTTAGGTTGTCCTCAAAGGTTTGTATATTTAAATGTAATTCTTATTGTGTATCCAAAAGGTAGAAAAGGGAGACTTTAAAAATTGAGTAGAGTTAAAGTTAAATGGAGCGATCTGGGGAGGGAGGAAGGGACAGAGAGAGAGAAAGAAGAGAGTCAACCATATGTGTTCTACCATTTGCTGTGTTGCGTCTTGTACCACTTCAGGACTCCTCCAGTAAAAAGATCATTATCAGAGGTTGCTCCTTGGCCTTTGACCTCTTTAATTATCAGTCAAACGGAACCATAGTTTAGAAAGTTACTGAATCAGGTGCTTAGTTATAGTGAAACCATATGGACGGATGTAGGCTATGTCTGAAAGGGCCCACAATGATCATTAGAACCGTAACATTGGTGTTAATGGTAGTGAGTTCATAGGAACACAGCACAAGGCCCTGGGACCTTCTTAAAACAAAACATATGTATTTAGGAAAGAAAAGGACCCACTCTCCAACTTGATATCTGGCATCACTGTCTCCCATCCCTAATCGCTGTGTGCCATCAGGAACTCAAATCCTTGCTTCATGAATGGATTTAACATTGTAGAAACAAGCACAGGCTGCTTAACTGAGAACATATAAGTCTACTTATCCAGAACTCCATGTACTGAGGGACTGGGTACCTATTATCTGCATTTGCCCAACAGGCTGATGCAGGCCAAAAAGGTTTTCAATGAGAAAATGGGAATCCTCTGGTATGTCTCATTGGAGAAACTGTGGGTGGGTGGCCTCACTGGAACTAGGACATCTTCTGTCACCCATTAGGGGCATGTCTCTGGTTTGTTTTGTCTAGTTTTAAACCAGGGCAGCTATGAGCTACTAATCAAGTTAATCAAGCTGTTTGGTTAGGAGTACTATAGGGCCTTGGCTGACTTCTTAGACTGGGTGCTGTCCATTATGGGTCAGGGTTATATTTTTGTTTGTGGTCTGATCATTTAGATTGAATATTCAGGCTCTCACCATAGGTAATTATTTATTTATAGACTCTGCATAACATGAATAATATCCTATTCACCATTTCATACTACAAAGCAGTTTTTCCTAGTATGCAATATTTCAATATTGAAGTTATAGTTCTATGTGGTCCAGTCTGTTTTTCTTTGTGATTTCAGGGATTTAGAGTTTTCCTTTAAAAAGACAGACTCCTTTATGACATGATAAAACGTTACTGTAGTTAAGTACAGAATTTCAATATTGATCAATTTCTACATATAGTGTGAAAGGAACTACAGTTTTATTTCCTTTTCCAAGATGGACAGCCACTGAGGATTGTAAGTTCTCCCTGATTGACTTAAAAGACCATCTTCAATGAACACTCAACTGTGGTATGTGCTTGTGCTTGCCCTGGTCTCTGCTCCTTCATCTGTTTTTCTTCTCAATCACCGGAACATGTCCCTCAGCTCCCATCTTTCTCTATTTCTTTGTGTCCTTGAATAAAAGGCTTTTCAAAGCTCTGTGTTCACAGACAAAATAGAAACTGTATCACATGGTTGTTCCATCATTGGACAAGGGTATGATCTGTATGGTTTGTTCTTTTTAATTGTTGAGGATTTTCTAAAAGTTAAAATATCTATCTAAGCATGTATTGTCAAACCTCAAGTCTCAAGTTTTTCATGCCCTATTTTAGACAGTTAGTAAAAGTCTCTTAGCATGATTTTAGATTTGCCTGTGTCTTCTAACATTCTTGCTTTACATTAAAAGAATACTAATAGTTATGTAAGTGTTCATGACTACTAATAGTGCCTTGCTGGATGTTATATCTACCATTCTGGAAGCCTCCTTGATAGTATTGGGAGGAAAATCCTCAAATGTGAGGTAATTGGAAATCAGAACATATGTGGACTAAACAAGCAATTTGTTCTCAATGTTAACACGATTGGAGTTCACAGTTCCTAACAAAGAGATGTGCTAGTGGTCAAGCCATCCTGTTCTGTAGAAGCAACCACTCTTTTCTTTTCTTTTCTTTTTTTTTTTTTTTTTTTTTTTTTTTTTTGGTTTTTCGAGACAGGGTTTCTCTGTGGCTTTGGAGGCTGTCCTGGAACTAGCTCTTGTAGACCAGGCTGGTCTTGAACTCACAGAGATCCACCTGCCTCTGCCTCCTGAGTGCTGAGATTAAAGGCATGCACCACCAACGCCCTGGGACGCAACCACTCTTTTCTTTGAACAGATCTAAATCAATAGAGTGGAAGCTTGACCTGTATAGTTTCTTCTGTCTCCCTGGCCACTGTCAAGGTAGTCACTGCACATGAAATATTGAAGTGCATTCACTGCAGCCCATTGTGCTCACAGGGCTTTTTGCCATGGTGCCGGTCATTGTTTTATGTTCTGATGACTGTATTGATAACTTGGCAAGGCTGCCACAGTTTGGGCTCCTTTCTACTATGCACTGCTTGCACCATCCCTCTAGGAGAATGTTAAGATTACAAAAAAAAAAAAAAAAGGCTTATCAAATTGCTGTTACAGTCCTTTTTGAGTTAAAATTCCTTGGTAGTTATTTTATTGAATTATCCTTTTGACAATTAAGCATTGTGTAAAAAGAAGGACACAAATGGAGTATTGGTTGATAGGTGCTAATTAAAATGGAAACTTTGAGGAACTGAACAAGAGCTAACCATGAATTTCATCCTTGACTCTGGTGGTCAAATCTGCCAGGTGACTGTCTAACAACAGTTGTTCATTCTCCCTGGTATAGGGTCTTAGATGAGAACACAGGAAAGTGAGGAGAAAATGCAGGACATGTAACAAAGGCCAAGTTTTTTTTTTTTTTTTTTCTAAACTGATTGGGGGAGACATCTTGTCGTTTCCACACTAATTGTATTAGGCTACAGAGTGATGTGTGTAATTTCAATTTGTAATGGCTGGCTGGTTAATGAGAAGACACAAAATCAATCTTGAGAATTTGCTGAGATTCTTCACCTAACTAGAGGTAAATATACATGGGAATGACAGACATGTTCTTTGCCAAGGTTGCTATGATGAGGGACAGGACTTCATCTGTGGTTTTCAAACACAGAGTGAAACTGGTGAACATTTATTTTTAAGGACTAAAAGCTCTGCTGACAATAAATTCTGGATGTCCTAGGAAGCACAATTCATGAAAAAAGCATGAAACATGGCAGACACTAATAAAAGAAAATTAAGGGCTTCCTAATAGGCCTAAGCATTGTAAACATGATGCTGGTAGATTCCCTGCCCCCTCTCCGGCCCCATGCTTTTCCCTCTCCCTTGATAAACCCTTAGATTACATTGCTAAAGTTAGACCACAAGTTCTATTACCTTATCTGACCACTGCCTTACACCTGACTAAAACCCTAAAATCCAACTCTCAAAAAACATCAAGGTCCAACAATCAAAATTCATTATTAGGCTACACTGGCCAACTTATCCAATCAGGACTTATCAACTCATCCTAACCCAGACTTCCCCTTTCCTCCTTAAAATCCTACTCCTGCTGACACGCCTGTCTAGAGGCAGCCCCACTCCCACTGCCTCCCCTCCTCCCGACTTGTTCCTCTGAGCAGTAAATCTCCTTTGTGCTGAGAATTTGGTGTCTGCTGTGTTCTGTGCCTACTCGGAAGCTGCTTCAGAAAAGTCTTCAATTATAAGTCAAGATATGCAAATAGAAAAAAAGCTATGTGAATCCCATCTCAAGGATGGCAAATTATCATTGTGCTCTGGATCTGTTTTGTTGTCTTCAGCAAGCATCGCATATTTAATCCATTGTGACTTAGGAAGTATGAGGATGCTAAGCTGATGGAAACCAAGACCAGCCCCTGCCACTGTTAGTGGCAGTTCCATTTGTGGCTTAATGGAGAGAGGAAAACAATAGGGTGGCCATGGGTGAATGAATGTTTGCTTATATCTTGTCACCTAATTGCTGCATGGATTCCATGAGCTTGAAAATCGCCCTTCAAGTATCCTAGGATGGAAATTTCCCCTTAATCTTTCCTTGGAGTTCTTGTGATTACACCATGAAGTCAGCTCAATTTTTATTCTCTTAAAATCACCTGTGGGCTCACCTCTCTGAGAAAGGCACTTTCTAGTGCTAGAGGGAAGAAGAGAGAACTGTGTTCTCCAAGTGTAGTAGGACCTGTACAGGCTGGCTGGTAGACAGAAGTTTCTGCTTGGTCCTGCAGCTGTTTAGCCTGAAATAAACACCCAGAGGCTTATATTAATCGTAAAATTTTTGGGCAATGGATAAGGCTTCTTATTGACTAGATCTGTTTTAATTATTAACCCATTTATATTCTATGTATCTCCACATGGTCTTACCGGTGAAGACTGGGTCTCTTTTTTCCTCAGCAGCTACATGGTATCTCTCAAAAGACTCCTCTCTATGTCCCTCATCCAAGCATTCTCCTAGTCTGGTAGCCCTGCCTATACTTCTTGCCCAGCTACATCCTGCCTGTCCATTGGTTGAAGCAGCTTTATTCATCAACCAATAAGAGAAGCATATATTCACAGCATACAGAAGGGCATCCCCCATCACTGTCTTTGCTTCAGCTGATAGTCACTTTGAGACATCATTTAGCACTTTTTACATGTCAGAGAATAAATTAAATTCCACATCATGATTGGTGTGTTAAGAAAAGGCACAATGGACATATAGGGAAATCAGCCGATGCCACTCATTAAAACAACTCACATCTACTAAAACTCCATTAACTACTTTAGAGCCTAGCTATGATAGTTTCCTCTGGCTTCTATTTCTTCTTCCTCCCTAAACTTTTCTTGCTTCTGGGGTAATCTCCCATGCCCCCCTTCACTTTCTGGAGTAACACTGCTCTCACCCTGAGCAAGCAACATACATAGGCCAGCAATCATATGTACAGTGGACTCCATCTCCTTGGAAAGCTGATCTGCCACAGCTGTGACATGGGAAACATCCTAGGGGAGGTTCTTGTCCCCTAGATGTTGAAGCTTTGCAGACAATCATAAGACAGAGAGACTTTTTCCTTTTTGGTAAAGGGATTCAGGATTGGCCCTGGGTGATTGTTCCTGCTTAATAATCACAGCTAGTTGAGACTCCACTTCCAGTGAGTTATCGCAAAACTAGGTGACAAAGAGAATATAGTGGAGGTGACTCGGCAGAGTGGTTTTAAATAGACTGTGAAAAGTGTTGCAGTTTCCAACTTGGTGTCTTGTGTAATATTCTTTTGGGAAAGCCAAATATTGACAATATTCAAGCCATTCTATAGTAAGCCTTGTAGAAGGGAGCAGAGATTTCTTGAAGACAGCCCGCACTGATTGACATCCACGTGACTGAGCTGTCTTGAGGCAGATTCCCAGTCCTAGTTAAGCTTCAGGCAACTGTTGTCTTGATTGACAGACTGTTGCTCATTAGAGGTCCAGGGCCACAATGACCCAGCAAAGTCTATTCTGAATTCTTTGTTCACAGGAATGGTGAGAAAAAAATGGTTGTTATTATTTTAAGATGGTTTTGGGGGCAACTTGTTATTTGACAGCATATAATGAACACATTAAAATAGTTTTATTTTGTTTATTTATGTTCATGTATGCATTTTTGTGCGTGTATGCCACATGTATGTGGATGCCGATAGAGGCCAGAAGAGGGAGTTGGAGTTACAGGCAGTGTGAACTGCCCAATATGGGTGCTGGGAACAAAACTCTGATCCTCTGCAAGACCAGAAAATGTTCTTGACCTCTGAGACATCTCTCCACTGTTATTAATGCACTCTTGATTGAAGCAGTGATTCTAACGCTACTAAGTTGTGCTGTTAATAACACTATTGAGTTGTAATGCTGATTGCCCTCCCTCCCTCCCTCCCTCCCTCCCTCCCTCCCTCCCTCCCTCCCTCCCTGCTGCATTATTTCATGACACAAAGTCTCACTCTGTATCAGACTGGGCTGGAACTCCAGGATGGCATCAAACTCATGGCAATCCTCATTCCTCAGCTTCCAAGTACTGGGCTGACAGTATGAACCACCATTCCTGGGTTGACTTCTGTATGCTCATCTTTTCTTAACAAAATAGCACTTAAGGAACTCATTTAACTATTACCTTAAGTTTTCAGTAGAATAATTTATTAATTAAAAATTTAAAATGAACTCAGATATTTTAAAAAACCTGCAAATAAATAAAAATAAAAAGGATACAGATAATACACACAAGTTCTAATTCTGACTCTGTCATGGATGTTATCGGTTTTTGTGGTGGACAAGTGCATAAAATAGATACTGAAAGGGTACAATTTAGTGTGAACTGCCATAGTGTCTGCCATGAATGCATGTTCTAACTGTATAGAGGTTTGCTGAGTTATAGAGACTTTAGGTCTGGTTAATTTTGGTGTGTAATGGTTTTATTTATTTGGACTAATTTTAAAAGGTATTTACTCAATATTGAGGATAATAAAACAGAACATGGACCCTGGAGTCATGAAACCTAGATACTACAATTTTCTAGCTGTGTGCCCTTGGGCACAATGTTAATCTGAGATCCGATTTTCCCATTTGTGAAATACGCAGAGTAATCATAAGCACCTCAGAGAGAGTTCAAGAGATGAAATATGATAATGCGTGTTTCTTATGCATTGCATGGTTTGGAGTGAATGCCCAATAAATGTCAGCTATTACTGACATACTTGTAGCTTCAGAGGTATGCCTGTTCTGATTACATTTAAAATGGAAATTTGGCAGTTAAAAGGCAGAAGTCCAAACCCCAATCTATCCAGCATTATACCTGTTAATGATATTAATAGCATTAGGATGACATTGTATTCAGTAACACGCTGATTCTGTGAACTTGGACGTCATGGAAAGCTAATCATCCCAAACAATGGCAATGTCAGGGCAAAGCCACCAGCTGGAGGAAATTTAACCAGGGAAACATTTTCCTCTTTTAAATGTTGTATTTTATGTATATTTAAAGGGTAGTGCATGGAAAATATGGCAGTCATAGAGTATCCATGAAGGTGACTTTTGATATTTCTCATGCTGTGCTTCCTGGATTTGTCCATTCTCCCATCATACATCCCTGCACACCCACATGCCTACACAAGCACACGCATGCTCACACACATGCTCAGTCTCCTCAAAGGTTGAGTTATTATGAAATACCAATTGGCTAAATACTTTGATCTTAAGGTTCCAAGTAAATAAGAATGGAATCTTATAGAAAAATAGTTTGCAAAGTAACAGACAAAAAAATTAAAAATCACTATAGAAAAATCCAAGGACAGAAGAAAAATCATAGTAAAAGAAAAATTGCAGAACAGACCAAACCATAAGAAAATGAGCATTTGTTTGTGGTAAGAAAGAGCACAGACTCTTAAAGGACAGTCATTTTCTTAGGAGCACCTCAGTTAGTTTGTATATTGCATTGTGATTCCCTCATCTCATTTCCTTAAGGACAAAAAGGCTACTATTAAGAACACTAAGAAGAAATGGAAGTTTAGTTTGAATGTTTATTGTGAACTCGTGTGCTAAATTTGACAACCACAAGCTTAATTCTACTTTCTTAGTTCCAATTTTTGGGACATTGGAATCAGCAAAGGAAATTTAACACTTGGAGTATTAGGTTGCTTGTCTCAGTTCCTAGTATAAAGGAAGCTTTTGCTTTAGAGAGTCTAGGACCTCAATGAAACTCAGCATTGTCAGCTACATATAGAAATAATATTATGTATCCTTTACCTTATATGAGCATTGAATCAAAGACTTCTCTAGCCAGGAAGTAGTATTTAGTATGCAGGTGAATGGGGAGGCAGGAGAAAGAGAGGAGATGAATGAGAACAAGTATACGAATACATACATACATACATACATACATACATACATACATACATACGTATATCCATATAAAAATGTGTATTGTTAGAAAGTCCAATAATTTGTATGCTAACTTTAATAATTAACATTTATTGTGTCCTCTGAACCGAAACATTCTTCCAAAGAGAGAGACCCATTAAGGATAGTAATACACAGGAAGGCTGGGTGGTGGTGGCCAGCACTTGGGAGGCTGAGGCAGGTGGACCTCTGTGAGTTCGAGACCAGCCTGGTCTACAAGAGCTAGTTCCAGGATAGCCTCCAAAGCCACAGAGAAACCCTATCTTGGGAAAAAATACATACTAAGTAAAGAGAACTCACAAGTCTCAGTAATTTCCTGAAATTTAGAAGATTAACAAAGCCTGGCCATGCCAGTAGACAAACAGTAAACAATTGCTGTAGAGAGGAGCCCTATCTCACTGTGTACCCTGCAAATTACACAGAGAGCTCCAAGGATGCTCTCTTGAGAAGACACTCATGTTGGGGTGACTTGTCTGGTGATATAATGTCTTGAGTCATTCATGCTTCAGTAAGAATTCTTCATATATACTCCTTTAAGTTGACCCATGCCTTAGGTAAGGTTTCTATTGCTGTAATGAAACACTATGGCCAAAAGCAACTTGCAGGGTGGGGGTATTATTTCACTTTCCATGTATCAACCATACTTCATCATGAAGGAAAGTCAGGGCAGAAACTAGAGGCAGGGACTTAGAAGCAAGAACTGAAGCAGAGGTCATGGAGGATTGCTGTTTACTGGCTTGCTTATTATGGTTTGCTTAGCCTGATTGCTAATAAAATCCTTGACCGAAAGTACAGGGGTGGCCCCATATCAGTCATTAATTAAGAAAATACCTTTAGAGGCTTGTCTACAAATGGATCTTTTAAAAAATTTTCTCAATTGAGTTTCCCTCCTCTTGAATTACTCTAGCTTGTGTCAAGTTGACATAAAACTAGCCTGCATGTTTCATGACACTCATAGGTCCACTAAGCTAGATGTACATGTAATTGTAATGGTTGGTGTGCCGTTGGTTCCCTATCTGGGATGAGTAGATGTTTGTTTTTGTCTCCCCAGAAAAAAGTCATGCAACAATGATCATAATTTAAAAAGAAATTTCAAGTGGATTTTACAACATAGTGAGGAACCCAAGAAAGGGGAAGACACGAGAATCCATATCACCAGGTTCCTGATGGAGATGACACCAATGACAATGACAATGGCAACTGTAGCACGAGTTCTAATGGGTCTTCACACCCAGAGTCAGATATTGGGTAAATGCTGAAAGGTCAGAGATGTAAAGGAACCAACCACAAGAGAGACCTCTTACTTCTACTCAATCCTCAGAGCAAAAGGGAAATCTTCAGATTAGACTGAATGCCAGCAATTCCTGTCTCCTCCCACCTTATATTCCTCTCTCTACCCAGCCATATTACTCCTGTCTCCGTCTCCCTAGAGCTGGAATTAAAGGTGTGAGCCACCACTGCCTTATCTCTGTTTCTCTTTTAGACTAGATCAGTCTCATGTAGCCCAGGGTGGCCTTGAATGCACAGAGATCCTCCTGCTGCTGCCTCCTGACTGCTGCCTTCTGACTGCTGGTATTAAAGGTGTGTGCCACCACTGCCTGGTGTCTATGGTTAACTAGTGTGGCTACCTCCAAATTCTGACCTTCAGGTAAGTTTATTTGTTAGATCACAAGCAAAATATCAACACGTTACTCCTTTTATGGTTTAAAAAAAGATTATAACTAATATAAGAAAAACAATATACAATATGTATAATAAACATATACAGTGTTAACAGGCAATAATTACATCAACAATGTCTAGCCTATTATCATTTGACAAATTCAGAGAAAATACTCCATATCTATTCTATCTTGGCAAGTCCAAGTTTGTACCTCATTCACTTTCTATTCTAATTTGCAATATCAAAATTAGCTTTTAATGTCTCTCAATCTTATATACATTATACCTCTTTAGTGAGTTTCTTTCTGAGTCTGGTAAACAAGAAAACTATAACTATCTAGTCTTCAACTCCCTCAGAGACCCAAGAAGGAAACAATATTAACTGGGTAAGCAGGAAGTGCAAGCAACCAACTTCCAAAAATATGAGAAATGACAGAAACAGCTTAATGCCTGGACAGTCAACTAAATGTAATATTGGGGGCATCTATTTTCAGCCTACAGGCCTATAATATTTGACAGACTTTTCTACAATATCGGAGTTTTGAAGGACTGTCCCACCTTATCTTGGCAAGGTTTGCAGTCTCTCTAGTTTGTGTCCTACTTGTCCAATTTAGGCAGCATACTGTCAGCAGATGAGCAAGAGAACTTTTTTGCCCAGTGGCTTACTTTTGCCACAAAAAGTAAACTCCATGTGGGATTTCTTCCATGCCCATCATCTTCTCAAATGTTGGTGCTGCTAGGAGCAGACATGTCTCATTGTCAAAAAAGAACTGTATGTTTTTAAAACATCTTAAATGTTATATTCTGTAGATTTTTGAAGTGTTTGAAGATGGCCTGTCTATCTAGAGTGTATCTGTTTGACCTTGAAAACATACCTAATATGATTACAAGTTTTATTGTAATAGGCGACTATTAACCTGCATTTCTTTATTATCCTAAATAGTTTGTAATAATAATTTTAGATGACTAGTAATTTGCATTACATTGTTAAATGAGCTGTATAGGTATAATACCTTGAACAAGATTTTAAAATATGTGTATAGTATGTTCTAACAAAAATAACCTGAAATTTGTACCAATCCATATCAGTGTAAAATATATAAAACTAGTAGTTGCTTTTTAAAAGTAAATTCAATAGTCTACCTTTTTTTTATCAGACAGAAGGTTCAGATGAGTTCAGGCTTGTCCTGGTTAGGTTTTTTTTTTTTTTCTACTTGGCACACACACACACACACACACACACACACACACACACACACACACACGCACTCAGGTAATTCGGAAAGAAGAAACCTCAATTAAGCAAATGCCTCTATCAGATTGGTCTGCAGACAAGTCTATGGGAACATTTTCTTGATTAATGACTATTGTGGGAGGTCCCAGTCCATTGTAGTCAGTGCTACCCCTAGGCAGATGATTCAGTAGTTAAGAAAGCAATCTGAGCAAACCACAAATTACAAACCAGTAACAAGCACTCCTTCAGTTCTTGCATCCAGGTTCCTGCTCGGACTTCTCTTTATACTGGACCACAACAGTAAACTGAAATTAACCTTTTTCTCCCCAAGTTTCTTTTGGTCTTGATGCTTTATCACAGTAATAGAAAGCAAACTAAGATACTTTTTGAACACTAAATGCTTAGATGACCACATTAACTGCTATATCCATTCATGAGGAAGATCAGGAGATTCTCCCTGGGGGACCAGTGTAGCCTGAGGGTAGACAGAGTGAAGTAACTACACCCAACAACAGCCTATGCAGATCTGAAGCTCAGTGTTGACCAACCTCACACATGTACTCAGATGCTTCAACCATGAGTGACCTTAGTAATGGAAGAAGATAGAACGATAAAACACAGGAAAATGATGAGGAAGGCAAAGACACCACTGATGAAAAAGAAATTTTCCAAATTCATCAGGAATATCTAGAAAGTTTAGGAAAATACTGTATCCATGAGCTGAGAATAGAAATCTGCAGAGAAGTCATTCCAAAAACACAGAAGAATAAAGTAGAGCAAAAAGGTAAAAAAAAAAATCAGAGGAGATAAGAAGCTTGAGAAATAGAATGAAAAAATTTAATACATAATAATAGAAGTTCAAAAAGAGAAGAACAGAGAAAATTGAGTATAGGAAATCATCATGAAGGTAACTTTTAAGCCATTTTCCCAGACCAAAGGCCATGCATTTTTAGACTGAAAGGGCTCACAGGAAACATAAACAATGAATGAAAATAGACTCCTAGAGGGCAGAACTTCAGAGCTAGGTTACAAAGAGATGATTCTGAAAGCTTCTGGATGGAAGGATAAGTCACACACAAAGCACTGAAAATCAAAGTCACTCTGTAAGCTAGGGGAATGGATGATTCATTTAAAATTAAAGGGGAAAGTTCTATGTGAAATTCCATATACATCCAAATTATCAGTAAGATGGAAAGATAAAATACATGTATTATTAAATAAGCAAGATTTACTCCCCCCCCCCCAGATCACTCCTGACAGTTGTAACCCACTCTGCTGGGTAGTTTTATGTTAACTTAACATAAGCTAGAGTCATCTGGGAAGAGAGACCCTCATTTGAGAAATTGTTTCCACAGATTGTCTTGTGGGTGCTTTCTTGATTAATGGTTGATGATTGGAAAGAGTCCAGTTCATTGTTGGTGGTACCACCCTTTGGCTGATGGTCCTTGGTGCTATAAGGAGGCAGGTTGAGCAAGCTTTGAGGAGAGAGACAGCAAGCAGTCTCCTCCATGGCCTCTGCTGCCGTTCCTGCCTCCAGCTTCCCATTGTGAGCTGCTGTGTGTCTTCCTCATTGATGGAGTGTGACCTGAGAGATGTAAGCCGGATAATCCCTTTTCTCCACAAGATGCTTTTGATTGTGATATTTTGTCACAGAAATAGAAACACTAATACACCCTCCAAACTGATGGAACAAACCAAGAAGGAGAAACATGTGGGACACAGGAAAGCAGAAGTCCAATTCAGGAGAGAGGCACAGAGAATTCCTCTAATGATAGCAAGCTGGTATTAAAGATGGCCGGCCTTCCAACACAGGAGTGATCCAGACCCCTGAACATGGATGTCAATTAGGTGGCCTCTGCACTCTAGGGGGCCCCTGGAAGTGGATTCGTATATTTCCCTGGTGTAAGAAGGGACTTTAAGAGACCATCCCATGTCAAAGGATGCACTCTTGGCCTGCACACATCGGGGAGGGCCTAGGCCCAGTCCAGGATCATGTGGTGGACTTTGGGGAGCCATCATCAAAGGCCTGGGGAGTGGAGGGTGGATGGGGTGGGGGGGCAGGCTGGAGGTTGGGGGAGGGTTGGAGATGGGGAGGGAGAGGGAGAAGGGATTGACATGTGAAGCAAGCCTGTTCCTAATTTTGATTAATAAAAAAAATAAAAAAAGATGGTCGGCTTTCATGACCACAGAGACCAAACAACGCACAGTGTTAGCAAGAAAATATGTAGCCAAAGGCAGAGTAAGGGTCCCTCTGTGGTCTGCCCCCTCCCCATAATGGATAGAAAGGTTTGGTGTAAGTCAAAAAAAAAAAAAAACAACAACACTGCATTTATTGATAAGGGACAATAGCATATGGCTGAGAATAGATGATAAGAGTTTAAAAGTACAATTATATTAAAAACTCCCTCCCTCCCTCCTCCTCCCCCCCCTCCTCCTCCCTCTTTCTTTCTTTCTTTCTTTCTTTCTTTCTTTCTTTCTTTCTTTCTTTCTTTTTCGTTTTTTCTTAAGAGTGAAGAAGAAAAAATGAATCTGCCCCTGGGAGAGTAAGTCTGCTTTGTTTATACAGTTGTTCAGACTCTCCTCTTTCTACTAGTGTGGGTTGGGTTGCTCCCTGGAAATGTGTTTTCCAGTTACCCTTTATTTTACAAAAGGTCCCAAAAATTATCCATCATGAACATTTGGACTATGAGAGGCCCAGCAGGAGATGAGTCCTCTTCCTCCCTCCTTGAGTAGGGGATGGGAGCCAGGCCTTGTTGGGAAAATGGGTTGCTGAGTTGTGTTTACTGGGCACAACAGGATGCTCATGGTGTTGGATGAGATCAGTTCCTTGGTTTAGCGGTAAAGAATCCTCCACCTCATACCCAGAGCTTTGTTAAAGAGCATTGAAACTTTGTTTTACACTGTAACTGCCCAGGGCTTTGTATATGGATTTGTGATTCTCTGCCCACTCATTGGAGGTTTATGCAGTTGAACCTAACTACACAAGGGAATTTATACATGCCAAAGCATGTGCCTATGTGTATAAATCCACTTAAGTAGACTATAAAAGAAAAACACAGCCACTAGATTGTTTTTGGAATGATTTTAATATAAATAAATGCTTCTTAGCTTAACTATGGCAAGCTATTTAGAGTATATAAGAACTTTAACAGTAGCATATTGAAGTATGTCTTCTAGAATGTCATGCACAGCATATTCTTGTCTACACACATGAGAAAGCCTTGGTGGACCCGTTCTTAGTTGGTGGATGTGGCTCCATCCCTCCCACATGGGTATCTTCTCTTTCCCCTAATTATGATATCTACCATCCCTCAAGAAAATTTGCACATTATTGTCATAATAAATCTTGTTTATTCATGTACAGGTATGTATATGTGTGTATGTGAGCATGAGCATATGTGTGCATACATGTGGGAGCCAGTGTCTTACCTCAGGTGTAGACTCTCAGATTGTATCAACCTTGTTTGTTGAGGCATTGACCAGGATTTGCCAATGAAGTTAGACTAGCTGGACAGCAAGTCCCACATGTCTCCCACTTGACAGAGCTGCTATTGAAACAGCACCCACCATGTCCAGCTTCTTAGGTAGGTGCTGGGGTTTGAACTTGGGTCCTCATGCTGGCACACCAAGCACTTTACTGACTAAGCAATCTTTCCAGCATGCAAAGTTCATCTTTTTGTTCTATCATCATCATCATGATCATCATCATCATCATCCCGCGTCAGTTTTACAGTGAGATTTAACAGATAAACGATAATAACCAGTGAAAAGAAAATAGATTCTTCTGCATCAGAAATATTTCATATTATTAGAATTGTTCTTGCAGAGAACATGCATTTCCCCTATGACAAAGCAATTCCTGTTTTTTGTTTTGTTTGTTTTTTCTGTATTTAAACCCAATATCAGGTTTAAAAATGAATTTAGCTGGTGTTACTTGTGGCTATCCTTAAGAAAAATTATTTGTCATAAATGATTCTATATTGTCTTGTTGATTTGTCTAGTAAAAATCCCTAATTCTTTTATTTACTCAGAAATAAACAATACAGGCAAGGCCATTATGGTGCAAACAGACAGAAACTTATTCGAGCACAGGAATTTCAATATACATCTAACTTTGGTTTAAAAAATGCAAACAGTATTACTGCAGTCTGCTTTACACTAAAAAAGTTGTTCTGTTTTACTTTTAGGAATCAATTATCCCAGGAAAAAAGATCCCACACTAAGAGCAACTCAGTAATTTTAGTATCATTTTGTATTCCTGGGGTTTCTTTTAAATTATATGCTGTAAACTATTAGAAATCACAGAGTTGGCTGTGTAATTAATACTCATAAGTTGAGGGTATGCAAAAAGTAAATGCTATTTTACTTAGTTTTCAACTCTGCAGTCAGAATACAATGACTTCTGTTTTGCATTCTAATAGTAGGAAGAATCCAGTCACTGCTGACTGTCTAAGGCACTTAGAGATTTGCCACCACTCTCTTTTGGGGCAACAGCACAATCTGGGGTTTTCCGTGTCATCTCCCACCGCCCATCTTGTCTCCTCCTTCTTCCAGACTGAGCAATGCTCAGCAGTAAAACAGAAAGCAGGAGGGATTTTCACTGCTGGTGTGGTAAGGACCTTGACCGTACTCTAAATTGAGTGGGTATCAGTCTGTGATTACTCCCGGACACCCGTGCTTACTAACTGTGGTGTCAGCAGCTGCACTCTGCACTGCTGATACCAACTGCATCAATTCGAAAAGGCAATTGATGACATGATGCATCTTAGAATACAAATTTAGACTGTTACCAAAAAAAAAAAAAAAAAACCCTAAGTATTCAAGGAGGTTGAGAAGACTCAATTGCTGTTTGAGTACTTCACATATATTAAATATTAATGTATGTGTGAGTGCATGCAGTATTTCAGATATTTGAACTTACAGTGTTTTTCTGTGTATGTAAATACATTTAGAATTTTACAAGATGGTCTTTATTTGTGTACAAGTATCACAGCACACAAGTGACTAAGACAATCCATTTTGACATTTCAGTGATCATCAAACTTGGTTAGGAGGACTGACCTTGGAACACTAATAGTCTGGGAGAAAGTTTTGCTATACTCCTGTGAATGGCATTTCATGTCCACATAACAGGGCTGTGAAACCCACAAATGAAGTGTTACAGCATTCTCACCTGAATTCCTAGACCCACTCAGCCCGAGGTGTTTCAGATAGAGGCTGCACTGTGAGGTGTGACTACTGGGTCCTTCCACTGTCCTTCGCAGCCTTACTCCCACCCTTGGGATCCTCTGAGAACCCACAGCACACTTCATCTCTCTGTGTCTTAATTTGCACAAACAGGAACACATTTTCGTGGGTTTCTCTACTTTTGTGTGTGTGCCAATGAAGCCAGAGGGACAAAAGAGCAACAGAACAGAGTGACCCAACCACAATGCAAGGGTGACAGTAGGCAGCAGTGGAAAATTCCCTGCACAGCAGTCCCATTTCCTTCTAATCTAAGCCCAGCTTTCGAAGTGTTGGAGAGGTGACATGCTCTCCCCAGGCTCTGTGACTTCCTTCTCCGATTTTATAGAGTCAGGAGGAAGTGCACTGCCGACAATGTCCTGTCTTTGTGGCATTTCAAATATCAAATCGTGACTGGTAGCTGCTTACAAGCTTACATGGTGACCTGAAGTGCCTTCCGCAGACAGTGTGACAGCATTCTCCAGAGGACAGACTGACTGCCCGCTGTGTATAATTCACAGATACTCTGTGTGAACAGGACTTTTGCTATTCCCACTTAAGAAGACTAGAAAGACTCATTTACTGTTATTGAAACAATACAGATTTGGACATTTAATCAAGTCCACCAGTCATTCTTGCTAGCACAAGCTGCTTCACGGGGCCCTACAAGAGTCTGGGTTTGTGTACCTCAAGAAAACACGCCATGTCTGATATGCCATGCTGCCTACGTGCCACAGTCCTTGAAGGCATCTGCGTGCCAAAGCTGCTTTGAGTTCCAGTTCCAGACTTTGATTTCTTCACAGATACATGGCCTTCTCTCTGAGGAGGAATCTTAGAATATGTGGCCATGATAAAGTTTAAACTCTTTCTCTGATCTCTGTGTACTTGGGTTTCCATCTGCAAGTGCAGCCATTGACAAGAAATACCACATCTAAGTGGAACAGGTCCCCAAGAATGGGGCACAAGGCAAGATTTGATTTCTGGCAGATTTCAACATGGCCCTGCCTTGCAGAAAGCTGGGTTTCCTTCTTTGCTTTGCCAATTGTTTTGCTCTGTTACAGAGGGAAGGAGGGAGGGACAGTGAACTTTTCCATTTTTAGTACCTTGAGCTATGAAATTATTACTAAAACAATTACTTCATAAATTAATCTGAAAATAATGAAACAAGTAATAAATCGTGAATTCTGGCAGAAATAGCTTCGTTAATCAGTGAGTATAATTAAAATGTGAGGAACCATCCTCTTTAAATATTGTGCTATATTGAAATATATGTATGGTTATGATTGTACTTTTTCTGAAGACATTTCTGTATCTTCTGAAAGGTAGATAATAATAACTGTGTGTTTATGTCAAGGGAGAAAGAAAATAAATTCTTTTACTTGGATTTAGAAAATATTATAACACGTTTTTGCATTAGGGTTCATTTAATGCCTATTATTTTTTATTGTTAATCATTTGTTTATTTAGTGGATTCATTAAAATGTTCTGCATTCTTTAAATTTTGAATACTCATGGTTATTTAATAGTAGTGACCCAAGCAAGGTTAATACTCTGAAATACTCATTCCTGCAATGAAGGCAAATGGTTTCATTAACCTGAGCGTTATTCACTCCTTTCACCACAGAAAGACACACTGGACACTGATTTATGAATTGCTGACTGCTTTTCCCTCGCAGGGTCCTTGCTCCTGGCTTTTTAAGCTGCAGCACATATTTAAAAACATTTGTTTCTACCTTAACTGACGATCGAGGGCAGAAACTTATTGGTGAAATATCAGCTACTGGAATCACAAACATTTCTTTTCTTTTCTCACTGTATCTAGTGGTGCGATGAAGGTTGAGCTGTTGGGATAAGAAAATTATCTTTAATTGTTTTGATATTAGCAGTATAAATAAGGTACAAGTCACAAGCTGACTAATCTTGTTACTAAACATGCAATGAGATGGAATTTGATCATGATATTGTTTGAATAAATCCCATGTGGATCATAGATTTCTGATGATCTGCCATCATGATTTAAGTCCCTTTCTAATCATAATCTTAAACATTTTGCCATCCACTCTCTATGACATTCATAATCAGTATGTATGATTGATATATAGTGTCAAGATTCTGTATTAAGTAGATCTTTTGGTTATGCTATTTGGGATAGCTTTGGTGGGAGGGAATTCTTTGAGTTTTGGCATACCTGTCAGTTCAAAAATTTGTGGCTAGAAATTCAAACCCTGGTATGAATTAATTCCTGATATTCTGTTGTGTTTCCCTACTATCTTGATTAAAATGTAGTATTCCAGAGAAGGTGATTTTTGTCATTAATTCTCATTAATGTCACTGAACTTGACCATACCTCTTTCTGAACTGAGTTTGGAAGAAATAGGATTTAAGTTGCTACATTTTGTTGCAGAGAAATATAGAAGATTCTCTTTGGAAGGGTCATCCCCGAGGACAATGCCTAAGGACAACTCCGGAACACAAAATAAATTAAATGCAAGCTCTGCCTTACAGTACATTTTCAATCGAAGATATAAAAACACTATCCAGATAAACACAGTTAACACTTCCATAAAATGAATGGTTCACATTTGTCAACAGATGTGAACTAATGTACCTACTTCAGCAGATACCTGCCTGCTGCTGTTCGTAAAGATCAGGAGAGAGCTCAGAAGCCCCACCCACCCACCACTAGCAGGCAAAGGGATACAGAGCAGGCAGGTGTCTTCTTAAAAGGGGCTCTTTGCTGGGAAAGAGGAAATAGAGTTGTTTGGTTTAGGGCTGGGAAAATAAGAACTATCTTTGCAAGAGGATGAACATGAGCTGTGATGAACAAAACGCCAGAGGTACAAAATGACATCAAGCAAACAAAATTTGTTTTTCCTTTTAATGTGTGGATTAAAGGAGTGTCTCAGGAACAGACTTTCTGATTGGCCCTCTCTGAGTCATCTTCATAGCTTTCCTTAGCGTGCCCCTTCCCCCAGTCTTTTGGTAATCACCAGAGCAGAAGGTACCTGATTTCTACGAACACATCAATATTTCCACAGTCCCTCAACTATTGGGATTGTAAACTGGTGTAATTATCAGTGGGGTTCCTGAAAGATGGAAAGTGATAACAAGCAAACAGCATCCCAAGATGTAGATTAGACACAAAGATGTGATGTGGGGTGGAGGGACCACATGTACTAGGACCTGAGATTTGGTCTCCACTCCTGGGTCATGCCAGGTTATCCCAACATGGTGGTTCTAAGATCTCTGTCCTCACTGGGATGAAAAAAACTACTTCACAGTTTATACCTTTTTTTGTGTGTTGCTCAAGATCTGGAGGTCTGGAGAATTGCAAGTTGACACTCATTTTTCTTAATACCTTCTTCCTGCTGTGCTCTGAAAGTGAGATGGCGGGATTTATGTTTTGCATTAGCTTTTCCAGGGATTTCACTGTTTGAAAAGAAAGTGATCATGGATGATGTAACATGTTGGAAACTTTCAGACCTGCCACTGAGACTCTTTCTCCCTTGGGCACCAGAAACACTCAGCAGTGGTTATTAGCACTTAACCGCTTGTGGTCAAAATTGTGCAACCCGGCCTTCTTTCCAAGGTGTTTCCTAGGTTACAGAAGATGCAGCTATCTATGAATAACTCTGAAAATCACTAAGGCTTGCATCAAATACATAGCAGACAGGAAATCTCTTCCTCTCTCTGTTTGGATTCATCTCTGTTTGCCATGCAGAACAATAGCAGAGGAAAGCAGTTGCTTCCATTAACAATCATGGCTCATGGCTCATGCTTCAGTCCCTGAAGCTAATCTCAGAAAAGACCCAGCATCCTCTTAAAACACTGCTGAGCAATCCACACTCAACCGTGACCTAAACTGTAAAAGTGAAAATTAAAGGCAATGTTTCCAAGAAATGTTTTTGCAGATACTAGAGCCCAATTTTAGAAAATCCTGGGAACACAATGTTAGTTATGTCTTTATTCTTCCTCCTCTTCTCCTTTCTTGCACTTTTCTGTGATCCATAGCTCCATGAACCTGAGAATTCACATAATTTAGTGATGTTAAAAGTGTCCAATTATTCCCCCCCCCCCGTTTAATAAGTGAATTGCTTCTTCTCAAAGATATTATAGATGGATGAAAGCAAATAGAGAGGCTTATGACCTATGAGACACTCTCAGTCCACCTCTTTTCATATGGTCAGTAGATTCTTTGCCTTTTTAAATAGAAGAAAAAAGGGGGAATCATTAAGTGATACATAAAAATGCATATTTCATATGAAATCTAAGCAGACTGTGGTAGCACAAGGTTGAAACCTCCCAGGTTGAGAGATGGGGGTGGGAGAACTATAAGTTCAAGGCCAGCCTGAGTTATATTGTTCCCCCAAATCAAATTTAACATAATTATATATATATGAAATTATATATTAGTGCCCATAAATAAAGCTTCATTGGAACAGTAACACAAGCTTGTTCATTTGTTTATGTATTATTTATGACTTTCATGCCATAACAAAGCTGAGTAGAACACCAAGGTTACTTAGCCACAAAGCCATTTACAGAAAACATTTATTGATCTCTGAATTAGAATCATACATTTTTAAATGTAGATGTGAAGAAAGAATCATCCTGATTTATTGCCTGGGGAAGTTACATTTTATATAATCTATTGTTAGTACTTAATTATTTGAGGATATCGCATATTGGTAGAGTTCTTTTTCCATTTCTGGTGTTTACCCATCCCAACCAGGGCAAGCTAAGATTATTCCACAATTATAGTGAGTCAGATGGAAATTGCTCTTCCCACAGTGAACAAGACTTAAGAAAACAGAATCCACTGAAGAGGAAAAAATTGTTTTATGTCTAAAGTCCTTTTCTAAGTTTCAACAATTATAAACACTTTGCAAATAGACTAGGGGAGCTGGCTCCCTAGATATGGAAGAACTTGGGAAGTGTATGAGATGGAAGAGCCTGGGCCTAGGGCTTCCATCTATGGAAGAACAATGGAAAGGGAGAAAATGCTTCCCCAAGACTCCTCCATGTAGCAAGCCTCCAAATGCTCAGTCTTCCCCTCTTCCACCTCAGCCATCTAAAGTGCAAGCTTCACCTAGGGTCCAAGCTGCCTCACCAGAGGCAGAGAAGAGTCATTTTTCCATCAAGGCATTCTTGATTACTCATTATTTCCTCACAGTACTATATGCCTTTTAAGAGGAATGAAGAAGTGTTAAAGTGCTTCCTGGAACAGAAAAAAATAGAAGCACACACACACACACACACACACACACACACACACTCACACACACACGTGTGTAGAAGATGTGGGGAGAGGGATAGAACAGCTACCTTCATTTTGTATCTCGTATCTGAACACATGAAGGCTCACAGAGATTTGCAGAAACTCAAGTTTATAGAATGTAAAATACGCTAACACTGGAATTCCACCTTTTAGTAGAAATTCTGGGCTTTTCAGCTGATAATTTTTAACTGCCCCTGTGCTATAGAATATAATAAAGGTTTCATGTTTTGATGTGGAATAATCTTTGTACACTGTAAACATGTATTACTCTCATTGGTTAATAAAGAGCTGACTAGCCTAAAACTGGGCAGGAAGAGACTGGGCAGGAGAGCCAAACTAGGGGAATGCTGGGAAGAAGAAGGATGAAGCAAGATGCAGAGGAAGCAGGACTTGTAGAAAAAATGAGGTAGCAAGCCATGAACCATGTGGTAGAACTTAGATGAGATATATGGGTTAATTTAAGTTGTAAGAGCTAGTTAGTAATAAGCCTAAACTATTGGTAGAACATTTATAATTACTATTAAGTCTCTGTGTGTTTACTTGGGAGCTGGCTGGTGATCCTGATGAAAACTCTACCTACAATGTTTTGACTTACCTCGACTTGTTTTAATACATTAAATTTGTTGCATTGTGACCCAGCAAGGAAGTGCCTTGAGACCCTAGTGTGACCCACATCACTTACCACAAAGACTCCTTGAAAGTTTATGCCATATTGTGCCTGACTTTGATTCTTGATCTAAAATTGCCCAGAAATTCCCATGTTTATGTAAAAAGTGAGAGGCAACTTTTGAAGGTAAGATACAGGCAGGTGGCTTTGAGAAGACAGTAGACAAAACTTTGTCAGGTGGGGTAATTCAGCTAACTCAGGGAAAACTTATTCAAATGTGTGGGGCAGGGAGATGTTGAAATAGAAAAACAAAACAAAACAAAAAACAAGTGTTAGATAACAGTGAAACAAAATCTCATTTCAACTGACTCCTGTGATGTTATCATCCAGCAGGACAGTGCTACACACTTCCAAGCACTTATGAAAACTTTCTATGTGTGATTATCCATTGTGGACTTTTGGACTGGCGTAAGAAGTTAAAATATAGTTAGGGAAATAGAACACAGGGTATGTGAATGGCTATTTATTGAGCAAATGGTATGTAGAACATTATTTATTGAGCAAAGTCATGCCCCTCCTCATGAATACTCTAAACTTGGGTGGTTTTCTGAGTTAGAGATGGCAAAAATTTAATAGTGACTTGTGCATGATTGGAACAGCTGCCAGCTCAACAATTTAAACATGGGCTTTTCTGTCCACATGAAATAGTAACATGGAGAGTAAACAAGTAGTCTCTGGGTCAGCCTCGCAGTCCTCCATTAATCACCCTCTACCTGTGTGAAACCAGGCAAGGGTTCTTTGCTTCTTTTTGTTTTTTTATTCTGAGACAAGAGTCTTTCTGTGTAACCATGGCTAGCCTGGAACTCACCATGTAAACTAGGCTTGCCTCGAGTGCATAAGAGATCCATGTGCCTCTGCCTCAGGGATGCAAGATTAAAGGTGTGTGCCAACAGCCTCAGGAAAGTTTTGTAATCAAACTTAGGCTCAGTTTTGATAGTTATAAAATTATGAAACTAGTATACAGTATATTTATGAGAATTATTCAAATTATATTTCAAATGTAATAAGGGTTTTGGAGTATTAATAGAAGTTCAGTGAAAGTAGAGATAATACATAATGTGCATGATCCAAAACAGGCATTTGTTCATGGCTCCAATCCTAATTCCAGCAGAGGCAGTAGACTTCAGAATTATATTTTCTCAACAAACATCAACAAATTCTGGTAAGGATGTCGGGTGTGCTTACTGTATCAGCATTCATAACAGTGAAGTCATGAGACCAGATTGGGTGCCCATCAACAGGCTAACAAACATAGAAGCCATGATATATGCACATAGTGGGACATTCACTCTCAAACAATGAAATGCACACAGTGGGGCATCCACTCTCAAAGGATGACATACACATAGTGGGGCATCTACTCTCAAAGGATAAAAGGCACATAGTGGGGCACTTACTCTCAAAGGATGAAATTACGCCACTTGATAGGAGATGCATCCAGCTGGAGATCATCACAGTATACAGACTGAGTCAGACACAGAAAGATAAATGCCACATGCTTTCTCTCATTTATAGATCCTGAAATTCCTTATAGATTCATAAGCATTCATGTTTGTATATTTGTATGTTTCTTATACAGGTCTATATTACATATATTCATGCATGTGTATAATCACACAGAAACAGAAGGGACACAGGGGAAGGGAGGAGACAGTGGCAGGGGGCAAAAGGGTAGAAAACTAAATGGAAGGAATGGTAGATGGTGGCTATATTTAAAGTTGATGGTGTTCTTGAAATAAATTTGTCTATAAGAAACCCAATACTATATAATAGTCATATATCAATACAAATATTAAAATTATATTTTCCCTAGAATTTTTGAATTTATGCACAATTGAAAAAAGTATAATTCCATTAGTCACAGAAAGTTAGGCTATGATTATTGGTGCCACAAGAATAAAAACTAAAAGTAATATGCATGGTTTTAAAGTAACACACAGTTTGATATAAAAGGAATGGGTCTAAGACCTCTGTAGGAATTTAACTAAGTGTTTACAACAGCCCTCGAGCATCAGTAAAACCATTATGGTCCTCAGTCTCATTTCACATATGCAAAAGTACAGACACAGAGACGCTAGGAAGAGGAGGAAAGGAATGAAGTTTTCTATGTTGCTTTATGTCGATGGTAATTATGAACTCCTGGCCTTCCATTAAGTCTCATCCTTTTATATGTTTATAACCTAGTCACTTCATTTTAAAATAAACTTTCTTGTATGAATTATTTATATTAAGTTTTTGCTGATCGTGTATTCCATGGAGGGTCATTCTGGGATAGGGCCAACCTGTTTGAGGAATGGGCTGCAGTGGCTGAGTGGTTTCTGGATGTAGTAAGAGTAGAGTCAATGAACTAGCCATCACCAATGACAGTTGCTGACGATAGGCATACTTTAGAAATTACATTATCATTGAATATGAACAACATCCAAATGCTGACTATCCAGGCCTTTAATCAGTAAAACTTGGTGTAGCGAAACACGATGAAGAACTTTCCACTGGAAGCCCCCAGGAAAGTTGGGTGCTTTATAATTACTCATGAAGTAATTCCTTATCTGTATGAAGATGTATGCCTCAAAACCCATCAAATTTATTTTCAAACAAGGGAAATAACCAGTCCTATTACCAACCACTGGGTTTGAATCAAATCATTTACTCAGATAACAGTGGATCTGAATTGGGATTTTATTTGCATGTGTGTTTGTGAAAATTTGCACGTAGGACTGTGTTTTTTTCTTTTCTATCATTCATCACTATGAAGATGCTCGAGCATGCTAGGATAGAAGCGTAATTACCCATGATACATGGATGGTGGAAAGTATTTCTGGGCAGTCGATGGATTTCAATTTGAAAGATGAAAGATAGGATTGTGTAAGGAAATTCCTATTGTTCTTCATCCACAGTTCTGCTTCTTCCTTCTGCCTGAGTGGGAAGCACACACTAGAGCTAAGTGGAAGTTCTAACAAGGAAAAGATGCCTCCTGTGCTTACTAGACTTTGGAGTCTTCAGGCCTCAATTGGCTATAGCTGACAGCCTCTGAGGGTGAAGTCGGGGAAATAATGATGTAGTCAGTCCCACCTCCTTTCTTCTGGGAGAGAAGCAGACAGTACTGCAAAACATTTCCTGAAATATTTCCAAGTGAATACAAGAGAACAGTCTTCTAATTTTCCTTTGGAAGTACTCCTGGAAAATTGTAACCTGACGAGGTGGAGTTGTTAGAGGATGTGTGTTCCCTCTGATTGTCCTGATGGACATGGTGAGCATTCTGAAACACTTATTCAAGCATGGGTAGAGAAGGGTGGTGTTTTCCTGTGGGCATATTCTAGATGTGAAATTACAGAATTTTAGATTTATTCGGGCTTCCTTCTTTGGGAAAAAGGGTCCCCAAAGCCAACCTTCTTAAGATGAAGGGATCTTACCACCAGTGGGAGAATTCAGGTCTCTAGCATCCTCCCACCAATTTCTTCCCCATAGAGTATATCCCCAAAGTCCTAGAAACGTTTGGTACTATCAATCTTCTTAGTAAGCTGCTGCTCCAAATGAGTTATGTGCAAAACTGAGTATTTCCTTCAGATTTTTAGGCAGCATGCCTTCCAGGTATAACTGGAGACTCCAAAACACCCCTGAAATAAAGGAACTCTTAATTTTCAAGTAGCAAAACACTGATTGCCTTGTTTATCAATGCCCCCTACAGTTTGGCATCACAGAGAGGGAGTGTAAAGCTCTCCAGGCTCCACACTAATTAGAGTACAGTTGAGAGAAGTGATTTTATAATGGAAAATATGAACATGGAGAATATTGATGGAATTCTCTCCTTTGAAGTTGCATTGATTTTTGTGAACTTAAAAGTTAGACAACTTATTTCCCAAGATACCACTGACCCAACATTAGGTTCAGTTGAGTAAGATACTGCTTATGTAGCACTCTAGTCAAGAGAAACTTCAGCTGTCATATTGTAAGGGGTGGGTAGTGAGGGATCAAGGGCAGATAGTTGTCCATTGTGGTATTAGTGGTTTTGGGAAATGGTGACCACTTCATGATAGGCAGTAACCTTAAAATGCTTAAGTCCTTCTAGAACCAAGAGGAGGCCAGTCCTGTTCTAACTTCTGTGCAGGGGTTTGTTCTTTTTACTTTTTACTTATTTATTTCCTTTTATTTTCTTTGGTGTAGATATAGTTTTCCTCTCTGCCTCAAGCAAAGCTTCAGCAAATGTTCTCAGAGCACAGTAAGGAAGGAGAAACCTAAACAATGTTTATATCTCTTGGATCCCCTGGGAGTCTAAATTAGCACTCACATCTTACTAGACATGTTGCTCTTTTAATATCTGACTTTTATATGTGTCTAGGGGAGTTGGCTAAGGTCACTGCAGAAAAAGAGTTCAGAGTCACTGTCTTATCAGATTAACAAGGCAGAAAAACAATAAAAAATGGCAAGAGAGAATAGGCAAACGCAATTAAGATACAAGTTATTCTCCAGTCCTTGAAAGCAGGTCAAACTTTGGGGGAGATGGGCATGACTCTTCTGTTCTCTAAAGCTCACACTTGAGGAGGGTTTGGTTGGCTCCCTGTGGAGGCCCTGCTCCCTTCAAGCTCACTTTTCAGCTCTCAGACTCTACACTTTGACCATCTACTGAAACAAGATGGTTTGACAGACCAGAAGGTCAGTCCTCAAACTCCACATCTAATGCAGTCCTTGTAGTACAGTCACATTCTTTTCTCTCAGAGGTCCTTATCAGTTTTTTTTTTCACATCCTGCTATGCTTATTATCTTAAACCCTGCAGAACAGTGAGAAGTGGGCAGAAATGTTTTGAGTGTCATCATTGTGTCCCTAAGCAAATAACTTGACCTCTCCAAATCTGGTCTACGTGATTATAAAGTTGGAATAATAATATTATGAGTTCTAGCGTGGTATGTCTTCTGTGAGATACTGGATAGGATAGCTTACTTATTATGGTTGGATCCAAGCTCTGGGAGTACATCCAGAAACGTGTGACCATGCTTTCTCCCAGTAAGGAAAGCCTAGAGTTCTGGGGCAATGTTAGAAGGTCAGCAGTCTAACCATCAGCGTCTTTCTGCCGAGCTACAAATGTAGGGAGATATACTCCAAAGGAAGACCTACTAGACTAGAACTAAAGAAATGAAGTGAATCAAAGGCTCAACAACCAAGATGAAGTGACAAGCAGAGGTGAGTCTGGGAGCCTGATGCAGGAGATCCATCCAAGAGAGGGGAGAGATGAAGGACATGATGATGGACATGAAGGATGAAGGAGGAAGCTCAAAGATTCAGGAGTTATACTGAAGAAATATTTGAAGAGATATTGTTTAGGGAGGGGCACTCTGTAGTAAGTGAAACTCTTGTCAAATACAGTAGTAGACTGTGTGGCTAGTCTGCAGCATCCCATGGCCCTTTTTTCTAGGGAACAATGACCATTCTCTTTGTAACATTCGGGTAAGGTCTCAAGCCCTGCTCTGTTGAGTACAGTCTGAACTACTTAAGAAGTCTTCTCATTTCTATCTGCATCCGTATCTGGTAGTGTCTAGCCTCTTCGTCTGGATATGACTGAGAATGAAGATGGGAATGACACAGGACCAGAATCTCCCAGTGGCCTTCAAGGAACACAAAGCAAGAAATAAAATTTGGCTATCTTTTGCAGCTAAAATTTGCTATTTAAAAAAAAATCACAAAATTATGAGGCTTATCCTGTTTGATACAGATAAAGATTGCTGGTTAGAAGTTAGTAATTAACAGTTTTGCCTCCTCAGAATTATTTTACTATGACAGAAAAAGTATGATGATGGTGTTGCAAGAGGGGAAAAATGGGAGAAAATCCAATTACAGGGTTCATTTAGGAGAATTTATAACAGAGAGTGGAGTCTGCAGATATGTTCTCTACCTCTCCTAAAACCATTACCAGTGAACTGAAAAAATAAATTAATAGGAGACCCAAGTATTTTATTCTCATTCATTTTTATGGTCAAATGGGGGGTCAGAACAAATGTAGCCCACATACAACTTTTGCTGAATAAATCATCTAAGAGCCTAATTTTTGCTGTTGTGAGAGCTCAAAGTCTGAGAACAGAGGTCTGTGTGCTCTGTTATTATCATAACTATTAGACTGTTGTTTACATATCACAAAGCTATAAAATGAATAGTTGTTTATCGGAGCTACAAAACTGTTTCATTTTTCTTGTTCCTGTTTTGTTTCCTCAGTCAGGTAGGTTTTGAATAGATAATCCTTGAAGAGAGAAAGGTAATTCATTATTTTGATCCAACAGATGGCTTGGGGAACATTGTAGTTCTGGGTTGATGAAATAATGGAAGTTTTTGCTTTCATTTTGGTTTTTCAAGATGCAAGGGATTTTATTCACATAGGCAGATACATCAGAGACTCGCTGATGCCCCTTTTTATTTGAAAATTTGAATTTTATATGTATAAATCACTGTGTTTGCTTATACTTATTTTCTCCTTTTCATGCCCCATGCCCCTGTCATTATTCACCACTCAACTATTCTCCTGCTGTGTCTTACCCAGATATACACAGAGATAGTTCAATCCAGACTCTTCACACAAGTGACAAAAATTGGAACTGGCAGCCTTCCCATTACCCCCTCTTCTTCAACTTTCCTCAGCTAGCCCTCTACCTATCTGCTCACATGTATGTGTGCAGATATTTTGCATGTGACAGGAAATATGCAACGCTTGTCTTTCCGAGTTTGGGCTATTGTGTTTGACAGTACCTGTGTAACAAATGGTAAGGAGAGGAAGGGAGGAAGATGGTTTGTGTTTTGAATGGCATTCCAGGAGGAAGGCCATAGCGTGGGACATAGATTCTTCCTAATTACAGCTTCGTGGTTTTAATCAGTGTTTCAAACTGTTTCCCAGAGAGTCAAAACCTCTACTATGACCAGATATTCAAGAATGGGAAAAATTCAGGGACTTCATTATTCAAAGTATTTCCTTGATATGTCCTCCATCAACAATCATGCAGGAGACTTACTCAAACCACAAATTCTTGGCCTTGTTGAATTAAGTTACCTGGACCTAAATTTACTAAATATTCATGTCTAAAACCTTTTTAAGGTACTTTAATATGATGTCCTATACATATATATATATATATATATATATATATATATATATTAAGTAATAATACTTGTACTTATACCATGTGAATATTACTTATAATATTTATGTATCCTATCCATAAATACATAATTGATATTATTTACTGACAAAATGTGGGCCTCCTGCCCAAATCTTCAAAAATAGCCTGAAAGGGAAAGGCACTGTTTGAAGGTGTGTTCTGTAACTGAAATTCATTATTGTTCTTGCTATAATAGTGAGACACTTGTAAATTCAGCATTTTTTAGGGAGTCCTTAAGCACATCCATGGTAGACTCCAGCACTCAGGCAGGTAAAATTTACATCCAGGGACCACCCATCATGCTTCTCTTTATCCCTCTTCCTCTGCCTCCTCTCCCACCATTTCCACAATTTGGGGTATCAGAAGCAGAGATTGGTTTTTCACAATTTCTTTTTAACAAGCGTTTCTTTTTAAGTTCTCCAGCTGATATTTTCCCCTCCAGGTATTTTCAAATTGATTTGTTCAGTGAAATGACTTTCACTTCTAGATTGTTGTCAGGCATTAGAGGCAAACTACTCAGTCAGTTACTCCTGGGGTCATGGTATTTCACTTTCTCAGTCATCTTAATGCCCTAGGCTCTTCAGTGTGCTCACTGTTCTAGCAGTAGCACTTCTGTTCCGAAATACAACTGTCAGACAGGAGAGAAGCACGGGTCCAAAATGATGGCATGGAAATACAGATGGGGAGTTAGGAGAAAACTTTACCTGGCACTTTACATGACATTTCAAACTCATTAAGTACTTGAAAACCATTAACAAGTTTATTATTTTGAAAGCCATTTTAAAAGAATAAAATTACCCACAATGATGTTTACTATAAGACATTGAATAGTCCGTAGTGGTAGCCCTAATACCTAAAATGTTTCAAATATTGTCTGCAAATAAAACTGCTGCTGCATATTTTGTGAAGTTGTTCTTTGGGGTAGTAGAGCTGCTTTTCCATTAACATGTTGCAACACCTTTCCGTATGTGTTCTTAGTTTGATTTATACAGGGAAAGGAAGAGCAAATGTAACATCTCTGAGCACTCAGTGTTTTATTTCTATTAGGTCCATTGCTGCTGAGTTACAGTGCTATTTGATCCTCATCTTCATCTAGAATCCCACTCAGCAGTGGATGCATCGGTTGCCAAGTGAGCACGCAGTGTAATACAGATGTGGTATGCCCAGTACAGATGTGGTGTGCCCAGAACCACATTCAAGAAACCATCAGACCATGAGGCTGCCAGTGTGTGCTGCTTGCTTTTATTAATGCTCACAAATGGACCCTAATTCATAAGAATGGAGTCCTGGGCTTTGAATGCTTACAGAGTTGTGAAGATAGATAGACGGCTGCATAAGCTCACACTTCAACTTGAGCAAATCAAACAAGTATTAGAAACTACACTAAACTAGCTTTAAAAAAAATAAAATTATACCACACAGTATACTTATTTATTTTGCTATTTTTAACCAAGGAGATGGAGAAATGAATAATAGAATTAAAAAACTGGCCTGTTTCTCTTGTGTGGGTTAAAAGTAGTGGAGTGATGCGTCTGTGTCCCAGACTGCTTGCTTTTTCATCTTCATGCCTCATTTACTGGTAGTTGCATGAGGCACACTTGGCTTGAGTACCAGAAGGCAAAAGAGAGGCTATAATAGAGGGGTCATCAAACGAGAAACCCCCAGGGGCCCAGGCATCGGATCCTGTCAGTCGCTTTAGCCCATGTATTTGAAATGAGTGGTCAGCCATGTCCAAAGCTGCCATGAGCAAAGAAAACGAACACTAACAGAGTTCATTTGTTTGAGGCAATGAGGGACATTTGATCCTGTGAAATCAGGATTGACAGAGATGTGAGTACAGAATGCCAGTGCCTGTGGGATCAGCACTGAAGGGCGAGGTTAGAAATGGAATTAAGTGGAAGTGGGCTTGTCAGTCGGGAAGCTTGGGGACCAAAGCTAGACATTGGCTTCCTCGGGTTGTGATTGTCTAGTGTACACTTTAGTAAGCTTCAGCAGGAACCCAGAACCCATATCGCCTCAGCATCCTGAGATCAGTGATTACTCACATGGACCATCACACTTGGCTGTGCAAACATTTTTTTCCAATACAGAATTAGTGAGAACAATGATTATGTTTTGAAGGTTTTGAAGAAAACCAACAGTCTACTCAATTTTGTTTTAAAACTGTAATCAGAGTCAGGAGGTAGCACAATAATAACCAGTGTATATGAGTTTGCACATGATGGCTTCTGAAGCCTCCTTTCTCACATCAATTGTCTAGATCTTTATGGAAAAATGCTGCATAGGACAGAGAGAAGAGGACTGAGATCGAAGACCCTCCAGGATGATGCTTGAAATAAGGATCTGGACCACATCCTTAAAGCAGATTTCTAACTAACAGTAGTCCATGATCTTTGTGGTTATTGAGGGATTGAATTCAAATCTCAGGCAGGTGGTTAAATGGAAGTATAACAAATACAATAGCTTGTGTATGAGGAAGTCAGATTATCACAATCCAATCCCACGTGGCTGTACAGCACTCTGAGGACCCTACATGAAAACTATACTAGGGAACGTAGAGTTTGGAATGAATTCAGAGAAGAGCTTAAGGATTATTGAAGACGAAAGGCACAGGACATCCTGTGAACTATTTCAGTAGCATTGGGTAAGTTCTTACTATTTCAGCATCCCTGATGATTCATATAGCATAGCTACATGGAGAAAAGAAGAGCTAATTATAATCGTTCAATTTGTGCTTGTCTTCCCAAATAAAAAGCAAAACTCAGCTCTAAGTAGAAGCCCTGAGCTTGGACAAGTGTTCTTTGGCTAGTACCTGACTTTTTGTAGCATTAACAGAGGGAAAAGAAATATATCAACCCACTTAGACTAAGTAAGGGGTGAAGGAGTTAGCTTACACAGAGGTTGTCCCAGAGGGTTGGAACTTCCCTGGAGACTTGTAAACATAGGCCAAGGCTCATCTCTAACAAACAGAGGTGGTTTCAGCCTGTGGAGCTGCTAAAGCACAGGCCTGGCCTCTTTGGCAGTGTATTCCACAGCAGATCAGGCTATTTCTGACTCATTACTCTTGACCATGGGGAATGATAAGGGCATGCATGAGGGTGGGTCAGAATGTTCCCTGCACCATACTTTTGACACTGCCAAGACAGGCCATACCCTCATCACCCAGTGTCAGCGGGCAGAAGCACAGGAGAAACCACCAGTATGGAATTGTAGCTCTCTGGTAGATTTTATACTGAGGGGAGAAGGGATGGAAGGAGGGAGGGAGGGAGAGAGAGAGAGAGAGAGAGAGAGAGAGAGAGAGAGAGAGAGAGAGAGAGGGTGAAAAGAGGTAAGTAAAACTAATTGTAAAGGAAAAGAGTTTAAAATCAGGGGAAAGATTTTATGTTTTCTTGAGGTGACACTCAGCCCACACACATTGATTCTGGTGTTGGGCCCTAAAATGTAGCCCAAGATTCTGAGACCCTGGAGTCCAGGGGCATCTTCAGGTCATTACCTGTTGTTCACAGATAAGGCTGTCTTCCTAGGCAGTGGCTCCATCTCAGCCACCCTGGGCTGCTTAGTAACGTTGTCTCCCCAGGGATGAGGTGGCAGAATAGACAGGCACAGAGGTGGCTTTGCTATCCTGCAGCCTTTGCTTGGTGGTCAGGCATGGTGTTGCTTACTATGCCTCCACTCCAATGCACAAATTGGTGAGTTACCAAAAAGAAAAAGAAAAAGAAAGCCCACCAAACCAAACAAAACCAAGGGATGTTCCTCCTTGAGGGTTATGCTGAAGTATTTGCAGAGAAGTGATTTAGGGTTCTTTGTTTTATTTTGTTTCTCACCTTAAAAACAAGAATTTCACCCTATAATATGAAGGGAAATAACTTGAGGATTGTGCCATTCAGTTAGAGTCTAATTTGACAATAGCTTTCTCCATGGAACTCTGTTTTATTCACCAAGTGTCCTCGGGTGGCCTGTTTGGGGTAGAGGTGGGGCTGACAAAGTCACAGTTGTCCTGGTTGGCCAAAGAGATCTGACAGTTGGCCACCTCCAGACTAGCAAATTTACAGAGATGGTGAAAATATGATTTGCTTCTTTTTAAGCCTTTCTTTTCTCTCTCTCCCACAAAGCCTGTTTTCTGTGAGTCACTTTATTTTATTCAGGGAAAGGGGTCTTAGTCTCTCAAATGCTATGTGATGCCCTTGCCTAAAAGTCTTTCCATTAACTGAGTTGGCCTGAAGGTCATAAACCATAATCAATATGAGGGCTGGTTGCTGCAAGGTGCTAATTGGCATCCCCTAAGAGGAGCAGTGTCAACAATCAATAGAAGAGACAGGCATAGGTAGATTTATGGCTTTGATTTTGAAAGGGTGCGGGGATGCCCAGTGATGCTCTCTCTGCTCTCACTCCTTTTGAATGTTAATGTTTTTCTTGAGGATGATTTTCAGACTCACTGCCAGGAGGATACTGCCTCTACTCAGCGAAGCAGAAGCCTCTGAAGAGTTGCTGAAGCAGAACTGAAACCATGGCTTGCCTCATAGAAGCAGCCGTAGTGGCTGCTAATGTTGCCTCAGCCAGGAGGAAGATGCCCCTTTAACTTGGGGGTTAGAATGGGAAGTTTCTAAGCCTGAGACAACAGCTTTGGAGCTGGGGTGTGCCCTCAGCTGCTTGCAGCTGCCTCTGTCTACTGCTTGAACTCAGCCCGGCCGGCTGGGAAGAATGGAAAAGAGACAGGCTTCTAACTACCTGTAACTATTTCACCAGGAGATGGACCAAGCATTTGCCCAGCCAGATCCAGGTATTTGATCAGAACAGTGTCTTTGAGCTAATTAATTAGATGATTTTTTTCTGTAACTTTGCAATTTACGCATGAGCAATAATCACAGCTATCTTTTGGGTCTAAGTTCTGAATTTAAATGGAACTGTTAAAGTCTAATTAATCAGTAGCTAGGGAAAGTTAGCCCAGGAGGTTAAATGCTACAGTGACTGTCTTATAAAAGCATGCTTAAGTTTATCATGGTTCTGAGACAGCATAAAAAAGTAGGAAAATAGGCTTCCCCCTTTCTTAGCTGCAGTAAATTATTCTGGAAAACAGTTTGGTCATTACACTTTCCCCTTCCATTTGAAAAGCCCAACCTTCTGAAAGGTAGCAAGAATATTTTGATTTGTTTATAAGAGCTCACAACTCAGGAATAATCTCAGTGCTGACTGTCCCTAGGCAGCCTTTTGAGGTGTCTCTAAATACTTTTTTTATACTACAAAACACAAGGAAAGACAGAAAACCAAGAAGAACGAGAGGGCTCATTACTTGAAGTTTACAGTCCCGCTTTGCTAATGGTGCCTTTGGACTGCCCAGTTATGGTCTGGGTACAGCATGGTCGCTCTCTGATGTTCTCGGCTGGGCTGCAGCCTTGCCTTGCAGTCTCTTTAAAACTGTCGCAGCAGGTGTTAGGAGGAAGATGATGTTGAGAAAGAGCTACGGAAGAGTCTGGGGCTCTGGCTTAAGTACCATGTCCTCTAATAACCCAGAGGTGACAGCAGCAGTGACAGGGTCCACTCCCAAATCCAAACAGTCGTGTCTGCAGATTGACTCTGCAGGGAGGAGCAGAGAAGCCTTCCAGTATAGCAGTGTAGAAAAGCACTCTGCAGAAACTGCCTGTTGACATTTAGAGCTGAGCGGTTTTGCATGTTTTTCTTTAAAAAAATATTGTTTGTGAGCTTTCTAGTATCCTTGAGCATATTTTTCAAGAGTATAAAATAATATTCACCCTCAGCTGTCCTGTGAATTTTCGAGCTGGTGGGGATTGTATTGGAGCAGGAGGACTATATTTAGAAAAAAAAATGTTGCCATGTATTTATGTCAACCAAAAGTAAAGGTGGAATGGGAGGATTTAAAACGTATGAAGCACTCAGAAGTCCCAGGACATGTTTACCTGGAGCTCTGGGATGATCACCTGGACCATGAATTACTTGCATTTATATGAAACATTTTGCATCAGTGTGTGTATGCACAAGTGTGTGTATACTATCTCCTGGGATAATATACAGGGTTTCTGAAAGATTCACATGACAGTGACTGGATCGCAGGGCACTCTCATAGTTACAGATCTCATCGCTTGAAAAGCCGTTAGTTGTTCAGTCTTACTGGGTTAATGAGGAGGCCCATGTAACAGGCTTGCTCCCAGTTGTAGGAGGTGATGGACTGTAGACTCATCCGGGAGGTTCATATACCTGGAGCAGGTGAGCATGTCAGAGAGAGGGGTAGGGGAGAAATGTCAGCTCTGAGAGTGAGAATGTGCCTGAGACTTATAGCACAAAAAGTAGAGATTGACTTTACTGAGCCTCAATCCTTGCAAGTCACCACCCTGTTTCAGAAGTTAGTGCTAGGCCTATTGCAGAATACTGCAATACTTTAGGTAAGTTTGTCTCTGCCAGAGACTGCAAACAAATCCAGCCCTGCCTATCTAGCCAGCTCCCTTCCTGTTTGTCTAAACAGCTGTCTCCCAACTCTGCCAGGTAAATACAAATGAAAGACAGAGGAGCTTTTCATGGCACAGAGTGTCCTGTCTGCGCAAACTGGACAAGCCCATGATTGCTCTTGTTCAATGGATGGGCTGTGCTTATACCTCGTTTTAAAAACAGGTCAACTCATGAAATTAGATTTCTGGCCTAGAAATTTTAAAAACTAAGCACAGCAATTATGTGGTTTAAGAGTATGTAAAACACAGACAGCGTTGCTTAACTATGAGACCATTAACAGCAGAGGGATGAAGCTTTCAACCCACCCTAAAACATCGTCTGGGGGAAGGTGAGATGCTTTAACTGGACAGTTGATCCATAATTCTCCATGCCTTTGTGTACTATATTTGCACAACAGAAACAAGAAAGAAATCTTGCTTTGCACGAAAAATATGGTAAAGAGAGAAAACACTGTTTCCCTACCGCTTATTTATTGAATACCCAGAATGTTCCAGGTAGAGCTGCCAACGGCCTACAGCTGTTGCACCCACCACCACAGTGCCTTCCAGGAGGGAAGGCATTTGAACCCTAGGTGCAAGGCTCTAGAGTCAAGGGTCTGGATGCATTCCTGCAGAGCAAGGTAACAAATGCACTTGGCTAAAGTGTGTCTCTGCCACTTTAAAAATAAGAAATGTGTCGTGGCTCTGAGATATACTTTGCTCATAAAAAAGTATGTTTCTTTTTTGTGAAATTGCATAATGAGATGCAAATTAGATAAAATGTCCAAGGGCTTCCAGCCTTAGAAGGGTGCCTGTTGACATTAATAGTCTCCATGTAAGACATTAGGATTCAGTATATTGTGATGAGTTGAAATTCTCCTTCAAGAGGCAGATTATGTAAGAATGACCTCTTCAGTAGAAGGGTAGTTGCCTATGCCTGGCTGATTATTTCATTGTATTTTGGACCCCACCTATCAGCACCCTTTGCCAAGAAAAACCAAAAAGCCAAGTAACTACCAGCTTTTCAAAGCAGGAGATCTGCAACTATTAACGTGTCATGGTGACTTGAACTGTCTGTGATTCTTTAAAACAAGATCTGTTTTTAACACAATGATTTCATATCTCAGCTCAGCTGAATGACATTTGTTTTTTATCCCTTCATTGACTCAGTTAGCCGGAACCTTGCATTTTGAATTCAGTTTCCTGGACTATAAAGGGGCCAGAAATTTGATCCAGTCTATACCCAAACAGGCAATGACCCCAGATCGGGGGGCAAGGAATTCCTCGGGTGCTTGTTGCCTACTAGGGAAGGAGGCACACACTGTGGGGACTTGCCCACTTGCCCTGGGAAGTGTATGGAGACGGAGCAGGGAGTGCCATCTTTGGTAAAGTATAGCTGTGATGGCTTAGCTGATGAAGACCCCGAGAACAGAAGAAAATACCCTGATGAACAGAGGATGAGGAGTGTGCACAGTGAACAGAACCATGAGGTGTTGGGGCATTTTAGGTGATCAGGCAAAAATTCGAACATTGTCCCCAGGTGCCTCTGGACTCCGGAACCTGGACCTTATTTTGACCTGCGTGTTGGCCATTTTACTAGATCTCATATGTGATTTGATGTTTGTTCCATTTTAAACAGGAAAATAAGTTGATATTATTGAAGATTCCATTGCTATAACATTTACTGCTCTGTGGTCCAGGAAACATCAGATCATCACATCCCCTCAGAGACAATGACCCACGGACACTAGGGTACCCAGATCTCTGGGAGGAGAAGTGGTTATATACAGGATGAACAGGATGCCGTGTATAAGAAGGGCAGATAAACAAAGAGAAGGATGTTTTATGATTACTAAGATGAGAGCGAGTGACCAACGGGCCTGATTCTACTGGGCTGCTTATAGTCTGCCAGAGTAAGTCAGGGTACTTCCTACTTTATCAGTTTCAGAGGTTCCATGGAGATTGACTTGAGAAAAGGGGGTGTGTTATATAATTTTCTGTGACATCTTTGAGCTGAGGTAGTGTTGCTTCAGTATTAAAATTAGACTTTATTTCTTGAGCACACACAATTGGACCTGGCAGAGAGACGACACAGATGCTCCAAATGATGGGGAGAGCCCACCAGGGCCAGACACCGCTGTGAGTAACTATGGTCCTTCTTTATACTGAAAATAACTACCATGTGCCATTAGTAAGACTTACGATGGTTATGCCAAAATCTTCTGGAATGGTTTGCTGCCTCAGATGTCTCTGTTCATTTACAGAAAAAAAAAGATTTCACATTTCTGTTAATAAAAGAAAGATTTCATTATTTAGCTAAAAATAATACTGGGCATTTTGTAAGCATACTTTTTACCCAAACAAGGACATTTTACTTTAAGACAGGCTTTTGAAAATTTAGGTGTGTGAATATTTGTGGAGTTGCGGTAATTAAGTGATGAAGTTTACTTCTCCATCCTCTATCTTTTATCTCATATTTCCTTCCATTTAAACATGCTGCTGAACAGATTTTAAATCTGTAAATTACTAATTAGCTGATTGCAGGCTTCAGATTAAGCATCCTCTAAGAGAGTTTTCAATCGATCCTAAGTGAATTTGTGAAGAAGTTGGCATTTGTTTCTGGATCTCTCTGTCCCCTGATCCATTTGTAACCATCTCCTTTCCACCACCGTTTATCCCTCTGCTACAGCACCCATGGCTGCTGTCCTTTCCCTTGTATGTGTACATTGTCCCCTTAGGGATCTTTGCCCCATCCTCTGTATTTCTTAGCTCCTTCATCCTGTCCTTTGCATCTCTTCCTTTTCCTAGTGGGGACAGTTCTCATAGGAAAATTATTGTTCAGGGGTTAATGTGTCATCTTTCTTGCTGAAATATTAACCTAGTAAGATTTGGTTACTTGACCAAATTATGTTATTTTAGAAAGAATTTGCTCAGTGTTGAATGCTGGAAAAGGAGAGGTTTACAATTCACAATGTGCTATAAGGTTTTCAAAATTCTTTCACTTGCATTTCCTTATTGAATTGATATTGATCTGTCTATTATCATCATCATTGTCTATATACATGCAGTCTTCTCAAAGAAGGTGTCATGTAGGGAGACACTGTAGCCCTGCCTCCTAGTTTTTTCCACAGGACCCCACAAGGCTACCATCGTCCCATTTCTGCAGGAAGTAACATAGAAGATGCTACGCCCCTGTTCCCCATTATTGTTTATTAGGGTAGTGTAAGGCTAGTTAGGAATAACTTTCTTATTGTTTAGAGTTGGGATGGGAAGGACGTGTTCAAGTTAGACACCCTTTCCACATGACTTTAGGGCTTAGATGGGATAGTTAGGATGTGCAATAGCAGATTACTGTATCTTCTTATACTTCACCTTTATGATTGTTAATTTTGGATTTTTTACACTATTAAGTTTTAATCCTCTTTTAGACTAAAAGGGGAATTGTAGGTGGACACTGTAGCCCCGCCTCCTAGTAGCCCGGACAGGTGTGCTGGGACACACCCGTGAGGGCGTGGTGAGGGGAAGTCTAAGGTGACTCGGGAATGGTTCTTAAGGGACAAATGGAGACCCTCTTCTCCCTTCTCCCTTCTCTCTGGCCTGGCTGCCTTGCTGCCCCTGGCACACTTTGGCTTGCGCCTGGCTGGTGTTATCTGAATAAAGAAAACCTTAGCCATACGGACTGTGGATTGATCTCTTCAGTGTTGGGCTCTAATCGAGGATTAATCAGGATTTTGCCTCTTGACTCTTCCTTCTTTCCTTCTTTCCTTCCTTCTTTCCTTCCTTCCTTCCTTCCTTCCTTCCTTCCTTCCTTCCTTCTTTCCTTTCTTCCTTTCTTTCCTCCCTCTCTCCCTTCCTTTTTACCCTCTTTCTCCACCCCTTGGAGAGGGGTGAGGTTCTAGGGATAGAATGGTGCCTGACTAGGTGATCTGTTGCTGAATTTCATCCTCAACTGCATTTTGCCTGGTCACCTGCCAAAGGGTAGTAAAACCACAAAGTAAAAGACTATTAAGTCACTGTAATAGTTAGCTGTGAAGAAGTGAAGCATCAGAGTCTTTTACGGGGAGACTGAGAGGGATGAGGGACAGGCAATCTGAGGAAGAATGAGGCTAGATCTTAGGAGTTCCCATGGGCTGCTCCTCACTGCAGACACTGAATAAACAGTGTGCCTGTTCATGGTATTGAGTTAGGGGTAGAGCCTAAGAAGTATGAAACACTGACTGGAAGGAAATGATTGCCATTTGCCCCATTTGAAGAAGGTCAAAGAAAATGGATCCTGGGTGTCAAGATGGCTCTCCATTGCTCAGACTCCAGCAGTGGGAAAAGAAATGGGGCCTGAAGGAGGCTTTGCAGCTCTGGTCAGCCATAGCTTGGGGTTTATCTCCTGGGACTATGGGTTCTCTCTCTGGTTCTCCCTGATTTGATTTGATGTCACAGATCCCAGATATCATTATTTGTAAACTTATAAAATAAGTTATCTTCTCTTTTTCTGCATTTAGTTTTTGGATTGTGCATTGTTTTCATAAGAGAAATTAAAGAAACACATACTTTGCCCTGTTGAGAACAAAGGAAAAGACGATGACTTCATTTGGGCCAGAGGAACACCAGACACAGGCTGGGATTGTAGCAAATAGTGAGGACAGCAGGGACCACAGGGAGGGGAGCCCATAGGACAGGGAAAGGTGAGAGAGAACATGCCAGGGAGAGTTGAGACATGTGCTCACCAGTGTCAGATGGCTCTCTCCCTTAAGTCTGACCTTGGATAACTTTATATTTAGCTAGCGTGATTAAGTCCAATGTGGATATTTTTTGGTGGCTAGAGATAGCCATAGTCTGTTGTGATTAGGAAACTGCATCCGAGGCTCTCGATACTGTCCTGTCTTCTTCCCCAGACCAAATGAGAATTAACACCCGAGGCCTGGAGGATGCTCTAAAAACAAGAGAATTCAAGATAAACCCACTCCATCAATATCCCTTGTGCTTCCAAAGGGCTCATTTCCTTTTAAAATACAGTTACATTTTATCTCAACTTTCTTCAGAAGAAGCATGAATCATGAATGAGACTCCCAAATATTCCAGAATTCAAGACAAAGAAAATTAAAGTGATAGAGGTACAAAAGTGTCCATTACCCCCAAACTGGTAACTTAATCCTCCCAGACACTGGTAGTTATTCCCTTTGTAAGCCTGTTTTTAAGCAAGGATTTGGTTCTATATTTGTGGATGTGTCAAATCACATGCATTCTGTTATTCAGATGACTAATGGTTATGATTGAAAGTGAACTGAAGAAATATTACATTGATGTTTTAGATCCTAATTTCTCCTTTTATTTTGGTTGCTTGCTTTCATTGAGGATAATTTCTATGGAGTCATGTTAATTTCTATGGCCAGCCACGTTGTTATATATTTTATCTTACAGAAAAAAATCATAAGCAGTATGTCATATCACTTTCAATATGGCCTTGTCTAGTATGTATGCTTTTCTTTACAAAATGTAAGCTGATTTAGCATAGCACCTGAAGATTTTAATGACCTTTCTGTAGTCTGTTATTTGCATTTAAAAGCAAATAGCAATATCTAAATGCCTTAGTTTTAAACAGTGAAATGTAATAGCTTTCTCTTTCTGTCTCTCCATATCTCTCTCTCGATGGAAAGGCATTAAGTGACAGGAAGCCACCACTGAGAAAGCTGCCTTTTCAGCTGTGGTTGATCAAATTCATTTCCCCTTGCTCAGTTCTCTAGGTCCTCCCCAGGGTCGAGTATTGAACCTGGTCTTTGCCTTTTGAAGAACAAAGATAAAACACCTTCCTTGATGATTTAGGAGTCTACAGTACCCCCTTTCCCTCAGCAAAGGCAGCAGAAAGCAGAGTCTCTCCCTTAGTCCTGTCTGAATAGAAGCAACACTTAGTTTTTTTTTTCTTCTTTGTATACTTTTCAGATGGTTTTCACAGATGCTCTTCTTTATCACAGTACCGAGATATGCAGGCAATTCTGAATGCATTTTCACAACTCACTGATCTCTCTGAGGTCCCATATTCATTTAAAAGCAAAGAGGAAACCAGAATATAAAGCCCCAAGTCCATGCTTCCCTTGAGACTCTCTGTATTAAACACCTTTTCTGGTCTCAATTTCCTCACATTGGAGTTGTAGGGGTCCCTGCTTTTATGGCTCATGGATGTCAAGTGTATCATGGAGCTGGCACACAGGTGTTGCTCAACCATTGGTTGGCAGCAGGATCATAATGGTGTGAGAGTAACTCACTGGATGAAACTGAAGGAGTCCTGGGCAGAGAAGCTGCACGTCAAGTTAGCCGCACAAGTTGAAGCCAACGTTTTTAGCATATTTATATTCTTTTTTGTATCTGCATTCCCTGTCCAGCCCTTATGGTCCCAGGTGGCCAATCCAAGGACAATCTGGTAATATTGTGCAAAGGGGATATATTCTTTTCTGTAATTATACAAAATTAAGTCTCTCTGGTATAAAGGGTAGTTGGCTTATAGATTGCATCTAAGAAGTATGGCTGTGACTCAAGAAAAGGAGGTTCCATTTTGATAGTTACTTGCTGTTTTCTTTCTTTCTCCCTGAAGATAATGCAGCCTCTCCAGGAAGCAGCCACCATGGTCTCTGCAAACTGAGGATGGAAGAGAGGGGACCAAGGAAACCCTGTGCTCTGGATTTCCTGGATGATGGAGGGAGGACAGCCCATCCCTTCACCCCTGGTGCCCCCTGGGAACTTGTCAGATTCTAGCATGTCTCTGGAACAGAAAACAACATTTGTCTTTGTGATTTTGTTATTTATCTTTCTGGGCATCCTCATCGTCAGGTGCTTCCGGATTCTCCTAGACCCATACCGAAGCATGCCAACCTCAACCTGGGCTGATGGTCTTGAAGGCCTAGAGAAAGGGCAGTTTGATCATGCCCTGGCTTAGCAGGGACAGAATAGGCTGCCCACCTGAGGGGCCAAAGTGCTTTATGTCTGAGCAGAACTTCCTTTTTGTTAATGTTCTCAACAAGTCGAGTTTTAACCATATCTGGCCCTAGGACAATGGTCTATTATTTCACAAACATACTATTGTGTTAAATGTGTCTTATTTGATGATAGTGGAAAGTTTATATTACCAAAGCCCAAGTAGGAAGGTAAAGACATTTGTGTTTACTCAATGAATGAATATTGATGAAGATGTGATTGGGAAAACAGGAACACCAACACTAGACTTCAACTGAAGTAATTTCTGATCATAACAGAGAAGAGACAATTAGAAAAGCTGATGTGAGTCAGAGGACCAAGCTGAGAAGACACCACCTTGCTCAAATTATGCCACTGCTTTATTCTGTGAACATTTAGGTCCTGGGCAGAGTGATAAAGCCCAATGCAGAGACAACCACAAGTGAGCACTTATTTTCTCCTAAAGCAGGGAGCACTAAAAAGCAGTGGTGGGCTTAGGAAAGATAGTTATTTACTTGGTAACTCTGGATGAGTTATCATTTTCATTTTTAAGTAACATTAAACTCAAAAGTTTTCAGAGTTTTGAAATGACCAGGCCTCATCTAATCTCTGTATTCCTATGGCTAACACATGTAGATGCACTGATGTATAATTTGAATTTATTATCTTTACATTTCTGATGGAACAAATGGGCTACAACCACTGCTTCAAGGTTTTGTTTTTAAAGGAAGTTGGCTGCTTAGTGAGAAGACAATGGTTATAAGAGGAGTATGTGTTTATATCTCTATATGGTTATCTAATAAAAAATTTCAAAATGTAGCAATATGGCCTCTTATTTTGCTGATCTAAATATTCTGGTGGTGGTGTGTGCTTGTGAATGGGTAACATCTTCCCAAAAGAGAAGAGGGAGCAGAAAAAGTTATCCCATTCACCCCCAATTTCATGAAGGGTACCTACAGATTATCTGACATGATGCAGCTAAAGAGGGATCTAGGAGAAAGGCCGGGGGTCTTGGAAGGGGCAGGGAGAGATGTCCTTCTGTATATATGTTTCTCTTATTGGTTGATGAATAAAACACTGATTGGCCAGTAGCCATGCAGAATGTATAGGCGGGGCTACCAGAAGGCTGGGAAGAAGAAAGAGAGAGAAGCCACCAAGGACTTACTACAAGGAAGAGGAATATTATCACTGTAGTGCATAAAAATGTCATAAGCCTGCCTGGAGAGTAGTAAGTGGAAAAAGCCTATGACACCTCATAATCACTTAGAGAGCTTAATATATATTCCTATTTGTATTATAAATGTTCCACATGACCATGGTAAGAATCTGTCACACAGTATGGAAGAGTATAAGACTAATAGCAGTTTTAGGTACATAGGAAATTTGAAGCCAGCCTGGTCTACATGATACCCTAAATGAAATCAACAAACAAATAAAGAGTAACTCTCAAAATCCTACCTGAGATTCTCCTACTTCCTCAGTTTCTCCTCTGGATAAACTGCAGTCTTTCCCTCCTAGGGCTTGCTTCTGTAGATTTGAGTTAATGATTTGAACAATCACCCAGAAGATAAAGCATGGGTATTGAGGTGTGAGCTGAAACAGTCAGTGAAGACAGCATTCCAAGAGACAGTTGCTCTGGTGTGGTAGTTAACATCTGTGCTGTTGGTACAGACGTTGATGCAGTGTAAGTTAGTGTTTTGACAGAATCTAGAACTTGACCTATGAGGACAGAGGGGTTGTGGATGTATTCAAAGAAGGGTAGGAGAGCAGACTGTAGAATAAGATGATGGTATGAATGAGGAAGTATTGGCTAGGAGGGCCTGGCTGTAGTAGACTGTAGAGAGGTAGCTATCCTCTGAAAGATTAAGGTAGGGCTGAGAACCCACTGGTGACAGTCACTGTAGATTCATGATAAGGAAAGCAACACAAAGAAACTTGTGATAATTCCAGTTTCTACCCCTTTCCTTGGGGTAACCCCAACTTCTATTTCTATAAGAGAAACAGACAGAAATATCCACCCACCCTATTTGATGCCTCTGAGTCCAGGCATTGCCTGTAAGCTCACTGAGCTTGCTTAGCTTTTCTCCCCTGTCCAAAGCAAAAGTACCACAAGTGATAAAAAAAACGCTTTGGGCTCTTCAGAGTAAATTGTTGTCCCGAGACAGGCTCACTCACCGTTACTCTTAGCTCCTTGGGGTAAGAAGTACATTCTAGAAATGTCAGCCAAACCTCAGCCCCTCCCACCTTCCTGGTTCCAGGAGTTACAGGGCACCATTGCCTATCCAACAAGATATTTATAATGAGCTGACCTTTATCGTGTGGATCTGCATCTCACGATGGTGAAAAAATGTTTCTCGAGGTCACTCTAGATTTGCTTTTTGATTCAGAAAGAAACATAGCAACAGCATTTGTAGCCCAAGCTCTAAATCACAAGTCCATGGTTTATGTCTTTCAAGACACCCCAAGTTTTAGATCAACATCTCTTCCTCCAAAAACCCTCTTAAAATATAAACAGGCATAAAACATGTTTAACTTAGGGTATGAAGGAAATGAACTCAACTCCTGCTGTTGGGTTCATAAGCATACCAGTATGGGAAATTCTATTTTCAAGGGTTAACATGGAGGGAAGATACACAATTTTAGGAGACAGAAGCTAGATTCTGCAGATATTTATATATGTAGAAAAAACAAATCTATTCAAGTTTCCTTTTTATTGTCCTCAATGCAAGTGTCACACTCTAAAGATTTCAGATTTTAAGTACATTGATACATTTGCTATGCTGAAAAATTCTCCATAAATAATTAAAACATGAACCTTGCAGTCTCCGGATGTCAATTTTCAGAATTGTGGTGTAAAACATATGGAAACCTGATTATTTTAGAAAAGTATTGTTAAGTCCCAAAGCACCGTGTAACATCTGAGGTGGGTGTCTCATTTATTGATTTACAATGAAGTTTCCAGAAATGGTATCCAAAGTACTGGGCACACACAATTCAGGGTCAAACTGGCCTGTGCCTGAAGGGATTATTTGCCTGAAAAGTAATCCTCTAAGCTTTGTCCGTACATTGTGTTTCTTCTGAAAAAGGAGAAATGAAATCTCTAGGCAAATGTCCACTCTGCAGATACGAGCCCTTCCTATCCTATAGTTGCTTTGGCTAGAAGAACCAGGATCCAGCCAGTCTGGGGCCCTTTCCAAGCTGCTCTTTATTTGTGTGTGTGTGTGTGTGTGTGTGTGTGTGTGTGTGTGTGTGTGTGTGTGTGTGTGTGTGTGTTTGCTTGTTTGGTTTTTAGTATTAGAGTGCCCTGATGGATTTATTATAGAGAAGAAATTCCAGTTACCTGCTGCACATGAGTACTCATGCCACATTCCAAAGAGTCACAAAATCCTCTAAGATCCTCTATCCCATAGATTTCCACAACACCCACACTGATGTTTACAGGAAAAGGACTTTCATTAAAAGCCTATTTCGACAGAAATTTTCCCTTCATTCCCAAACCCTATCACCAAGCCCAGAAAGAAACCCAGCTTATTCCTGTTTTGAAGGAAGAAAATTTTCATGGGTTTGTGGGAGCTTCAAGAACCACGAAGAAAGATGGCTGTTACCTATGCTGGGTATCTGGCAGAGGAACAGGTCCTATGGTAGGACCACAGGCATAGTATATAAGATATGTCCTTGTCTCCAGTTTTGCTTCATTCACTTTTGCTTATGGATCTGGTTTTGTCATTCTCCAATGCCTAGCATCACATCATGTAGTGTTTGTGTTATCCAGAGCCACCCAGACAAAAGGACCAGCTAATAAGTCCATGCATAAGAATATCCATTTACTGGTTGACCTGAACATAACAATTTTATTTTCTTTCCACAGCACAGAAATACTTATTTTGGAAAAAGAAGTTCCTTAGCTGATGTATTATTTTTAAATATCCTAAGCTTAGGTGTCAGCATCCTTTCCGGTTAGATTTCAAGAGATCCTTTAGCAAAGATTCTTTCTTAAAACACAGACTAATCAATCTAGAATAAGACTTCAAGGTTTCTTTGATCCAGACTTCTGAGCTGTTTTTCTTAGTGGAAAGGGGCATGACAGATAAGGAAGACTCCAACAGTGCTCACAGAGACTGTGGCTACTGTCCTGTCCTTGGGTCATCAAAGGGAACCCTGGGTGCTCTGGGGACCCGGCCAGAGCTTCAGAACACTTACCATCCAAGAAGTAGCTAGAGTTTGAAAGCAGACTTTATCCTTCTCTGTTCTGCCTTTTTTCTTTGCCGCAGCTGAAGTTTGCTTTCAGCACTTGAGTGGCAAGTGATCAACTGCAGTCTGAAAGCATTACATGGAAAATTCCACAAGTAAACAGAGATAACATTCACATAATTTTTTAAAAAAGCTGTATGTCGTTTTAATTATTCTATCATTGTTGACCCTTTAATGACCTTAATTTATAAATTAGAATTTATCAAAAATATCACAGGTATGCAGGTACAGGAAAAACCTTCATTACATGTGGGATGCAGGCTGGGGCTTTAAGCTTCTATTGGGGGGTCTTTTACAATATGAGGGTGCTACTGGACTTGCTCCCTTCTCTCCTCTGCTAATTTGAGTGCAGGAAGAAGCCTACAAAACTATTAAATTTCTCTATTACATGCATTTTTTTCCTTAATAACCAGTGACAAAGGAAAGCCTATTTTCTTCCTGACCTCACCTAACATCTTAAGGCATTCATTGCATTTCTTCCTTCCTCTTGTATAAAGTACACTGTTGTCAGCTGCCAAATCTCTTCCTGTAGTTTTTCATCAGTGGATCTTGTTGTATCTGGGATGGTGGAGATTTCTATGGTGCTTTCACACAATTGCTTTCAGGATGTAGTTACTGCTGACAGCCCACTCTCTGCAGACCTGCATTTCTGAGTGTTTTCAGGCAGGATGCTTTTCTGTGTGAAGAGGTTTGCTTTGAGATGGTATCTGTTCTTCTAAGAAAAATGATTGAGCAGGGATGCCTATGGCCCATTACAAAACACTGGTATTTCCCAAATTCAAGATTCCTCTCTGATCCAGCAACCCACTGTCTGTGCATGCATAGCTCCAAACGCCATGGAGTTGTCCTGTGGGGCTGGGGCAAGAGGCAGGAAGATGCTGCTATTGCATGTTCTTTGTGTCTGACCCAGGAGTCACTGCATGTCCACATCTATGCAACTATGTCAGGCTGAAAGTTCTGGTTCCCCAGAACAAATACATCCAGTTTCTTCAATAATGCTTCATTTTGTGGGGTATTTTGAAGCTATCTCTTGTTCTTATCAAAGTTTGGACACTTGTCAGACTCATGGTGTCTAGAAAGGAAAAGTTCATACATAATTAGTTAGAAGTAGTTGAACCAAAACAGACAACTTTTTATTTTATGTTTTTTCTAATTGGAAAAGTGATAGTTCATGAGGATGATGTCATCTGGCATCTATTCTAACAAGCTTCTAAAAAAAAATTACCACATGGTCAAGATAGTACAGGAAAAGACATCTCCAAAAGTGGCTATTAAACTGGTGTGCATTCCTATTGAACTCCTGTTTGGGCCTTTTGAATTCAAAGTCTTTGGTTATTTTTACTGGTAAGCTGAACTGGATCTCTTTCTCAACAAAATGAGTATCTTCTTAAAAAATAATTTGTTACTTGACAAGTTCATACACATGAGTAGTATAAAGCACTCAGATTATGCTCATCCATCGTTATGCTCCCCCCCCCCCGCAAGCTACTTCATTTTTTTTTCTAAAAACTACTTGCACAGTTGCCCAAGATAAAAAGATCCTTGGGGCAGTCACATTTTGACTGACTTAGATAGAATCCCACAAGCCCGCAAGCATTTTCTTCTTCTCTGAAGTTGGCATTTATGCCCCCAACAAACAAGGTTGCACCCTCACCATGCTCAATACCTAACCCTATGCAATAGTTCCACACTATTCCTGTGCAGAGTTGTGCATCCCAGTCCAAGAAATGAAAATCCCCCCTCCCTAAATTTAATTATATCCCTCTTGCTCCATTGTCTGAACCATATCATAACATGATTTGCGCTGGCATATTCATTCATTGTGCCCTTGTCTATGCTTCTTCTCTCTAGGTTTGGCTCAGCAAGCCATGTATATAATTATTCACATTAATGATTAAATCCTGAAAGGAGAGGGACAGAGAGAGAGAGAGAGAGAGAGAGAGAGAGAGAGAGAGAGAGAGAGAGAGAGAGAGAGAAAATCCCCCTGTGGAAAATTCTAAGAAGATGCTTATAGAGGAAACCCCAAGGAGCATGAAGACTTAGCTAAAGCTTGGAGCCAGCATAAGAAGACAAGGGAAACATCTAACTGACATTTATGTACTGTCATGGGGTTTTTATTGCTGTGAAGAGACACCATAACTACAACAACTCTTATAAAGAAGACATTTAATTGGAGAGTCTGGCTTACATTTTCAGCAGTTCAGTCCACTATCATGAAGGGGAGCATGTCAGTGTGCACGCAGACATTGTGCTGGAGCTGAGGGTCCTACATCTTTCAGGCAACGGGAAGTTGACTGGGATACTGGGTGGTATCCTGAGCATAGGAAACCTCAAAACATTCCCCCATAGTGACACACTTCCTCCAACAAGGTCATACCCATGCCAACAAAGGCACACCTCCTAATAGCGCCACTATGAGATTATGGGACCAATTACATTCAAACTAACACATGCAGCTTTCAGAGCTCAAATAAAATGTTACGGATTCAAACTGAACAGTGGGAAGCAGCATGGATAACAACTAGGGACTCTGACCACATTAGCCTCTCCCCAATGGGACCTTGGGAGAGTGTATAAAGGGAGGTCTAAATTCCTTAATAAACAAGTCTGCAGCACTGACTCATAGTACCTGAGGCCTTGGTGCTGCGGTTTCTCAACGCCCCCTCCGGTAAGCGGTGTCTGAGCAGGGTCACCAGCAACATCTGGTGTCTAGAAGTGGGGCTCATGGATCACGTGCTGGCATGGGTCTCGCCCCACTTGAATCAGGGTGTATTCAGTTTTCCATCACCGAGGCTGTTTTTTTTTTTTTGCGCCCCGATCTTTCAGGCCTTTATTTGCTGGCGGCACATCGGAGGATGGATCCTATATTAACGCACTTTGGCTTTCTCTATCAGCAACCTTTCGGACTCCTCTTCATACTTGCAATGCATTTCGGCACCCCCTCTTGGGTGAATTGTTCGGTGAGTTGGCCCCTGGGTGTTTCAAGTCTTTAGTCCTCATGAAGGTGAGCCAGGGACCTTACTTTCTTTCTGTCTTTTCCTTTGTGTCGGTCTGGTACCCCTGATGCATTAGGTAGTAACATCTACTATACTTAGGTCCGACACACTTCTGTTTTTGTTCAAGTCTGTTTTTGTGTGTCATAGACTTTGTTCTTTGTTTCTTGCCATTAACAGAATAGGGAACTTACCCTCCCACTGTAAGGAGCCTCATGTGGGGGCATTAAAATCAGTATTGGTCACCAGGTGCCTTAAGGTTAAGACTGCCTATCTGGAGTATTTTTGAGATAAGGCCATGGTGTTGACTTCTGAATTTCTCCCAAAAACATGTGGGAGCCTGACTTCTGGAAGCATGGTATGTTCTTTCTTGCCCGAAAACGTGGCTCAGGAGTGACCTCCTTTTTTCCTATGCTTTGGTTGGGGTATTGTCTTATTACTTACCATTCTCTTTAAGTGTTTCCTACAGTGTGTTTCCATACTCCAGGTTCCTCTGGCACTTTAACACTTAGAACATGGCTGTTCTTGGAGGTCTCTTGGGCCTGGCTCACAGAAAGTCCTGAAGCATCAGTTTAACAGGCACTCCTCCTACAAGGGCATGCTTCCCAGAGGTATGATTCTTCGAGGGCAGGTGGTCAATGATGGGTAAGGACTTCGAGGCAGCCAACCTAAGACAGGCACGGTCCATCATGCTGGATTTTTCTGAGATGGGGACAAGAAGGCTGAAGCTAGAACTTTGACTCCCACTAAGTTGCATTAAAAAAAAATAAAGAGGGGGGAGGGGGAAAGGTGTATATGTAGGAGAAACTGCTGGCCAGCCTAGCCAAGCTGTAGTTGCCCAGGCTAGCCTGCATGAGAAAGTAGGCAGGCACTTCCTCCCTGAGCCAAGCCTGCCTCTACCCCAGAGACTGTTGACAAAGAGACACCTGACCTAGAGACACCAATGAGGAAAGGACAACGCAGCAGAGCAAGCAATCTGAGCCAATAGTACCTTGCGGAGGGCATATAAAGGCAGGTGTAACTTCCTTAATAAATGAGTCTGCAGTATGCTCTGTTACTCACTGACTCCCAGTGCCTGAGTCATTGGTGTGCATCTTCTCACCCCTCCCCCAAGGGGTGTCTGTAGCAGGGTAACCCACAACAACCCCAGTCTGTGGTGTTGGGGCAGGTAGATAGCTGGGGCTTGCTGGCTGCCAGACAAGTGTCAGGTTCAGTAAGAGCCTGCCTCATAGCAGTAAGACAAAGGATGACAGAGTAGGACACCCAGTATCGTCTCTAGACCTTTTCATATGTGCATAAGATTGTGTACTGCACAGACTCCCATGTGTATAACACATATACACACCACATACATACACGCATACACAGAATAAATAAACTGGACCTAATATCAATAGTATCTTCTGCTACAGTGATTTATAAAGCATTAACTGTGATGAATCTAGCACCTAACAAGTCTTCAGTAAATGTTGGCTCAGTAAGTGCTATGATGCAGAAGGTGCCTTTTAACATATATACCTCACAGAAACACTGCTACTTAGATATGCTCTCAAACATGACACTCCCTTTGACAAATTAGACTCATATAGGTAAATGTGACAAAATTGTGCATTTGTGATTGCGCCGTTGTAATTCTCCAAGTTCAGAATGTAACTAAGAAAAAGTGAAGATTATACTTTACGCTCTCCACCTAAAATAAAATTTTCATCTTTGGAGCTCGAACAAACCTCTGGGCATTGAAAGACAAGGCTTCTCTTTTTCATGCCCAAAGCTATCTTTCATCATACTTTTTTTTTCTTTACGTGAGCCAACTTTTGAAACACTTGGAAGCAGAAAGGATTCAATCTGAGGCTCCTTGCTGCTTTGCTGACGACCTTGGCAATGTCAATTAAATCCCAGTGTTTCCCCCACAAAATGTTAATAATAAACGGACTTTTCAGCTCATGAATCAGTGACCTTTGGAGTGCTTTAAGCCCTTCGAACGTATTAAATGCCAGAATATGAATACTTGAAAGTAGAAAACTTCTGTTTGTTGCTCCAAGAGAGTCAAACTAATCACACCTTTTATTGCTAAAATGAGACACACTGTCCAAGGAACAAATGCCTCTGTAGTCCACATCTTCCATGGCAACTCCACAGGCCATATGGTAACTGTGCTTTAGTAGTCTAATCCCTGCCCTTTATAGCCTCTAGCTCTAGGATAAGTAGAGGCAGTTGCTTCTATTTTTAAACAAAATCTGTTTTAAATAGGGAAAATATTCATCTTGAGATTACCCCCCTCAAAGATTTGCAAGCCGGAGCTTTCCTGGATGTCACACCACTCTTTTGACTGATTCATAACTGGAGTCTCAAAGAATTCCGAGCCAGTGAGTTCAGGACTGGAACTATGTGTTTATTTAAACCTCTCACCGGGGAGGGCAGGCTATGAGAATGACATGTCCTCTAACTTTTGCAAAGGAATCTTTGGCAATAAATCCCGTTGACTCTTTGGAATCAGATAGCCATGCTTGGAACACTAGACAGATTTCCCCAGTGCCAAGTTATTGGCCAACAGCTTTTAGGGGTTAGGTTTCTGTGCAGGGAGCACCTCTGAGGAGATGCCTACAATGGCAGCATCCCTGAAGACATTATTTGAGTTGGGTTTTAATGCAGTAGCATTATGGGCAGCTGCTCTTCAGTGTTAGCTTTCCACTGCTGTGATAAAATACCTGAGAAAATGAATTTATAAAGAGAAAAGATATATTTTGGCTCATGATTCTGGAGCTTTTAGTTAATGGTGGTTTGGCTGTGTTTCTCTGGAGCTGGGGCAGTACAGTACAGTGAGGTGGTTACAGGTGACAAAACAGACTTGTAGCCGGGAAACAAAGACACAGAGAGGAAAGAGGTGAGAGTGTGCATTCTGATATCTAACTTCTTCCATTTAGGCCCGCCTCTTAAAGGCCCCAACTCCTCTCAACAGCTTCACAGGACATTTAAGATCCAAAAGACAACACCTTCCCAGCAAAGCTTTCCAACTTCAGCTCTGGCCATCACATCCTTTTTTTTTTTTTTTTTTTCTTGGATTCTACATTACTGGGTCATTCCCCAGCTTTGTAGACCATGTAACAGACAGAAATTTCCATATATTGAGGACACATTTTTTTCTTTCACTTCTTCATTCATTCATTCATTCATTCATTCATTCATCCATCAGCATGTATAATGAACACCTAGTGAGTGCCAGGCACCATAATGGGCCTTGTAAACTTTACCAAGATTATAAACACACTTCTTCCTCTCCTGGAGTTTGCATTTAAGTTGGAGGCAAAAGAACCTCAAATGCCAGCTACTGGCTACTAGTAACTTTTGAAGAAATGAACATCCTGATAAAATTTTTCCTGAGATGCCTTCAAGTTTCTCCTGGACTTCAATTGACCTTCTAGGAACACTGGTTTTTTGTCTGGATAGTTTTATAGTAAGTATAATGTCAAATAAATGTAATTGTCAACATTTTGAATGGGGCATCACTTCATGTAATGTTTGGAAGATGAATTTAAGGAAAATCCATGTGTTTAGGTCAAATTAAAAATCATAACTTTTAGAAAATTAAATTAAAGAAGTGATATGGCAACAGGAAAGTGGCCCTGGTGATTCAGACCTTGTCCTCCCCACTGAGGAGCCAGGCCTAAGAAATCTAGCGATTCAAAGTCATTGATCAGGGACCATGGACACTGCCTGAACCCATACTCATGTAGAGGAGAGGAACGATTTGTAACTAACTTTAATTGCCTTCTATTTCCAAGCTGAAATAACATGTCAAAGATGTAGTAGTTACATTTCGCACAGTGTAAATGAGCTGACTTTAGTAAGATGTCTAAATATCTATTCATCACAAAGGCCACAAAATGCTGGCAATGGTATACATTCAGGTGTGAGTCTTTATGCTAAAAAATGGGAGGCTCATTGCTGTCTTTTTCATCTTTTTTTTTTAAATTAAAACATTTGGGAGTTAGAGAGATGTATGAGTGTGTGGTGGTGAAGTGTGTGTGTGTGTGTGTGTGTGTGTGTGTGTGTGTAGTATGCACGTGTGTGTGTGTGTGTGTGTGTGTGTGTGTGTGTGTGTGTGTGTGTGTGTGAAAAACAGAGGAGGTCACATTGTCAAATCTCTCTGTCACTGTACATACAGCTACAACGGCAGTCAGCAAGCTCCAGACATCCTCCTGGTGCTATCAACCACAGTGCTAGAGTTACCAGTGTGTTTACTCACACACACATTTTATGTGGTCCTGGGATCTGAACTGAGGGCCTCACACTCACATGTGATGAGCAGAAACTCCTATCCTGGAGTCCTATCTGAAGATTCCTTTAACTGTCCTGTTCTTTCTTTTTACCTACCCTTTCTCAATTTAAAAATTACTAGTGGTGCTCTGTAGAGGAATTCTCTTTGGATTATTTTTTCTTTCCTTCTGGCTAAATTTTACTTCTTCATCCTCCTTTAATACATGTATAAACATATTTAAAATGAAAGGTTTTTTGTCCCTTTTGACCTAGTCCCATATATGAGTGACAGGTGAAAATTTTGCTTTTCTAGAGACACACCCTTCTTTTTTCTTTCCCTTCCAATTTGAAATGGAATGTAGTATAATAAACATTTACTTAATAAGCATACTGAAACAGAAGAATTGGACTGATGAATTGTTTTATATTTAAACATTCACTAGCAAAGACTGGCCAACTCTTTTTCAGTTTAACTTTCTGCCTTTCTGAACTCTACTGTATGGGTGCTTATACTTTAAAGAGATACATCAGGTCCCAAACTCAATCATTTAAGGCCCCGGTTCACTGGTCTCTATAGTGATTCAGCAAGTCCATGATCTTGAAGGAAAGAATTTAAAAGGAGTGGTGAAATAGATTTAAAAGGTTAGGCGAATCTTGAAATCTACACAGAGGCCTTTTGTTCAATATCAGAATAGGTTGCTTTGTAGATGGTGATCTTTGGTGCTTTTAGGCAGCTGCCTTCGCATAAGTGTTCAGGTTGCTGCTGCCACATTCCTCACCGGGGCAACAGGAAATGAAGAAACTCCCACAGGAAAGCTGGCCTTGGGTGGGTAGAGAGCTCTGATGGAGACACAGGGGGCAGCCAGGAAACTCAGCAGCAGATGGCTGGTTAATGCCCGTAGGAGGTCTCCGTAAGGAGCTGGCTCACAGTGCAGTCATCTTGGAGAGAAAGAAAGCTAAGGTTGATACTTTCTGTACATACTCGTTTTACCTGAAGGCCAATATTAACATCTGTATTGATCCCAGGGAAACCTTTACCATTCCTCTGAGCCTGAGCAGGGCAGGTCTTACCATTGCCATGGATTTGAGGAATTGGGGTACTTGACATGGTCATGCTCATGTTAATAAAAACACATTCACTCAGGACTTCATCTGCTCTCTACAAATTGCTGCATCTTTTCTTTAGTGTGGTCTGGTACCTTACACTGATATACACAGGGCTTCCTATTTGGAAGGACATTTCCTGGACCATGCTGCTAGAGCTTTGTTACCCTTAGCCTGCTCAACAGTTACCTGCTTAGCACTGGCAAGCTGCCAGCCTGATATGTTGTTGTTTTGGGGCATCATAGAGCGGATACTATTTGTATTAGATATTGATAACCGAGAAGGAATCTCAATATGTAATATCGGGGGCCAAAGAAAAACCAACAATTTGGTGGAGAGTGGAGGATCTTCATTCTGTTCATTTTCAGAAATTTGCTTTATAAGCTCCTGATCTCAGAGTCTCACTTAAGTAAGAAGGTGTCAGGGTAAATGGTGACCAAGTTTCCTCCTGGCTGTTCACCCCTGTGACTAGTAATTCCATGCAATGGCACTGGCCTGAGCTAAGACATGGAAGGAGGAGTAATGGTGTCAGAGTGAGCAGGAACCAAGGGGGAAGGGTGTAGAGTGCACATGGAAAGAAATAGCAGGATTTTCTGTTGCATCCCAAGCTTAATAAATTACTCTATGAGATACAATAGCAAGCATAAAAAGGTCTAATAAAAACACACTGTTCAAATTGTGTTGGAGGGGCTATACATTGTCCAAGGTTCAGGAAATGTTTCTGAATAGCTGAGTGTGTGCAAGGAATTGTTTCTCTTCCTTCTGCATTTCTAGTTGCTCAAGTAAGTTTCACCAGGAACCTTTGGTGACTTATATGATCTGATGATTCTCTGGGTTTCCTCAGTGTCTGTTGTTATGACCCCCTTTTCATTTCTGATTTTCTTAATTTGCTGTTCTCTCTCTGCCTTTTGGTTAGTTTAGATAAAGGCTTGTCTATCTTGTTTATTTTATGGAAGAACCAACTCTTCATTACATTGATTCTTTGTATTGTTTTCCTAGTTTCTACTTTAGTGATTTCAGCCCTCAATTTGATCATTTCCTGGCATCTACACCTCCAGGGTAAGTTTGTTTCTTTTTGTTTTAGAGCTTTCAGTTGTGAATTCTCTAGTGTGACTATTCTCCAGTTTCTTCATGTGGGCACTTAGTGCTATGAACTTTCCTCTTAGCACTGCTTTCAAAGTGTCCCGTAAGTTTGGGTATGTTGTGTCTTCATTCTCATTGAATTCTAGGAAGTCTTTAATTGCATTTTTTGTTTCTTCCTTGACCAAGGAATGGTGCAATTATGCATTGTTCAATTTCCATGAGTTTGTAGGGTTTTTGCAATTTGTGTTGTTGTTGAATTTTAACTTTAAAGCATGGTGGTCTGATAAGATACAGGGGGTTATTCCAATTTTTTAACCTATTGAGGTTTGCTATATTGCCCAGTATGTGGTCGATTTTAGAGAGGGTTCCATGTGGCACTGAGAAGAAGGTATTTTCTTTTGTATTTGGATGGAGTATTCTATAGATGTCTGATAAACTCAACTGGGTCATAACTTCTGTTAGTTCCTTTGTTTCTTTGTTAAGTTTCTGTCTGGTGGTCCTGTCTAGTGGTGAGAGTAGATTGTTGAAGTCTCCCACTATAAGTGTGAGAGGTCCTCCGTTGACCGACTCTGGATGGGCTGTTCTGCGGGATGGGTTCCCCCAAGTCTCAGGACGCTCCAAGCAGGGCACTGGAAGGTGGGCCAGAAACAGGCCCACACTTGCCTCTTCCTGTGGGTGGAGACAAGACTAGGACAGGTCTCAGGAGGCACCGAGCCCCATTTCAGGGTTCTAACTGAAAGCCTGGAAATTATGAACTTTTCTGTTCTTTCTCTGGAGAAGACTGTTTGAGTGGGAGCTAAAGGATTTCACATAGTGGCAGAATTCAACTTCAAAATAGGCCTGTGTGATTCTTAAGTCTTAATAGACCAACAGAACTCATTTCTTCACAAAGAACTTGTTCCTGAAAGTATTTTATTAGAAAGTAGAATTTCTACTAAAGTATTTAGAATTTAAAAATCCATATTGTGTTGGTTACCCTCCACTCTTCATGGTCATACCATTTCAGCAAAGCAAACTAGTTTGGTCAGATCACCCCAATGCCAAAATTGGAGAGCAATCACAGGGTAATGCTGCACTGTCTTCAGAAAGAATATTATTACTTCCACATCTTGGCCTAATTTTCGTTTTTGTTCTTCTATCCCAAATTTCAAATATACAAACAGATATTTCACCCTTTATAGATCAATACATTTATGGCTTTACTAATATACAAAATTATACACTGTGTATAAATGTACACATATAGGCTTACTATATATGTTTTCCCAGTATAAGCTACATTTCAGTCATCTTAATAACATACTATCTTAGGCTATTAGACAGATTAACTCCAGAACACTGGTTTAGATTTCAAGGTGAATGCTCCTATAATCAACTTGACCTTTTTAATCTGATATAAAAATTTCACAGTTAGTATCTGAAAAAAATATCTAGCATTTGGAAAGAATATTACATCCTTTGGAAAGGCTTTTGGAGTAATCTAACCATAATCATCTTTGCTCTTTGTTCAGAATAAACCTTGTCCCTTTAATTCCCAGTTATCTCAGACAGATTATACAATTTCTAGAAGCTGATCTTAAAAGGACTTTGGTCTCTTTAAACCAATGCTAGCCAACTTTCTGTTGAAATGCTACCTTGGTCATCTAAGCTATGATTTCTATCCATATCAAAATAGTCATCATCTGTAGCCTGACTTCTACATACCAGATATTGGACATAATGCTCACTAATCTAATCCATTTGATTATCACAGGAATCTATGAATGAAATGTCACAATTGTCCTTATTTGGTAGATAATAAATCTGTAGATGGAGTTTCTGTTCTGCCTGGTCCCACCATCCTTAGTCCCAAATAAATACACAGAGACTTATATTAATTATCAACTCTTTGGACAATGGCTCAGTTTTCTTATTGGCTAACTCTCTTTTAATTATTAACCCATAATTATTAATCTATGTATTTCTACATGACCTTATATTACTGGAGAATGCCTGGACCTGTTACTCCCCATCATAAATCTAGGCAGAAGATACCTGTTCAAGATCACAGACTAGACAACTGGGAATTTAGAATTCAGAAACAGTGTGGCATCGACCACTAAGCTGTGGTATATTTCACATAGACAGCATGAGTGTCTGGAAGGCACAGAAACATTCTAAGAATTTTAGGCTACAATTTTAGGACTAAGTTAGAATTTCTTACTCAAAGTGACAATGTCAGTGAAGATGCTATCTTAATTACTTTTCTATTGTGATAAAACACCATGACCAAGGCAACTTAGAAAAGAAAGTGCTTAACTGGGCTTACAGTTTCAGAGGGGTAAGTATCCATCCTGGCAGGGCATCATGGAAGCAGCAGCAGGCATGTTGGCTAGAGCAGCTGAGAACGCCTATTTTGGTGCAACAATAACTTCTGGTGACTGACTTCCTCCAACAAGGCCACATTACTTAATCTTTCCCTCCCAAACAGTTCCAACAACTGGGAACCAAGTACGCAAATGTATTAGCTTGTGTGTGTATGGGGGGGATCATTCTCCTTTAGACCACCACACTGAGTAATTTCAGTTTCCCATTGCCCTTTAATTTAGCATCCATGAGAGACACAGTAAGGGAAGACATGGTAATGTATAAAGATAATTGAGAGTCCTTGTCCTTGTATCGTTTAGTTTGGAGAGACAAAACTGACAGGTGGAACACTCAGAGAGCAACAAAAATGTGTAGTTAAATGCTAAGCCATGTGGTGTGTTAAATTACACTCCAGAAGGACACTGGAGAAAAAGGAGGATGCAGAGGCTAGAGGGCTAGTAGAGTTGAAAAGAGTTAGAATCAGAGCAACAAAAATGTGTAGTTAAATTCTAAGCCATGTGGTGTGTTAAATTACACTCCAGAAGGACACTGGAGAAAAAGGAGGATGCAGAGGCTAGAGGGCTAGTAGAGTTGAAAAGAGTTAGAATCAATCTTAAATGTTAAGAAGAAAATACATAAGAAGTGGGAAAAGGAACATTTTCTAGTTAACATGGTCACGATGGCCCAAAGCTCAGAGAGGAGATGAACACCTACTGTGTGACCATTGTGTCCTTCATTCTTTCTCTTCAGCTCTTCCTTATCTTGGCTCTGTCCTTCTCTTCCCTGTATACATACACACATAGTTCTGTATCCTACACTTATACATGCATACACAGGTTTGTGACTGTATATGTATAGATATAGAGTCATAGATTCACTTCCAAATAGTGTTCATCATGCACCAATATTAAGTTTTTTCTGTTAGAATAACAAATGATTGGAAGCTGGGAGATAACGTTTCATAACTTTGAAACTGGCAATTACTAATTCATGAAGGAACAAGTTATTGGCTGACTTAGGACAAGACCCATTGAAAAACCCTGATTCTGAAAACCAAGAATAGGTTACTACTTATTCCAGGGAGACATGTCACTTTTATTAGAAAAGGGAATTCTATAGATTGTATAGTTGGCTGGGTTTGGACCGATACTGCCTTACTCTTGCTTGTCCATTCTTTTGGTTTATCATTGTTGTGAGAAGCAGAGAGGAAATTACTCTGTAATATTGTCTCTCTGCGTTTGGCAGTAAAATCTAAGAAAAAAAAATAGAGTATTCCTTCCGTGTAGTAAGCTAGTGATTGAAACAAAACTTCCCAGTTTTATAAGCAGATGGTGTAGTTCTGAATCATGAGTGCTGTTATGAGAAAAGCCAGGTTTCTTAAACCACGATACAGAATTTGTTCATAAAACAGCATTGTTTTCTGCAGCTTTGGTTGTATAAGTAAAAGAACCAAAGTTCCTGGGCTTTAAAAATAATTTGAGTCAATATAAGTTGGATGTATTTATTGTGAGGCTTTGTAACTTACAGAAGTTGTATTACTTCATGACAACTCTCACTTATCTGGAAACTTCTGTAATCTACAAGCTGGGACCAACACTCTTCTTCCTATGCCAATTGAATACAATATTCCTGGTCTATTATTGTATTGTTAATAGTCTTCCATAAGCAGTTTGTGGATAAATAACCATAACTATATTTTGCTGATATATAAAATAGGCACCATCATATCTAAGGGTTCACTAATATAATAAAGCCAGGTCTAAGGTTTATAATCCCCTCATTTCCTCTACAAACATCATCCCAATCTTATAGCTATTTCTAACAGGCGTTAGTAGTTGTATTGTCCTTGATTCTAGCACAGCAAGTGTGGATTAATCTGCTTTCTGATACTATAATGAAATACTTGAGTCTGCATGCTACACAAATAAAGGTCACAGTTCCATAGGATGGTACCAGCACCAGCTCTGCTTGGGTGAGGTCCAAGGCAGATGCCTTCAGTAGTAAAAGCGTGCTGGAGGGTGAGAGCACAAGACCATTCTGTTAATCTCTTTTGAGGGTATATTGCCAGAAAATTCTTCACTAGACTTTAACTCTTAGAAGTCCCAGCATTTCTTCACATTGGCACATTTGGACCCACAATATGACACAGGAACTTTACAGGGGGAGGTCACACTTACATCATATATATGTTTATGGATCTGGGCGTATGAACAAACAGCCTCTTGGAGTGTCCTTTCCAAGTATCATCATACATACTTTTGATTCCTAAAGTCACCTTTTCTTGTATATTTAAGAAAAAAAGTTTTTTGACCCCTCTTCTCACATATTGTTGAAAGCCTGGCATTTCTACCAATGGCTACATTGATTTCTGCTGGGGATGGGGGTTGGTGGGGAGGATGTCACGTCCATTTTGATGAATTCTGGCTTCTCTTTCTTGCTCTATTGAATTCTCAGGTTCTTCTCAGCTTTCACTTCCTATCTGTCAGGCCATTTTTTTCTGCACTATTTCACCATGTTTTATGCTGTTCAATCTCTTTTCTCCCTAGCAGAGTTTTCTGAAGGACTTGGGGACCTGAAGGAGAGTTACATAAAGTGCACAGCACATTTGATGTCATCTAACCTTCACTGTTGGGCAGCTTGCTATTAAAAGTTACTTGGTGTCAATGCACCAGTGGTGAGTAACACACACGCACTTGGGAAAGGATGTTATGTCAGTATTCACCATGAGTATTAAAGCTGAGGGATGGGTACGGGGGGCAGTTGTATTTTCCACTCTACTTTTGTGTATACCCAAAGCACTATAATAAGCTAATTTTTCTCTTTGATGTATATGATATACAAATAGATAATATAGATTATATTATACAATTAATCATTGTATAAGTCATACATATATTTATATGTCATAAATAGATATGTCATATATAGATATGAGTTGACTAAATATGCAGAAGTAAATATTAGTTTAAAGATGTACTTGGAGCACAGTAGAGATATTTTAAAGAAAAGACACAGTGATGACAAATGCCTGAGTTATTTTCTGGAACACGAGAAATTATACCAAATCTTGGTGGCCACCCACACCAAACATCCATTATCCCAAAGTCATGAGTCAAAAATCCAGGTGATGTTAGCTGGATCTTTCTGGATCAAGATTTTTCATAAGGCTGCAATGAAGTTGTTGGCTGGGGTTCAGATGATTTCAAGGCTTGGACAGCTGAATGCCTGCCTCCAAGTGCATTTATGTAGTGGTTGGCAGGACTCTGATCCTCAATGGCTATTAATCAGAGACATCAGTTACTGCCACATGCTTTATTCCAATATGTGACTCCACAAAATGGAAGAGGTTACCTTAGAGTCACTGAGGGTAAAAGCTCAAGATAGAAGCCATACTCTTCTTGTCACTTAATTTCAGGCAAATGTCAGATTTGTCCACGTGCAATTTATCAACAGTGTGGCAATAAACTCAGCAATCCAAGGAGAAGGTTATAGAAATTTAAGACTCTCAAACTCAGGGAATCATTGGCTGCCTACTGCAATTTGCCCTCTGATTTCTGGTAATCTACCTCTCTCCAACACCCCAAATGGATCCATTGCCTGCTAAAGTTCCCCCAGATCTCAATGCATCCTTGTATTAGCTCCAAGATCAGAATCCCAGCATCTGAGTCAGGTGTGGGTAGATCTGAAGCCCAGGTCTGTATACGTAGTGTGTCTCAAGATTTGTACCCAGGTAACTCAGGAACCAGGCTCATGTCTTCTTGTATGTCAACTTACAGTGGTGAAATGGACACAGGAGAATCATTGTACATATTTCTTGTCAGGGAGTGAAGATGTGAAAGGTAAGTGTGGTTAAAAAGCATTTAATCCATAATACTTCTGAAATCTGTTTGTAAATGTTGAATGTTTCTTCATTATTTTGAAGGCTTATTGATATTTTTCCAGGACTATTGGCTCTGTCCTTTGACTTTAGTTGGTTAGATCTGGCTTCTATAAGGAAATAACATAGGCTAAGCAGTTCACAAAACGGACAGAAATTTATCCTCTTAAAATTCTGGAGGCTGGAGGTCCAAAATAAAGGCATCATTGGTGAGGCCTTTCTTTCTGGCTTGCAGAGAGCTACCTTCTTTTTTTTTTTCTTAGTAGAGTATCTTTTGTGTATTTTTGACAGTTTCACATATGTAAACAGTGTAATTATAAAGATTTGTTTTTATTTTATTTTATTTTTATTTACATGTGTTTGTGTGAGTACATGCCACATGTGTGCAGATGCCCACAGAGGCCAGAAGAGGGTGCTGGGTTCCCTGGAACTTGGATGGGTGCTGGAATTGAATGCAGGTCCTCTGGAAGAGCAGCAAGAACTCTTAATTGCTGAGCCACCTCTCCAACCTCCTCAGCAATTATTACAAGAGATCCCATCTCCCTTTCTACTCACCTCAGACCCCTCAACATGCCCCAAAATCAGATCCTCTATTTTTGGTTTGTTTCTTATAACCCACTCATTGTTTTTGTTGGAATGTTGACTGATTTGTTGGCTTGATTCTATGCATGTCTTTATGCTGAAAACATAGCTGCAGTGAGTTCATGAGCTGGTCCAGAAATCAGTGTTCCACAGCCTTCCTCCCAATCCTCTGTCTTTTCCATTCTTCATACAATCTCTTCTCCAGTGTCCCCCAAGCTCGGGTCAGGACAGCTGATATAAATGTCCCATTTAGGGCTGAAAAGTCAATAGTCACTTATTCTCAGCAACTTGACCAGTTATGAGTCTTGTGCATTAACTGCTGATCACTGCAGAGAGCAGCTTCTCTAGTCAAGCTAAGGTCAGCACTAATCTATAGGTATAAAGTAGATATTTAAAGGTAGTTTGGCAACATGTCCATTTAGAAGACAGCAGCAGTAGTAGGATTCCCCTTGGGGCCAATGATTGCCTAAGGCATGGACTTTCATCCAGGATAACAGTACCAGGCATGAATTCCTTCCCATGGATCAGGCCTCAAATCCAACCCAAAGTTGTGGGTAACCCACATAAACTTCGTGCCCTATGGTTGGTATGTGTGGGTCCTACTTTGAAGTTTTAGACTTCGGTGTTTAATTTGGAGTGCATATGGAACTGAGGAAGCTAGAAAGAGCCCATGAGAGGAGAAAGTGTTAGTAGAACATATATGATGTAAAAGGAGAGTCAGGGATACTTGTGTGGGGGGATAAAGGTTGAAACCTAGTGTCCTAGTGATAGCCTGAAAAGCAGGAAATGTAATTATTGAACTGAGTGATCTACTAAATTTTCAGGCAAAAATATTAAACTGCCTCCTGGTTTCTTCCTGTTATAAAGAGTAAAATTAAAACATAAGGTGAACAGTGAAGGTGAGGCCTGGCAAGCCATGCAGAGCTAGAACTTGCTGGGATTCAAAATGGCAAATGGTAGGAAATGACTTCAAAGCAAAAGGCCAAACTGACAGCAACACCAGAACAAGAGCCAGAGCTGGGGTGGGGATTGCAAAAACAGTCCTTAATCCTCAGAAAGATCAAAGGGGTGCAACAGAGAGATAGACATTCAGTCATAGCAAAGGCCCTTGAGATCAAAGGTGTTCACAAGGACAGGAAGGAAAGAAGAGACTGGTGCTGGACTCCCCAAATGTCAGAAGTTCCCCATCTCAAATGTGAGAAAGGAAGGAGAGTCTCAGAGGAAGGGCCAGGGGTCTTGTGTGGATGTGTTCTTTCTTGGAAGGGGCCCCAGCCTTCCACTGGGCTGCACTTGGAGCTAGGACCGGTAAGCCACATACACATTTACTCAAAATCCATCCACCTTCTGCCGAGTCCTCATTTCCCAGGACTCTCCCACTTTTCAGGTACTTAATATAGAAGCCTCCACTTTAAAGCACAAAAATTCTGAATGGGTGGAGTGGCAGCAGAATGTATGTTGTATGTGTAGAGACATTGATCAGCATGCACATGTGCACATGCAGTGTGTCCTTGAGCAACTGTGAGCACTCACTAGTCTGTGAGGTTTGTTGCCTACCTACCAAATACCAGAATTTGTTGGGGGTCAGGATGGAGACAAGGACTGAAGGGACTGGGGGTGGGATTGGACATCAGCATAGAGAAAGAACTCATTCCAGGTCTTGTTAATACTCACCTTGATAGCATGAATGGTTTACAAAAGCCAGGACTCCTTGTCATAGAGCAAAACACATAATGCAAGCCAGGACATACATGCAAGCCAGGATGATCAGAACTGAAGACTGAGCATGCCCTGTGTTTGAATGCACAGGTGTAACAGTGTGTGAGCTACAAATCAGCTGTTTTACTTTCACCTGCAGGATCTCACACAAGGGTCCTTCTTAGAGCCTGCCCAACTAGACTGCAGGGCTGTTCAGGAAAGATAACTCTGAGGCATGTTATTCAATCTAGACAAGCCGACACATTATAAAGCTTCCGTAAGAAAAGCATTTGTTTGTATATTTGTCTTAAGACATACTGAGATAATTAAGAACTTAGGAGAAGATAATTTCTGTTAGAGAAAAAGAGGAAGCATCTGACTTTAACCGAAGGGGAAGAAGACGTAAATATAGATTTGTCTGGACCAGACTATAAACTGATGCTGAATCCAGGCTCACTTTCTCTAGAAGGAATTCTGACTTCGTCTCGGGAATGAATGGCGTGAGCAGTGATGATTCCATCTTCCTATGGAATAAGAGATAGTAGAAGAGCTTGTTTGGGATAACTGAATAAAGAGAGAAATATCCAAATAAATACTTCAAAGTTAGAATGAGAGGGCAAAATCAGAACCATGGCAATATTTTGTATAACTCCATATTGAATATTTACTATCAACCAGATATGTCTGTGGGTTAGGGTGGGACTCAAGAGGGAATGCTAATAACAAAGTAATATAAATGTAGTATAAGTGAATGGGTTAGAAATAAAATCCAACCTAAGTAACTTTGAAGTACAGTGCCTGTTACTGTATGCTGCAGCCTGAAAGCAGAAAGCACTGTGCATGTTCATATTTTAGCTAGGTGAACTCCTTTCCAATGGAATGTGCACTCAAAATTCTGAAGCTACCCCCGCGTAAACCGTAGGTTTAAGCAAATGAGCAACATGCTTTGAATAGTGTGAGTTGGTGTCTTCTCTGATGGGGAAAAGAATTACAAGTGAGGACAGTAGGTGAGATATATGGATGACACTGTGTTATTAACTTAGAATCAGTGATAGTGTGTGATGTGTGCAGGCAAGTACATGCAGACAGGTATATCTGGGTATAGGTATTTGCATGCTTTGTGCTCATGTTTTAGCTGTTTCCTGAGATGACACGGAAACAATGATACTTAAATGACATGAGCCCATGTAGTGACGGGGCTGTATTTTTTGATACAGTTCTCCAGTAAAAGGAACCCTGGCTAGGGAAAGCATACGAGAAGAGGCACCTCCTCAAGGGAGCCTCTCCCATAAGGCCATGTTCAAAAGCTGATGAAGACATGTCAGAAGTTTTCTAGCAGATGAAGTGAATGGTTTGTAAAGGAAAATTTAAAAATATAATAGTAATGAGCTATAACCTACAGAATAAAATAAATATCAGCAAGTCCATCTATAAATAAATAATCAAGGGAAAGAGCATATTTAGAGTATAGTTCTAATTAATACATGTATAATGAATCCTCTGTACTTAAAAGATTTGTTAAATATCATAACAATTGAATTCTGATAAGACTCATAATGGGTGTCAATATTGCTAGCTGAAAACTATGATTAAAACAAAATAAGATGTTTCATATAGAACCAAAGAATCTCTTTTCAACATGCTTCTCATTAAAACATGGAAAACTGAAATTCTAGACTGAAACATATATCATCCTAGCAAAATGATCAGGTTGGGCATCAATTGCGACAAGATGTATTAGTGTACCCAATGACAAGGTCATAGTATTGGGATCAGTTACTTTTCCCATCAATGTAACTCAATATCAGATAGAAAGCAACGTAAGGGAATAATGTATTTGGGTTTATGACTTGACAGTGGACCTGTCCATTATGGTGTGGAGGGTGTGGAAGAGAAAAAGCTGCTAGTGTTAGTGAGGATCAGAGTGTGAGCCTATTTGCTCATATCTCAGGACATCAGAAAACAGAAAGGGGTAAGTAGATGGACCAGGCCATAAATCTAAAGGACAACCCCTGGTAACCCACATTTTAAAGGTAGGTTCCATTTTTCAAGCTTTCACAGCTTCCTAAAACATTACCGGGAGCTGGGGACCAGGTACTCAAACATATGAGTTTGTAGCAACTATTTTATATCCAAACCATAGCAGTAGCACCTCTTTGGCATTTTTGTAAAAAACACAACAAAAAACCCACAATTGAATTCAATCATGTGAGAACATGAGAAAACCCCAAGTGAGAGACATTCCTTAAAAAAGTCAGTACTTTCCAGAGTCATGGTTGTGGATAACAAAGTCTTAAGAATCTTAGGAAACATCCAGATGAAGGGAGAATTATGGCTGCAGGCACTGTGGGGCCATGGCTTTGAGTCTAGCCCAGAAAGTCTACATTGGGGAAATGCTGGGAAAAAAAACCCGGAATAAAATATATAGATTGCTTAATAGTATTGCAATTGGAGTAATTTGGGACAAGTTTGGGGAAAGATATGAAGATATAGCAAGACTGTTTTTACAACATTTTATAACTGTGAGAATATTTAAAATTTTTAAAAGGCTTAAACAATTTGCCAGACAGTAGTATGTGTGAAGTTGAAATCTAGGGTAGACTGTAGCAGAGGAGCCATGAAAAGCTGCAAATAACAGATAGAACATGGTGACAGCCAATCCCGTCTGTCTCAACTTCGGGGTCTGCATGTTATAATTATTGTGCTCACTAAAACATAGTTCGTGTTGAACAATGAAAATCATCGTTGGCTTTCTCATTTTCTTTATTTTTGTAGGTAGAAATATAAAGAGAAAAACAGGTACCTGGAGGCTAAAATGATGAGTCAGCATTTAAGAGCATTGCCTGCTCCTAAGGACCCAACACCACATGGTAGCTCACAACCCTCTATAACTCTGGTCCCAGGGGATCCAACACTCTCTTCTGACCTCCACAGGCACTGCACACACATGGCACACAACCATGTATGCAGGCAAAATTCTCATCTATGTAAAAATAAAAATTGTAAAAGGTACCTCTTTAGACCCATATAGAACACTTGTTTTTTATTATTTTTAAGTAAGAAGCTGGTAACTATGCAGTATTGCATAACCCCAAATTCTGTAATTACATGGATGAAGGCTATCCCTGTGACCTTGAACACTGGAATGTTGATATGTCAGCAGAGTATCAACACAAATGGTATTCCATGAAATGAGATAAAACTTTAAAGTATGTATACATCTGGTAACAGAGGTTATAAATTTAGGTTTAAGCTAGGGTACAGAGAGCAAAGACTCTTGCAAAGTGTGGTTTGGAGAAAAGAATTTAAATTGTCAATTTAAATTGTCAAAGGAATGTGTAAACAGGAGTGTAATTGGGGTTTTGATTGATATCTAAGAATATATTTGTCTTCTATCTTGTTAAATCTGCAAACATCCAAGAATTTCTGAACAGTGCAGATTGAAAATTGGAAATATAGCAGAGGATTTAGAGCATTGCGTCCCATCCAGTTTGGCAATGAGCTTGGCTAGTCAGGAGGGCATGGTGTATGGAATAGATTCATCCCTGGAGACAAACAGGTGAAAAATGAAAAGAAAAACCCAGGATAGCAGAGTACAGCATACTCCATTAGTTTATTTCCTCTTGTAACAAAATACCCAGCTTACTGCTTTACAGGAAAGTTAATTTAGCTCAGAGTTTTAAAGAGGGAGGGGCCAAGATGTGGGAGCCCTGCTCTTTTGGCCTCTAGTAAAGACTCATTCTTTTGGCTCAGTCATATAGAAAATGAAAGGAAGATAGTTGCGCATAGAAGGGACGGAAATTCTGAATCATGGCTCCCAGAAGACAAATGTATCAGGATTTCATGTCAAGGATATATGACATGTAGGACTATTATCTGTAATAAAAGTACATGTATGACTTTGAGTCTTTTGTTCATGCACACCGTATTTTATTAGGTGTAAATAGTTAAAGTAGAATGATTTCTCAGACAGTGCTTGTTTCTAATCCAGGCATATGCGCAGAAAGTTTCCTCACTGACTTGTCCTTCTTTCCTTCTCCTGGGGGTGGGTATAAGTCTGTTGGAGGAATTGGGGAAAGGGTAAAGATACAGTCCTGCTGGGAGTGGAACCATTTGCTTTCAGGTTTTGATGCCATTTCATCCTACTCTGACATTCTTTGAACTTTAGGTAATTTCATTTAATTTTTAAACACATGTTATTCGTGTTGTTGTTTAACCAAGACAAATGTACATTCCACAGAGTCTGCCTCCATCAGCATCAGTCTCCATCCTGGGCTTATCCACTTACAAACTTTTCATGTCACCACAGCCTCTTGCTGTCACTCTAAATCATCCATTGTCCAATCTCTAGTCTTGTTTTGACCTTCCTCATGTCCTCTGTCTTTCCCCTTTGGTATTCAGATTCAGTGATGTTAACAATGCTACCGCCTCTCCATCTTCTCCACTACTGCTGACTATTTTGCCTCTGAACTCTTCTCTTGAGTGACACTGGCTAATAGGCATAGTTCACACTGGACTACAGTAGTGTTCCCTCAGAACACCTTGCTTCTTTGGTCATGATAGCATCATGGACTTCTCTATGTAAGCCACTCAGTTATTAACTTTCACCTCACACTAAGAAATACATCAGAAGACAACTGAAATGAGAATTCTAATGCAGCCTTCCCCACCTTCCTGTGTGGGACCACTTTGGGGGAGGTGCAAGGGACAAGAATAGACAAGGTGTACATCACCAGACTGCTTCTTTCAAATATCTTTGCTCATACATTACTCAAGCATCAATGGTCTTGAAATTAGATGCTGAGAATGTTGGGTCATTCATCTCCATCCCCATTGAAGAAAGAGGTCCCGCAGTTGAACAACAATCCTTCTTCTAAGATGCACTGGGATGGAGGTTGAGTCCTTCATCTTAAGATGCACTGTAGAGTGAGTATGGGAAGTAGAAAGGGCAAACTGATACCTCAGATCAGTCCCCTGACAAGTGAACATCTTTTGTGTCTAATGTACTGCTAACGACCATCTGTCCACTCAAGTTCCTATGAAAGGCAGCCTGGCAGTGCCCTTTTATAAAGGATTCTGGGGTCAGATACACTCTGATCAAACACCATGCATCCTTGAAGGACCAGTGACTCATGCTGCCTGCTCTCTACTCTCTAACTGGGCTACATGCACGCCCTCTTTCCCTTTTTTCATCTGGATCCTTCCCACAGAATGTAAGTTAGAATCTTCATGACATCCTTCCCAAGTGTCTTTCTGTTTCTAAACAAACAGGACCCAATTCTTTCTGTTCTGACTTATTAATTTCTCACAATTGCTGGTTATATTTTCCCTATAAGAAAAAATGTTACTATAATGTAACAATGTAAAAATGTAGTAGCCATAACAGAATCATTTTATATTCTGTAGAGCATCTGCATGGTGTTTAATATATAGAAGATATTGTGTAACATGAAGGTTTTTGGCCTGGCAGGTCCTGCCACCCTTCTCTGCCTCAAAGAAACACAAGACACTATATTAATATAAAGCTGTTGACTTGGGCTTCTTATTCTTAATCCATAACTACGAATCTGCATATTTCCATGTGGTTTTGGCTTACCAGACCTGCAACTCCTTCATCTGCTACATCGCGACTGTTCAATATCTCCATAGAGAAGAGAGTGATTTTCTGTTAGTCCCTGCTTATGTTCTGATTCTGCCCAGCTATGCCACTTTCTGTCTGTCTGTACAGACCTCCAACCTCTATGGCTAGCTAGTGGCAGTTTCTGCCCAGCTACATCACTTCCTGTGATCACATGAAAACTTCTCTCTGCCTACACTTCCCAGAATCCTCCTTGTCTCCTAGTCCTACCTATCAATAAGAGAAATATATACACAGAAGAACATTCCCTATCAATATTGAATGCTGGTTCATTAGTGTTCTACATCAGTATGAAAATATAAAAATTCTAACACAGTTGTAAATGATTTTCTAAGATTCACAACAGTTTTGAGGCATGAAAGGGTTCTGAGAAACAAAGAACAAGTGAAGATGATTTTTCTAAATTTTTATAGTATCATTTATAGTGAAATATTCATCATGAGTATGAGGAATTAATAGGAGTGCCAAGTAGACTGTGGGGCTTCTGTGTGTTTTTCATTGCTGCTTCCCACTGGGCTGCTCTATTTCAGTGTCAGTTGTTCTTCCTCTTCAAGGTTGCCTGTGAATGACACAAGTGTAAAGCTTCAATTTAAAAACAAAGGAATAAGAGTTCACAAGGTTGGAGAGACAGATCAGTGAGTAAGAGTGCTGCTAAGCACACATGAAGACATAAGATTGAATTTCAAGCAGTCTTATAGAAAGATCTAGGCATAGATGATCATGCCTGTAGGTGGAGACATGTGGGTCCCAGGAGCTAGCTGAAATGGTGAAATGTGGATACAGTGAGTGATCCTGTATTAGTGAATAAGACAGAGAGTGATAAGAGAAAGCACCCAATGCTTCATCTTCTACATGTTCACACACACACACACACACACACACACACACACACACACACACACACACCATCACCACCACCACCAACAACACCACCATGACCACTAACAACAACAACAACAAGGAAGTCAAGAGTACAACATGAATACAGAGATTAGAGGAACAGGGTCATTTACTGTAACTACCAACCATAAAAACAATTATTTACCAGAATAGTGTTAGTAGATGAAGATAAATCCTCTAAGCTTTCCACTGGAAAAAACAAAATTACCCTCATCTTCTGATGTGGAATCCTCTGATCCTCTGATTTTCTTATTATTCTATTGGCTTCTCTGTTTTTTTTTTTTTTTTTTTTTTTTTTAATCAACCGGCAGGACCTTGATTTTCTCTATTCTACCCATCATTCATTTGTTCAACAAATGATTATTAGCCATTTATTGTGTACTAGAATTGAGATTCCAGTGCCCTCCATCATCAAAATCCCATGCATTTAGGGCTGTCTGGATGACTCAGTGAGGAAATGTGTTTGCCACCAAGCCCGACAGCATGAATTCAGTCCCTGAATCCCACAATGTAGAAGCAGAGAACTGACTTTCACAAGTTGCACATACATGCTCACAAAACAAACAAATAAAAAACAGTCTAAAAAGTTAAGACATTTCTGGGCATCGATGGCATACGCCTTTAATCCCAGCACTCGGGATGCAGAGGCAGGTGGATCTCTGTGAGTTCGAGGCCAGCCTGGTCTACAGAGCGAGTGCCAGGATAGGCTCCAAAGCTACACAGAGAAACCCTGTCTCAAAACTCCTGCCTCCCCCCAAAAGTTACGGCATTTAAGTTTCCATTTCTATTTTGGATTTGAATGCCTTGTAAACAGATACCTCAAATCAAGTAAGAATAGTTTTGGGCAACTAAGAAGCCCCCTAAAGTGACTCTGTTATTGTTGTTGTTTTGTTTTGTTCATTTTTTGAGACAGGGTTTCTCTGAAAAGCTTGACTGTCCTGGAATTTATTCCGTAGACCAGTCTGGCCTCAAACTCAACAGAGATCTGCCTGCCTCTGCCTCCTGAGTACTGGAATTAAAGGCACCACCGCTGTCTAGCATGACTCTACTTTTCTAAACGCTTTTTTTTTTTTCATAAATATGTTTGGAAAATTTAAAGGGAATTGGGTTTTCTGAACATCTGAAAAATTTATTTGCACTTTAAATTTCTCTTTGCTTTTTCTTTTGGGGCTGAGAAAGTACTTGTGGTTTATATGGAAAGAGGGAGCTGAATGACTGGCACCTTGAGAGCTGACTGCTCCATGCCAGCTCTGCAAGAGGGGGGTCAATGCTGAACAACGTATGACTCATGGAGCATGAATAGAGTTGATCTTAATTTCGGTACTTAAAAAAACAGATAAACACAGCAGCCTCCAAGGGAAGTGATCCTCTCTGGCTATCATCTGACCACAAGTGGAAGGCCAGAGAAACCACTGAGCTGTTGACAAGGGGAGGAGAATAAATATTTATTCCAGAAACATGCGCAGTTCTCACAGCAGCACTGCCCTATCAGGCTGCTCTGCTAGGCAAGTAGAAGAGTCCTCCCTGGAATATCCTCGAGTATATTCTGTTT